>NC_048567.1:20689876-21062376 GCF_013265735.2 Oncorhynchus mykiss | reverse complement strand
GACAGACAGACAGACAGACAGACAGAGAGAGAGTCTATGAGCTTCAAAGAACGCCACAGATGGGACTGATTTCATGGTCTGAGCAATCTCATCAAGCACAGACCTCTCATGTTTTACACACACTGACACACACACATACACAAACACATTTAGTCTGTACCAGCTTTGAGTTGTGAATACAACCATTTTCGCAGCACTATTTTGGTTCAGAATGAAACTATCCAAATAGGAACACAGTGTGCGTGTCGCAACGGAGAAACCCCACGGCACATTCAAGCTCCATTAGAACGTTCCCATTGGTCCAATCAGATCCCTCTGCTACACAACAACAACACTCCCTCACTTTACTATAATCATGTGCCTTATACAACCAGTCAGTCTGCAGCAGCCACTTAACTAGTCCATTGCTCTACTCAGTTCATTTGTGATTATGTGTTTTGAAGATGGAGTCTTAAATGGGTTTTTGTTTAAAATAGAGCTGCACTTTAATGAGACAGACCACGCTCACACACACACACAGACACACCCCAGCGTTGACTGAACGTCTGAAACTTAATCAATGCAAGTCTTCCCTGCCAGACACACTAAGCTAAGCTAACACAATGCTAACATAGGAGTGACTGGGATATATAGAATATGCCCCCAACCATAGATGTAGCTAGTCCTGTCACTTGAAGACAGAGGTTAAGCTAAGCTCTGAAGCTGCTACAGCACTGGGACTGGGGACAGAGGCTAAGATAAGTCATGCTAATATCAATGAGGCTGAGGGTCAGAGGCTAAGGTAAGTCATGCTAATATCAATGAGGCTGAGGGTCAGAGGCTAAGTTTACTTATGATAATATATCAATGGGACTGGTTAAGCTCATTAGTTCTGACCTCTGCAGTTCTGTTTGAAAGAGTTCTGAGCTCTCTAATTCCATCGGTCTAGTGGAGGTCATGAGAAAAATGTGATCAGGACCTATAAGGGTTGATGTGGTTCTGAAAACTTGTGACAGAAAGGTTGTCTCCAGTTTACTAGAAAGAGTCAAATTGAGAACTCCTCCTCAGATAGCCTTTAATCTTTTGGGAATATACAATCCTGGCTATCCATCAAATAAAACAGACTAGGTTAAGTCTTGATGCTGATAGAGGGCTAGAGTGTCATACACAGGGGCACCCCGTTAGTGACATCTGTTTAAATGGTTAAACTATTAGAGTCAAATACTAAAACGTTCCCATAGATCTATTGAGTGTGTGTGTGTGTGTGTGTGTGTGTGTGTGTGTGTGTGTGTGTGTGTGTGTGTGTGTGTCTGTATATGCGTGTGTTCTTGTGTGTGTGTGTGTGTGTGTGTCTGTATATGCGTGTGTTCTTGTGTGTGTGTGTGTGTGTGTGTGTGTGTGTGTGTGTGTGTGTGTCTGTATATGCGTGTGTTCTTGTGTGTGTGTGTGTGTGTGTGCACGTGCGCGTGTTTAAGTGAACGTGTATCTAAATTGAATGTAGGAGTGGTTCATCTGTTTTTGCAGTCAGTGAGAGTGCCTTAACCTACTGGTCCTCTGAAACCACAACATTCAACATTACACCCTAGCCCCCAGTGTGTGTGTGTGTGTGTGTGCGTGCGTGCATGCGTGTGTGTGTGTTTTATAGGTGTAACAAGGGGCGGTAGAGAAAGGGGGACCTCTAGCTGTCTGTGGGGTATGGGGGGCAGTTGGAAAGGTAGAGGTGAGGAGGGAAGGAGGAACGGGGGAACGAGAGGGAATGAGGAAGAGGGGAAAGAGAGGGAAGAAGGAAGAGGGGAACGAGGCAGAGAGGAGGAAAGAGGACAGCAGTTAAAGCACTTGGCCTTTCAACCACAATCTGCAAGTCATCAAAGCTAAGGTGTGCTTTTAGCAGGCAGATCTAACCGCACACACACACACACACACACACAAACACACACACACACACACACACACACACACAAAAAAAGTACAGTCCAAACATCAGCTCAGCCTCAGGGACCCAAACTTCCAACAGAAGAATGCTGCTCTCATTCCAAAGTCCTGGATCTGTCCGTCTTACACTCCAGAGAAACCCAACCCCACTTCTACTGTAGGTGTATGTGTGCATACGTGCGTACCAGTGGAGGCTGCTGAGGGGAGGACGGCTCATAATAATGGCCGGAATGGAGCGAATGGAATGGCATCAAACACCTGGAAACCATGTGTTTGATACCATGCCGCTCCAGTCACTACCAAAAGCCTGTCCTCCCCAATGAAGGTGCCACCAACCTCCTATGGTGCGTGCCTATGTGTGTGTGTGAGTGAGTGAGTGAGTGAGTGAGTGAGTGAGTGAGTGAGTGAGTGAGTGAGTGAGTGTGTGTGTGTGTGTGTGTGAGTGTGTGAGTGCACGTTCCTCCCATAGGTACAGTTGTACATACACTTTAGCCAAATACATTTAAACTCAGTTTATCATAATTCCTGAATTTAATCCTAGTAAAATCCCTGTTTTAGGTCAGTTAGGATCACCACTTTGTTTCACCGGCTTTCTAGTCACCATCAATCCATGTTTCAGTTTAGTTTAGTTTTGTCTGTATTACATACACACCTTGTTTCAATTACATATCACGTTCCTTATTTAACCCTCTGGCATACATTTCTGTTCTGTCCGTGATTGTTGGTGTCATAAGTGCTTGTTGTATGTGCTAGTGTGTATGTATGTTCCTATTTGGAATTTTTGCTTGACTTTTTTGAGTAAACTCCGTTGTGTTGCTCAAACCTGTGTACTGCGCCTGACTCTACATCTCTGCACCCAATCGCTGACAGAATCACGGACCATTCAAATGGAGTCAGCAGGTGCAGCCAGCCCTTCTCTCACAGTAGAGGAGCGCGTTCAGCAGCACCCGACCATGTTACACAGTCTAGGGACAGCCATGGATCGCGTGCTGCAAACAATGGACAGATGGGAGAGAGGAGGCTTTCCTGTAAATACTACATCATCACCTCCGCCCGCACCTCAACCTACAACGATGTCCACTGCTCCGTCGTCAGGACCCAGTGGGATTCGGCTCCTGACAGAGCTGGTGTAATGGAGTCAGGTTTGTAGGCCTCCTTGCTCGCACATCCTTTTTCAGTTCTGTCCACAAATTCTCTATAGGTTTGATGTCAGAGCTTTGTGATGGCCACTCCAATACCTTGACTTTGTTGACCTTAAGCCCTTTTGCCACAACTTTGGAAGTATGCTTGGGGTCATTGTCCATTTGGAAGACCCATTTGCGACCAAGCTTTAACTTCCTGACTGATGTCTTGAGATGTTGCTTCACCTTATTTATATAATTTTCCTACCTCATGTGGCCATCTATTTTGTGAAGTGCACCAGTTCCTCCTGCAGAAAAGCACCCCCACAACATGACTCTGCCACCCCCGTGCTTCACGGTTGGGATGGTGTTCTTCGGCTTGCAAGCCTCCCCCTTTTTCCTCAAAACATAACGATGGTCATTATGGACAAACAGTTCTATTTTTGTTTCATCAGACCAGAGGACATCTCTCCAAAAAGTACGATCTTTGTCCCCATGTGCAGTTGTAAACCGTAGTCTGTCTTTTTTATGGCTGTATTGGAGCAGTGGCTTCTTCCTTGCTGAGTGGCCTTTCAGGTTATGTCGATATAGGATTTGTTTTACTGTGGATATAGATACTTTGTACCTGTTTCCTCCAGCATCTTCACAAGGTCCTTTGCTGTTGTTCTGGGATGGATTTGCACTTTTCGCACCAAAGTACGTTCATCTCTAGGAGACAGAACATGTCTCCTTCCTGAGCAGTATGACGGCTGCGTGTTCCCATGGTGTTTATACTTGCGTACTATTGTTGGTACAGATGAACGTGGTACCTTCAGGCGTTTGGAAATTGCTCCCAAGGATGAACCAGACTTGTGGAGGTCAACAATTTTTTCTGAGGTCTTTGCCGACTTCTTCTGATTTTTCAAGCAATGTCAAGCAAAGAGGCACTGAGTTTGAAGGCAGGCCTTGAAATACATCCACAGGTACACCTCCAATTGACTCAGTTGTCAATTAGCCTGTCAGAAGCTTCTAAAGCCATGACATTATTTTCTGGAATTTTCCAAGTTGTTTCAAGGCACAGTCAACTTAGTGTATGTAAACTCCTGACCCACTGGAATTGTGATACAGTGAATTATAAGTTAAATAATCTGTCTGTAAACAATTGTTGGAAAAATGACTTGTGTCATGCACACAGTAGATGTCCTAAACGACTTGCCAAAACTATAGTTCGTTAACAAGAAATATGTGGAGTGGTTGAAAAACAAGTTTTAATGATTCCAACCTAAGTGTGTGTATACTTCCGACTTCAACTGTACATGCATTGTGTTTGTACAGTGTGTGTGACTGAGTAACTCGATGTGGGGTGATTCTGTATAGGGACTGGCTTTGGTTCATAGCCTGGCACAGACTCAACACTTACACTCAGAGGCCAGAGAAATTGATCACAAGCCATGCAGTGCATGTGTGTGCATGTCTGTGTACGTGTGTGTGTGTTAGTGTGTGTGATGTTTTCATTGTAAAAGACCCAGATTTCCTGTTTGCAGAATGGAGAGATCAGAGCAGGTCTGTTGTTGTTACAGAAAGAAGAAAAGATGGAAAGAAAAAAGAAGTACAAAGACTGAACTATGCTGCCTTTAGAATGGCTACCTTTCAGCTTGGTCTATAGAGGTACAAAGACTGAACTATGCTGCCTTTAGAATGGCTACCTTTCAGCTTGGTCTATAGAGGTACAAAGACTGAACTATGCTGTCTTTAGAATGGCTACCTTTCAGCTTGGTCTATAGAAGTACAAAGACTGAACTATGCTGCCTTTAGAATGGCTACCTTTCAGCTTGGTCTATAGAGGTACAAAGACTGAACTATGCTGTCTTTAGAATGGCTACCTTTCAGCTTGGTCTATAGAAGTACAAAGACTGAACTATGCTGCCTTTAGAATGGCTACCTTTCAGCTTGGTCTATAGAGGTACAAAGACTGAACTATGCTGCCTTTAGAATGGCTACCTTTCAGCTTGGTCTATAGAGGTACAAAGACTGAACTATGCTGTCTTTAGAATGGCTACCTTTCAGCTTGGTCTATAGAAGTACAAAGACTGAACTATGCTGCCTTTAGAATGGCTACCTTTCAGCTTGGTCTATAGAGGTACAAAGACTGAACTATGCTGTCTTTAGAATGGCTACCTTTCAGCTTGGTCTATAGAAGTACAAAGACTGAACTATGCTGCCTTTAGAATGGCTACCTTTCAGCTTGGTCTATAGAGGTACAAAGACTGAACTATGCTGCCTTTAGAATGGCTACCTTTCAGCTTGGTCTATAGAGCTTGGTCTATAGAGGTACAAAGACTGAACTATGCTGTCTTTAGAATGGCTACCTTTCAGCTTGGTCTATAGAGGTACAAAGACTGAACAAAGAATGGAACTATGCTGCCTTTAGAATGGCTACCTTTCAGCTTGGTCTATAGAAGTACAAAGACTGAACTACACTGCTTTTAGAATGGCTCCAAATTGAGGGGAAAACAAGGGGGTTCAAAAGTTTAATTTCCAAACATGTGCAGTCTTAAATCACCTTTTAAGAACCCATGATTCCAAGTAGATGAATGTGTATACAAACACTCACACAGACATTCAGACTACCACTGACTGAACATGTAAATACAAACACTCTGAAGGATTTCCCTTCAGATTGCTGTAGTGTGGCATGTTCATCTGTACCATGACATCACAAAAGAGGAAGTCTCTCCAAAGTAATACTAGCCATATGAACATGTTCTTCTGAAGAATTGGAGGCTTGTGTCCGCTAGAGGCCTACAACGCTATGGTGAAATATCTGGCGAACAGACTAAACACTTTCAAATGGAAATTTAAAAACAATTATATTCATCATCTCCAGCACCATCCCAACATGAACATATGTAGAAATGGCACGTTTCTATGTTTTGTAGCAAAAAAATATAAGGAAAATAAGTGTTTCCAAAGACATCATCAAACAATAAGTAGACAATGCCTACTCATAATTGGTTAAAATCACATCATGCACACTGATGATGTTATTGGAAACACTTACAGTGGGGCAAAAAAGTATTTAGTCAGACACAAATTGTGCAAGTTCTCCCACTTAAAAAGATGAGAGAGGCCTGTAATTTTCATCATAGGTACACTTCAACTAAGACAGAAAACATGAGCATTGTTTTCTCCAGAAAATCACATTGTAGCATTTTTAATGAATTTATTTGCAAATTATGGTGGAAAATAAGTATTTGGTCAATAACAAAAGTATATCTCAATACTTTGTTATACACCCTTTGTTGGCAATGACAGAGGTCAAACGTTTTCTGTAAGTCTTCACAAGGTTTTCACACACTGTTGCTGGAAATTTGGCCCATTCCTCCATGCAGATCTCCTCTAGAGCAGTGATGTTTTGGGGCTGTTGCTGGGCAAAACAGACTTTCAACTCCCTCCAAAGATTTTCTATGGGGTTGAGATCTGGAGACTGGCTAGGCCACTCCAGGACCTTGAAATGCTTCTTACGAAGCCACTCCTTCGTTGCCCGGGCGGTGTGTTTGGGATCATTGTCATGCTGAAAGACCCAGCTACATTTAATCTTCAATGCCCTTGCTGATGGAAGGAGGTTTTCACTCAAAATCTCACGATACATGACCCCATTCATTCTTTCCTTTACACGGATCAGTCGTTCTGGTCCCTTTGCAGAAAAACAGCCCCAAAGCTTGATTTTTTTCCACCCCCATGCTTCACAGTAGGTATGATGTTATTTGGATGCAACTCAGCATTCTTTGTCCTCCAAACAGGACGAGTTGAGTTTTTACCAAAAAGTTATATTTTGGTTTCATATGACCATATGACATTCTCCCAATCTTCTTCTGGATCATCCAAATGCTCTTTAGCAAACTTCAGACGGGCCTGGACATGTATTGGCTTAAGCAGGGGGACACGTCTGGCACTGCAAGATTTGAGTCCCTGGCAGCGTAGTGTGTTACTGATGGTAGGCTTTGTTACTTTGGTCCCAGCTCTCTGCAGGTCATTCACTAGGTCCCCCCGTGTGGTTCTGGGATTTTTGCTCACCGTTCTTGTGATCATTTTGACTCCACGGGGTGAGATCTTGCGTGGAGCCCCAGATCGAGGGAGATTATCAGTGGTCTTGTATGTCTTCCATTTCCTAATAATTGCTCCCACAGTTGATTTCTTCAAACCAAGCTGCTTACCTATTGCATATTCAGTCTTCCCAGCCTGGTGCAGGTCTACAATTTTGTTTCTGGTGTCCTTTGACAGCTCTTTGGTCTTGGCCATAGTGGAGTTTGGAATGTGACTGTTTGAGGTTGTGGACAGGTGTCTTTTATACTGATAACAAGTTCAAACAGGTGCCATTAATACAGGTAACGAGTGGAGGACAGAGGAGCCTCAAAAAGAAGAAGTTACAGGTCTGTGAGAGCCAGAAATCTTGCTTGTTTGTAGGTGACCAAATACTTATTTTCCACCATAATTTGCAAATAAATTCATTAAAAATCCTACAATGTGATTTTCTGGAGAAAAAAAATATTCTCATTTTGTCTGTCATAGTTGAAGTGTACCTATGATGAAAATTACAGGCCTCTCTCATCTTTTTAAGTGGGAGAACTTGCACAATTGGTGGCTGACTAAATACTTTTTTGCCCCACTGTATCTCCCTCATATCTATTTTTCCACAAAACATGAAAACACCATTTTCACATACGTTGATGTTGGGGTGGTGCTGGAGATGATAAATATGAAGTTGAAACATTTTGACATTTCCTTAAGATGTTTTAGCGCACAGAGAACAGACTAATTGCGTGCCCCCCCCCCTCTCTTCCTGGGACAGGACAAGAAGTCATCAGAGAATCGTCGTGGCAACAGCTCTGTAACCCGACTACCCCTCCTGAGTAACGACTTCACCAGAAGAAGGGAGGAGAGAAGTGAAACGGAAAAAAGAGGAGAAAATAAGTAAGGTGCATGGGAGTGTACCAGGGTAATGGTTGTTGTCCAGGTCTCTGTCCCCCCTCAGTGTGAAGCCGTAGCCGGAGAGGCCACTACTGGAGTCCCAGGCTCCATAGAGCTCCTGGCTGAGGGTTAGGCCGCGGGCCGTCAGGTCTCTCTGGCCATTGTAGATCAACACCAGGCCACTCCGGTCCTCCCCTCCAAACGGACAACCCACTGCCACGTCTATGAGACAGAGAGAGAGAGAGAGGGGGGTGGGGGTATGACGGTAGGAAACACAGATAGAAACACAAAACCAACTCCAGTATGAGTTATAAGGCTGGTACAGTGATAAGTGATACAGCAGACCAGCAGGAGAGAGGGATGAGAGAAAAAGAACAAGAGAGAGGGATGGGAGGGATGGTTTAGACATCAAGTGAAAGCCCCTGAGGGAGAGGTAAAGAGACTACCTAGGACTACCCCTCTCGCTTTCCATTTCCTTCTCTCTCTCTCCAAATGTATATGTCAAACATGTAGAACTGTCTAAAAGGCAAAGGCAGGAGATTCCTGTGACAATAAGCAGCCAATGGCTACCCTTCACCAGCGATTACCAGGTGTTAACCCCACCCTACTGTCCCACCCCACACACACACTCACACAGCGCAACTCCCCACCTGCATCCTGCCTGCTGAAAAATGGAGCTGAAAACTACAAACAGTGTTGTCATGGTTACACTGCTCTGTGATGATGAGGGAGGTAATCAGAGACATATATACACACACACACACACATACACACACACACTGTAACGAGTGCGCTGAGAGTCGGGAAGCAAGTTCAGGGAGTGAGTGTTTTAATAAATAAAACAATGAAAACGAAACACAAACAACGCACCGACATGAAAACAGAGTCAATAACACCCGAGGAAAGAACCAAGGGGAGTGACAGATATAGGGAAAATAATCAAGCAGGTGATGGAGTCCAGGTGAGTGTCGAGAGGTGCAGGGGCGTGAGACGATGGTGACAAGTGTGCGGGATAATCAGCAGCCTGATGACCTAGAGGCCAGAGAGGGAGTATACGTGACACACACACACACACACACACACACACACACACAGAGCCGCCACCACTGTATGATAATGAGGGAGAACATCACAGCGTCTCAGACTCTAGTCTCCATTGTGGCTCAGACAGCTGGAGTATCTGGCTCCATTCAAGCTCCATTCTGGCTCCACTAGCACTGCAGTTTCCTGAGGCTAATATATTCTCTACTGATCTGTCTTGTGTGTGATCACCTCCACATTCCCAGTCTAACCCAGCTGATGCATCAACCTAAGAACAAAAGCCTCTGAGTTCACTCAATGCATGTGTGTGTGTCTGTCTGTGTGCAGACTTATCAAATCCAACTTTATTTGTCACATGTGCCAGCCTCACAGTGAAATGCTTACTTTACAAGCCCTTAACCAACTGTGCGGTTCAAAAATACTTACCAAATAAACAAAAGTAAAAAATTATAAAAAGTAACGCAATAACATAACAATAACGAGGCTATATACAGGGGGTGCCGGTACCAAGTCTGTGTGCGGAGGTACAGGTTAGTTGAGGTAATTTGTACATGTAGGTAGTGGTGAACTGACAATGCATAGATGATAAACAGCGAGTAGCAGCAGTGTACAAAACAAATGGGGAGGTCAATGTAAATAGTCAGGATGGTCGTGTGATTAGTTGTTCAGCAGTCTTATGGCTTGGGGGTGGAAGCTGTTAAGGAACCCTTTGGTCCTAGACTTGGCACTTCGGTACCGCTTGCAGTGCTGTAGCGAAGAAAACAGGTTATGACTTGGGTGACTGGAATCTCTGACAATTTTATGGGCTTTCTTCTGACACCGCCTATTATATACAGTTGAAGTCGGAATTTCACATACGCTTAGGTTGGAGTCATTAAAACTCGTTTTTCAACCACTCCACAAATTTCTTGTTAACAAACTGTAGTTTTGGCAAGTCGTTTAGGACATTGTCATGTTATTTTATCTTTGTTTTAGTATGGTCAGGGAGTGAGTTGGGTGGGCAGTCTATGTTTGTTTTTCCATGTTGGTTTTTGAGTTCGGCCTAGTATGGTTCTCAATCAGAGGCAGCTGTCAATTGTTGCACCTTATTGGGAATCATACTTAGGTAGCTTGGGTTTCAGTTGTGGGTGTTTGTCTTCCGTGTCAGTGTTTGTCGCCACACGGGACTGTTTCGTTCATTTCAGGTTTATTGTTTTGTATTTCGTAGTGTTCAGTTTATGTTTTAAAATAAACATTATGGACACTTACCACGCTGCGTTTTGGTCCTCCGATCCTTCTCGCTTCTCCTCCTCAGAAGATGAGGACGAGATCCCTTACAGAACCACCCACCAAAAAAGGACCAAGCAGCGTGGTATCGGGCAGCAGCAATCTCAGGACTCCTGGACATGGGTGGTCGTTTTGGACGGCAAGGGTTGCTACACATGGGAGAAGATCCTGGCTGGATGGGATCGCCTCCCATGGGAACAGGTGGAGACAGCCAGGAGAGCGGAGACAGCAGGTAATGGGAGCCAGCGCTTCGAGGGAACATGGCTGGCAAGGAAGCCTGAGAGGCAGCCCCAAAAATGTATTGGGGGGGGGCACACGGGGAGTGTGGCTAAGTCAGGTAAGAGACCTGAGCCAACTCCCCGTGCTTACCGGAGAGCGAGAGGGACCGGGCAGGCACCGTGTTATGCCGTGAGGCGCACGGTGTCCCCGGTGCATGTGCATTTCAGCGCCTCATATCAGCCGGGTTAGAGTGGGCATCGAGCCAGGTACCATAAAGCCGGCTCAGCACATCTGGTCTCCAGTGCGTCTCCTCTGGCCGGTGTACATGGCACCAGCCTTACGCATGGTGTCCCCGGTTCGCCAGCACAGCCCAGTGAGGGCTATTCCACCTCGCCGCACTGGCCTGGCTACAGGGAGCATTCAACCAGGTAAAGTTGGGCAGGCTTGGTGCTCAAGAGCTCCAGTGCGCCTTCACAGTCCGGTCTATCCGGAGCCACCTCCACGCACCAGCCCTCCGGTGGCAGCCCCCCGCACCAGGCTGTCTCTCCGTCTTCTTCCTACAGGTGCTCCCGCCTGTCCAGTGCTGCCAGAGCCTTCATCCTGCCCAGCGCTGCCAGAGTCTCCCATCTGTCCTGAGCTGCCAGAGTCTCCCGTCTGTCCTGAGCTGCCAGAGTCTCCCGTCTGTCCTGAGCTGCCAGAGTCTCCTGTCTGTCCCGTGCTGCCAGAGCCGCCAGTCTGTCCTGAGCTGCCAGAGCCACCAGTCTGTCCTGAACTGCCAGAGCCACCAGTCTGTCCTGAGTCGTCAGTCGGCCAGGAGCTGCCAGATCCGTCAGTCAGCCAGGAGCTGCCAGAACTGTCAGTCAGCCAGGAGCTGCCAGAGCCGTCAGTCAGCCAGGACCTGCCAGAACCATCAGTCAGCCAGGAGCTGCCAGAGCCGTCAGTGAGCCAGGAGATGCCAGAGCCGTCAGTCAGCCAGGAGCTGCCAGAGCTGCCTGTCACGCCGGCGATGCCAGAATCGCCCTTCACTCAGGAGCTGCCGGAGTCTCCTGCCTGTCCAGCGCTGCCAGAGTCTCCCGTCCATTCGGGACCCGTGGCGAGGGTCCCCAGTCCGAGGTCGGCAGCGAGGGTCGCCGCTCTTAAGAGGCCACGGAGGCGAATAGAGAGGCGAAGAAGGACTATGGTGGAGTGGGGTCCACGTCCCGCGCAAGAGCGGCCACCGCGGACAGACACCCACCCAGACCATCACCTATATGTTTAGGTTTTGCAGCCGGAGTCCGCACCTTTGGGGGGTGTACTGTCACGTTCTGACCATAGTTCTGTTATTTTATCTTTGTTTTAGTATGGTCAGGGCGTGAGTTGGATGGGCAGTCTATGTTTGTTTTTCTATGTTGGTTTTTGAGTTCGGCCTAGTATGGTTCTCAATCAGAGGCAGCTGTCAATTGTTGTCCCTGATTGAGGATCATACTTAGGTAGCCTGGGTTTCAGTTTTGGGTTGTGGGTGTTTGTCTTCCGTGTCAGTGTTTGTCGCCACACGGGACTGTTTCGTTCATTTCACGTTTATTGTTTTGTATTTCGTAGTGTTCAGTTATTTTTAAATAAACATTATGGACACTTACCACGCTGCGTTTTGGTCCTCCGATCCTTCTCGCTTCTCCTCCTCAGAAGAGGAGGACGAGATCCCTTACAGACATCTACTGTGTGTATGACACAAGTAATTTTTCCAACAATTGTTTACAGACAGATTATTTAATTATAATTCACTGTATCACAATTCCAGTGCGTCAGAAGTTTACATACACTAAGTTGACTGTGCCTTTAAACAGCTTGGAAAATACCAGAAAATTATGTCATGTCTTTAGAAGCTTCTGATAGGCTAATTGACATAATTTCAGTCAATTGAAGGTGTACCTGTGGATGTATTTCAAGGCCTACCTTCAAACTCAGTGCCTTATTGCTTGACATCGTGGGAAAATCAAAAAAAATCAGACAAGACCTCAGAAAAAAAAATGTAGACCTCCAAAAGTCTGGTTCATCCTTGGGAGCAATTTCCAAACGCCTGTTCATCTGTTCATCTGCACAAACAATAGTACGCAAGTATAAATACCATGGGACTGCGCAGCCGTCATACCACTCAGGAAGGAGACGCGTTCTGTCTCCTAGAGATGAACGTACTTTGGTGTGAAAAGTGCAAATCAATCCCAGAACAACAGCAAAGGACCTTGTGAAGATGCTGGAGGAAACAGGTACAAAAGTACCTATATCCACTGTACTATATCGACATAACCTGAAAGGCTGCTCAGCAAGGAAGAAGTCACTGCTCCAAAACCGCCATAAAAAAGACAGACTTCGGTTTGCAACTGCACATGGGGACAAAGTTCGTACTTTTTGGATAAATGTCCTCTGGTCTGATGAAACAAAAATAGAACTGTTTGGCCATAATGACCATTGTTATGTTCGGAGGAAAACGGGGGAGGCTTGAAAGCCAAAGAACACCATCCCAACCGTGAAGCACGGGGGTGGAGCATCATGTTGTGGAGGTGCTTTGCTGCAGGAGGGCCTGTGCACTTCACAAAATAGATGGCATCATGAGGAAGGAACATTATGTGGATATATTGAAGCAACATCTCAAGACATCAGTCAGGAAGTTAAAGCTTGTTTGCAAATGGGTCTTCCAAATGGACAATGACCCCAAGCATACTTCCAAAGTTGTGGCAAAATGGCTTAAAGACAACAAAGTCAAGGTATTGGAGTGGCCATCACAAAGCCCTGACCTCAATCCTATAGACAATGTGTGGGCAGAACTGAAAAAGCATGTGCGAGCAAGGAGGACTACAATCCTGACTCAGTTACACCAGCTCTGTCAGGAGGAATGGGCCAAATAAATAATTCTCTCTACTATTATTCTGACATTTCACATTCTTAAAATAAAGTGGTGATCCTAACTGACCTAAGACAGGGCATTTTTACTTGGATTAAATGTCAGGAATTGTGATAAACTGAGTTTAAATGTATTTGGCTAAGGTGTATGTAAACTTCCGACTTCAACTGTAGGTCCTGGATGGCAGGAAGCTTGGCCCCAGTGATGTACTGGGCTGTACGCACTACCCTCTGTAGCGCCTTACGGTCAGATGCCAAGCAGTTGTCATACCAGCAGGTGATGCAACCGGTCAGGATGCTCTCGATGGTGCAGCTGTAGAACTTTTTGAGGATCTGGGGACCCATGCCAAATATTTTCAGTCTCCGGAGGGGGAAAAGGTTTTGTCATGCCCTCTGCATGACTGTCTTGGGGTGTTTGGACCATGATAGTTTGTTGGTGATGTGGACACCAAGGAACTTGAAACTCTTGACCCACTCCACTACAGTCCCGTCAATGTTAATGGGGGCCTCTTCTGCCCGCTTTTTCCTATAGTCCACAATCAGCTCCTTTGTCTTGCTCACATTGAGGGAGAAGTTGTTGTCTTATACGTGCATTTGAGTGACTGATTGTTATGCCTCAACACTGATTGTCACGTTCTGACTATTTCCTTTGTTTTGTCATTATTTAGTATGGTCAGGCGTGAGTTGGGGTGGGCAGTCTATGTTTGTTTTTCTATGATTTGGGTATTTCTATGTTTCGGCCTAGTATGGTTCTCAATCAGAGGCAGGTGTCATTAGTTGTCTCTGATTGGGAATCATACTTAGGTAGCCTGGGTTTCACTGTGTGTTTGTGGGTGATTGTTCCTGTCTCTGTGTTTGCACCAGATAGGGCTGTTTTGGTTTTTTGACTTTTCTTGTTTTGTTAGTTTATTCATGTATAGTGTCTATATTAAAAAAACATGAATAACCACCACACTGCGTTTTGGCCCGCCTCTCCTTCACCTCAAGAAAACCGTTACACTGATAGACATTGATTCAGATTTATTGATTTAG
Source organism: Oncorhynchus mykiss (assembly GCF_013265735.2). Lineage (NCBI taxonomy): Eukaryota > Metazoa > Chordata > Actinopteri > Salmoniformes > Salmonidae > Oncorhynchus > Oncorhynchus mykiss. The sequence continues at coordinate 21,047,959 of NC_048567.1, read as the reverse complement.
TTCTGATGATGATGATGATGTGGAGGGAGAGTGGCTCTAAAACATTCATAAAAACATAAACACATACATAAATAACTACGTAGGATTGTCATCATATGTTCCACAGAGAAATATTCATTGGTCCCAGTTCAAGACCACATGCCTGAGGCTCTGAAAAGCATTTGTTATGATCCGTTCTCCCCTCAGCTGCCTCCACTGATGTGTGTGTGTGTTAATAAAACAAACACAACGTGAGGCAGAAACTTCCAGATGACCCTATCTTAGCGGACATCTGGAGATTAAAAATAACTCTCTCTCTCTCTCTCTCTCTGACATACACACGCGCACACACCATAACCCTGCTCATAATTACGGGAAGAGGGGGAAGAACTTCACAAGGAAACACTCTAACACCGCACTTCATGATTGGCTGAAGACCCTTCAGTTTCCCCCATCGGAGCATCTGATAGGATATCCGCTCTCCAAGACCAAAGAGCCAGAGATGAAGAGGGATTTTTTTCGAATTATTTAATTAACTAGGCAAGTCAGTTAAGAACAAATTATTATTTACAATGACGGCCTAGGAACAGTACCTTGTTAAGGGGCAGAACGACAGATTTTTACCTTGTCAGCTCTAGGATTTGATCTAGCAACATTTCGGTTACTGGCCCAACGCTCAAACCACTAGGCTACCTGCCTCCCCATATAAAAATATCTGCCTACCAATACACTGGGAGTGGACATTGAACGGGAAGAAAGAGGGGAAATACACACACACACACACACACAGCTTACCATTGTATCCGTCCTGGTTGAGGTCTCCTAGCGGGGCGATGGCAGTGCCAAAGCGTCCAAAGGTGTGTGTTCCCGTCAGAAGAAGGGGCTCGGAGAAGGTGAGCGGGGAGTGCTGGAGGTACAGGTAGACACGGCCCACCTCCTTGGGCTTACTCTCCCTCTCTCTCTCCATGTAGAGAGGGGCTCCTACCAGTACATCATCATACCTGGGGGAAAGATACACAGCTTTAGAATAGACACACACACACACACGTAGATGAGTGTGTTATACAGACATGTCAGAAAGGATGTGGTCTGGCTCCAGAAATAGAGTTCAGTCATCATAATCAGAGAACAAGCTACAGCTGGAACACATACTAACAATCCTCTCTCAATTCAATCTAGGACCCGCTTGCTTAGGGGACTCTTCTCCAGGTTCATCTCTCTGTAGGTGATGGCTTTGTTATGGAAGGTTTGGGAATCTTGGTTGTAGAATTGAATAATTGAATAATGGATTTTGATGATTAGAGGGTATTGGCCTAATTCTTCTCTGCATGCATTATTTGGTGTTTTACATTGTACACGGATTATGTTTTTGCAGAATTCTGCATGCAGTCTCAATTTGGTGTTTGTCCCATTTTGTGAATTCTTGGTTGGTGAGCGGACCCAAGACCTCAGAACCATAAAGGGCAATGGGTTCTATAACCGATTCAAGTTTTTTTAGCCAGATCCTAATTGGTATGTCAAATTTTATGTTCATTTTGATGGCCCTTCTTGAAGTTACCTGTGGCGCTGATGTTTAGGCCAAGGTACAGTATGTATAGTTTGTGTGCTCTATGGCAACGGTGTCTAGATGGAATTTATTTTTGTGGTCCTGGTGACTGGACCTTTTTTGGAACACCATTATTTTGGTCTTACTGAGATTTATTGTCATTGCCCAGGTCTGGCAGAATCTGTGCAGAAGATCTAGGTGTTGCTGTAGGCCCTCCTTGGTTGGTGACAGAAGCACCAGATCATCAGCAAACAGTAGACATTTGACTTCAGATTCTAGTAGGGTGAGGCCGGGTGCTGCAGACGTTTCTAGTGCCTGCGCCAATTCGTTGATATATATATTGAAGAGGGTGGGGTTTAAGCTGCATCCCTGTCTCACCCCATGGCTATTTTAACCTCACACTTGTTGTTTGTGTACATGGATTTTATAATGTTATATGTTTTTCCCCCAACACCACTTTCCATAAATTTGTATAGCGGACCTGTCATCGATTGGATGCAGAGTTATAGCGGAGTCAGGCGCAGGACACAGGTATTGAGTAACATAACGGAGTTTACTGAAAATATCAAGCAAAATCCCAAATAGGAACATACAAAAACAATAGCACATGACACAACCACTAACGACATAAACAATCACGGACAGAACAGGAATGTATGCCAGAGGGTTAAATAAGGAACCTGATATGTAATTGAAACCAGGTGTGTATGTAATACAGACAAAACAAAACAAAACTGAAACATGGATCGATGGTGACTAGAAAGCCGGTGACGTCGACCACCGAACACCACCCGAACAAGGAGAAGGGCCGACTTCGGCGGAAGTCGTGACAGAAGCTGGAATTATGGGAGTGGGATCCGTGGACCGCTCCTCTGTATCATACAGCCGGGACAGTGCGTCTGCCTTAACGTTCTGGGAACCTGGTTTGTAGGAAAGGGTGAAAACAAAACGGGTAAAGAACATGGCCCACCTTGCCTGGCGAGGGTTCAGTCTCCTCGCTGCTCGAATGTACTCCAGATTGCGGTGGTCAGTCCAAATGAGAAAAGGGTGTCTAGCCCCCACAAGCCAATGTCTCCATGCTTTCAGAGCCTTGACCACAGCCAACAACTCCCGGTCCCCCACATCATAGTTTCGCTCCGCCGGGCTGAGCTTCTTCGAAAAGAATGCACATGGGCGTAGCTTTAGTGTCGTACCCGAGCGCTGAGACAGCACAGCCCCTATCCCTGCCTCGGACGCGTCCACCTCCACTATGAACACTAAGGAGGGATCGGGATGAGCCAACACGGGAGCCGAGGTAAACAGAGCCTTCAGGTGACCAAAAGCCCTGTCCGCCCCAGCTGCCCACTGCAGTCGCACCGGTCCCCCCTTCAGCAGTGAGGTAATGGGAGCCGCTACCTGACCAAAACCCCGGATAAATCTCCGGTAGTAGTTGGCAAACCCTAAAAACCGCTGCACCTCCTTTACCGTGGTTGGAGACGGCCAATTATGCATGGCTGAAATGCGGTCATTCTCCATCTCTACCCCTGACGCTGAAAAGCTGTACCATAGGAAGGAGACGGACTGTTGGAAGAACAGACATTTCTCAGCCTTGACGTACAGGTCATGTTCCAACAGTCTAGCGTGTAGCGGAGTATATTAGAATGTCATCTATATACACCACTACACCCTGCCCGTGCAGGTCCCTGAAAATCTCATCTACAAAGGATTGGAAGGCTGATGGAGCATTCATTAACCCGTACGGCATGACGAGGTACTCATAATGCCCAGAAGTGGTGCTAAATGCTGTCCTCCACTCATCTCCCGCCCGGATACGCACCAGGTTGTAAGCGCTCCTGAGGTCCAATTTTGTGAAGAAGCGCGCCCCGTGTAGTGACTCGGTCATACTGGCTATGAGCGGTAGCGGGTAACTGTATTTTACCGTGATCTTATTTAAACCTCGATAATCAATACACGGGTGCAAACTTCTATCCTTCTTCTTCACAAAGAATAAACTGGAGGAGACAGGGGAGATGGAAGGCTGAATGTATCCCTGTCACAGAGATTCGGTGACATATGTCTCCATAGCTACCGTCTCCTCCTTTGATAGAGGATACACAAGACTCCTGGGAAGTGCAGCTTCTACCAAGAGGTCTATGGCACAATCCCCCTGTCGATGGGGTGGTAATTGAGTTGCCTTCTTTTTACAGAAGGTGAGTGCCAAATCGGCATATTCGGGGGGGAATGTGCATGGTGGAAACCTGTTTTGGACTTTCCACCATTGCGGCACCCAAGGAAACACCTACACACCTCCCTGAACACTGACAGGACCATCCCTTGAGAGCCCTCTGTTGCCACAAAATAATAAGATCATGAGAGGCCAACCAAGGAAGACCAAATACAACAGGAAACGCAGGAGAGTCGATCAGGAAGAGACTAATTCTCTCCTCGTGCTGCACCTGAAGAGGAGAGTCGATCAGGAAGAGACTAATTCTCTCCTCGTCCAGCTGCACCTGAATCTACTAGCGCCTTATGCTGGGAATGTGGGGAGAAATTCTATAGCTAACCACATGTGTGCAACAGGGGGCTCTGGGTGAGTTGTGTGCCTACTCACCTGGGATGACCCACCAGTGCTCCGCCTGCTACCTCGACCTCCTGGAGAACCACCCCAGCCCCGACCAGCAGTGTGCCCTCTGCGGCCACAGTTGGTGCAGGGAATGCTCCCCCCTCCGGTCCCCCTCATAGCAGCCCCTCCTAACTCCATCGGTGTGGGATCCAAGGTGCTGGGAAATGGAACGGGCGGACCCCGATCCAGACGTCCGCGGGAGGCCAACAGGTTATTCAGCCGGATAGACAAGTCCACCAGCTGGTCCAGGTTGAGAGTAGTGTCCCTGCAGGCTAGCTCCTTGCGAACGTCCTCTCGTAAACTACACCTGTAGTGGTCGATCAGGGCCTGCTCACTCCATCCCGCACCAGCTGCCAGAGTTCGGAAGTCCAGTGCGAACTCTTGAGCGCTCCTCATCTCCTGTCTCAGATGAAACAGTATCTCTCCAACGCCATCTGGGGAAGGGAAGGTCCGACTCTGGATGACTACGAGGACTTCTCCCGCCGCTTCCGGGTAGTTTTTGATCATCCACCTGAAGGGAGAGCGGCGGGAGAAGTCCTCGTAGTCATCCAGAGTCGGACCTTCCCTTCCCCAGATGGCGTTGGCCCACTCCAGGGCCAACGGAGGTGAAGAAGTAGGATTGACAGGAAAGCCTCCTCTCTCCCATCTGTCCATTGTTTGCAGCACGCGATCCATGGCTGTAAACTGAAACATGGATTGATGGTGACTAGAAAGCCGGTGACGTCAACCGCCGGACGGTCGACTTCGGCGGAAGTCGTGACAGGACCCTCATGCCAAATTGAGTCAAAGGCTTTTTTGAACTCAACAAAGCATGAGAAGACGTTGCCGTTGTTTTGGTTTGTTTGTTTGTCATTTAGGATGTGCAGTGTGAATACGTGATCTGTCGTATGATAATTTGGTAAAAAGCCAATTGACATTTGCTCAGTACATTGAGGAAATGTACCAGTCTGCTGTTAATGAAAATGCAGAGGATTTTCCCAAGGTTGCTGTTGACTTATGTCCCACGGTAGTTATTGGGGTCAAATTAGTCTCCACTTTTGTGGATTGAGGTGATCAGTCCTTGGTTCCAAATATTGGGGAAGATGCCAGAGCTAAGGATGATGTTAAAGAGTTTTAGTATAGCCAATTGGAATTTGTTGTCTGTATATTTGATCATTTCATTGAGGATATCATCAACACCACAGGCCTTTTTGGGTTGGAGGGTTTTTATTTTGTCCTGTAGTTCATTCAAGGTAATTGGAGAATCCAGCGGGTTCTGGTAGTCTTTAATAGTTTATTCTAAGATTTGTATTTGATCATGTATATGTTTTTGCTCTTTATTCTTTGTTATACAGCCAAAACGATTGGAGAAGTGGTTTACCCATACATCTCCATTTTGGATAGATAATTCTTCGTGTTGTTGTTTGTTTAGTGTTTTCCAATTTTCCCAGAAGTGGTTAGAGTCTATGGATTCTTCAATTACATTGCGCTGATTTCTGACGTGCTGTTCCTTCTTTTTCTGTAGTGTATTTCTGTATCGTTTTAGTGATTCACCATAGTGAAGGCGTAGACTCAGGTTTTCCGGGTCTCTATGTTTTTGCTTGGATAAGTTTCTCAATTTCTTTCTTAGAGTTTTGCATTCTTCATCAAACCATTTGTCATTGTTGTTCATTTTCTTCTGTATTCTATTTGAGATTTTTAGATTTGATAGGAAAGCTGAGAGGTCAAATATACTGTTAAGATTTTCTACTGCCAAGTTTACAGCTACACTATTACAGTGGAACGTTTCGTCCAGGAAGTTGTCTAAAAAGGATTGAATTTGTTGTTGCCTAATTGTTTTTTGGTAGGTTTCCAAACTACATTCCTTCCATCTATAGCATTTCTTAATATTACTCAGTTCCTTTGGCTTTGATGCCTCATAATTGAGTATTGCTCTGTTCAAGTAGAATGTGATTTTGCTGTGGTCTGATAGGGGTGTCAGTGGGCTGACTGTGAACACTTTGGGTTGAGGTCAGTGGTAAAATAGTCTACAGTACTACTGCCAAGAGATGAGCTATAGGTGTACCTACCATAGGAGTCCCCTCGAAGCCTACCATTGCCTATGTACATACCCAGCGTGCGACAGAGCTGCAGGAGTTGTGACCCGTTTTTGTTGGTTATGTTGTCATAGTTGTGCCTAGGGGGGCATATGGGGGAGGGAATGCTGTCACATCCAGGCAGGTGTTTGTCCCCCTGTGTGCTGAGGGTTTCAGGTTCTTGTCTGGTTCTGGCATTTAGGTCGCCACAGACTAGTATATGTCCCTGGGCCTGGAAATGATTGATTTCCCCCTCCAGGATGGAGAAGCTGTCTTCATTAAAGTATGGGGATATAGGTAGCACACAGGAGGACATTTTTATCTGTTAAGATCATTTCCTTTTGAATTTATAGCCAAATGTAAAATGTTCCTGTTTTGATTAATTTAATGGAGTGAGTTAGGTCTGCTCTATATCAAATTAGCATACCCCCTGAGTCCCTTCCCTGTTTCACACCTGGTAGTTTGATGGATGGGACTACCAGCTCTCTGTAACCTAGAGGGCAACCAGTGGGTTCGTCTCCTCTATACCAGGTTTCTTGTAGGATGACAATGTCTGTATTTCTGATTTCTTTGATGAAGTCCAGGTTCCTGCTCTTTAGGCCAAGTCAGATGACCTCAGGCCTTGGATATTAGAGGATGAGATAGTGAAGGCTTTGTGTTCCATAGTGTCCAATGTTGTTGGTCGTGTGGTTTGGCCTCAGGCCAGTAAGTGTGAGCAGATCCTGCTGAGAATCTGGTACAGTGAAGTGTTGGGGCTGCGTTTGAGAGCAATGTCCTTTTAGGGTCCTGGCGGAAATGGGCATTGCTGCCTTGTATAGGTGGTCCTGGTCATAGAGGCTGTTCAAGTCCAGGATGGAGTGGTGGGCAAGGAAAACCTTTGGTTTTGAGGCACAGTCACGGGAAATACTTGCGTTTACCCGCTGTATGGGGGGATGCTCAGAAGGGGTGAGATCCATTGGGCTTGGGGTTCTTAATTTGTATGTTCTGCTGTGATGTTGACGCTATGGTCAGGGTCTGGTGTGGACTGTTCTGCTGTGGTGTCGAGACTTTTGTCGGAAGCTGAGGTGGGCTGTTCTGCTGGCTTCTCTGCAGGGGTGGCCACCTCTCTAGTGGGTTGTTCTCTGTCACACGCCATCCCCCTCATCCTCTCCTCCAGCAGTCTGATCCTCTCCTCCAGCAGTCTGATCCTCTCCTCCAGCAGTCTGATCCTCTCCTCTAGTGTTCTGTTCTTCTCCTGCTCTTGCTTTATATATCGTTGAAGTTGTCTCACCACAGTCCAGAGTGAAGATATGTCTCTCTCCACCTTCAGGGTCTGGTTACGTTAAGGGGGTGTTGTTGTGCTGGACTGTTGTCTGGGTCTGTGCTGACTGGAGTGTAATCACCTGCTGACCCAGCTCCACCTGCCTTACCTCCAGCTGGGTAAATTGATCCTTCTTTTCAATGAGGGGGTAGTACTCGGTGCTGGGAGGTTGACTTTCCACTTGGGGTTGCTCGTCTGTAGGGTTATATAAAGAAGAGGTCTGGTCTGACCCGCTCGGGGTGGGGGTATTATTCTCAAGGGAGAGCTTGTCCAGCTGGGCAAATTCTTTGATTAGGTGAAAGTCCAGCTGAAACTCTTTGGGGTTGCCCTGTACCAATACTGTTCCAGACTTATAGAGATTTATATTACCTGACTCAGACTCCTCGTTGTCTAGTATCCTGAGTTTCCACCCCTCGTTAACTCCCCCCCCTCTTAACAGAGGGGTAGTGTGCTAATATAGCAATGTGCCATGCCAGGGGATGGTTTGTGTGGAAGATGAGGTTGCTGATGTTCCCATTATTATAATAGTCAGCAAAAAGTGTCTCTTGATTTTCCATATGAAGCTTCATTTTGTGATATTTTCTTGCCTCATCATTCTTTACATACACAGGGTACTGTATTTTAATTACCTCTGAACAGCAGGAGGCAGCTTCTAAGGCCTCTCCATTTGGTTGGAGTAGACTGCGACTATCCTGCCATTTTTGGGCTAAAGGTCTTTGACACCTCTCACTTGACACGTCAGTGCTAATTAGTGTTGTATCAAGCTTGGCAGCCTTAATTTAGCATTCAGCCCTTATAAAGTAATGTAACGTATTTTTCTTCTTGGATTTTGGAAATAAAATATAGCTTCAGACTAAACATTACTCACTCAGTTCCAGGTTGGATGGTGTTTTCAGGTTTCTGTTGTTTTCCAGAGCATTTGCTGTATAGCCAAAATCAGGTTGTAGGTTTTGAGTTTTGATTTGGAGTGAAGGTTATGTTGTAGAGGGTAGAATCCTGTATATGTTCCTGACAAGAAAATCCAAGTTTATCTAACTCTAAATCTATCTTTCTTCTTCAAAGAACATGCTGAAAAATGTTCTCCCTCCCTCCCTCTCTCCATTCTTGGCTCAGACTAAACAATTCTTTCACTACAAGAACCATGAAGATGTGTAGGGACAGGAAGAGAGGGAAAGAGTGACAAAGGTGCCGATAGACAAAGAGAGACAAAAGAGTCAAGAGAGACAGAAAAAAGTAAAACCCCTTAAATTGAAAATGTGAGAGAGAGATGAAAGATAGAGCGATAGAAAGATAGATAACTCACCCGTCTCCATTGAGGTCAGTAACAGCCACAGAATAGCCAAAGTAGGAAGCCATCTGACAAAACATTTCACAACATGACTCTACAGTCAGTGATGTACAGTGGTGCTATAAAGTAGTTGGGTAAAAGATTAATAGTCGTGTGTGTACGTGTGTGAGGTTACTGTGTGTTGCTGACCTGCTCTCCTGTGAAGTTCATGATGAATGTCAGATTAGTGGAGTTAATCACAGCTACCTGAAACAGAACACAAGAGTCACACACCTGATACAGGTACACACATGCATCATGCAAACGCATACACAGGATGTAATGAGCTGAAATAGAAACTCTTTCTTTCCCTCTGCCTGGTCCCCCTTCCCCCTATCTCCCTCCTTCACCCCCCATTGTCCCCACTGCCTCACCCCTCCCCCTCCTCTGTTCCATACCCTCCATTTCCATAACCCCAGTTGTGGGGGAGACAGGGGGGCTAAGAATTCCTTCAAAAGACCTACAATAACAACCACATGGAGACAGCCAGGGGCTACACATTCACACACTCAACCACACACATGTGCATGCACTCACAAAGTTAGAGAGACAAACACATACACAAAACACCAACAAATATAGAGAAACAGACAGGCAGACAGGCAGAGAAACGAACAGATGGACAGACATACACACAGACAGTTAGACTGTCGATCGGAATGACAGACAGAGGGGCAGACAGAAGGAAAGACATGTGCAGACACTTAACTCCCTGGCCCCTCCCTCCTCCTCTCTCTCAGGGGTGTCAGGCTGGTTGTCTCGCCAGGTCTGAGAGGCCTAACGTGGGCTGACAGCTACTCTAGTCTCATCAGGCCAAACAGGCCTAACCCTGACGCCGACTGACCACAAATGTGAGGGCTACCGGCCCCAGAGCCTGTTGACACAACCACACAGGCTTGTCTGCTCTGAATACATCTCTATCTAGATTTCAGTGTGTGTTAGAGGTGAGGGGGTCGTGTGTGTGTCAGGGAAAGGGGTCAGGCTGGGTCAGCTCTTATGGAGCGGAAGTCGTGTGTCATTAAGGAGACAAATGTCTTGGTGTGAGTTAGGACTGTGTTGTGGTCAGAGTGGGGGGATTTGTTGTTGCTAAGCGATATAAACTAGGAATGGAATTCTATTTTGGAAACATTTCCTCTCTGGACACGCAGGAATTGTATAATTCCATACTTACATATACTGTGTGTGTGTGTGCTGCTATGCATGTTTACATGCGTGTGTATGTGTGTGTGTGATTCTGTACTCACATATCCAAAGTTCTGTGCCCCTCTCGGAACCCCAGCTATCAGCTCTGGAAAGGAGAGAGGAACAAACATTATATAACACTGCCTGCCTGCTCTTCTGTCTGCCTGTCTGGATGCCTGCCTTTCAGTGTGTCTCTGTCTCTAGGCCACCCTGACTGAAGACACTAAAAGCTGACAACAGATTGACTGATGATGGAAGGGAAAGAGAAAGATAGAGAGAGACAGAGAGTGGTTTTGATCTGAGTACCTCCCCCAAACCCTGTTCCCGGTATAGACCAGACCACAAACCCAGCCCAGCAAGATCCAGCTTTAAGGAATTCAAAGATGAGAACACAACCAGCCTACAACCACAATACAACCCTTGTATAAAATCATTATACAACCATGTGTCAACCCTTGGTGCCATGTTTTAATTAAGAAGATGATGTAGGAGGCAGAAAATATGGTTTTGTAGCAAGTTACTTTTCTTGTTTAGTTTGCAGTGTAGTTACTAGTTACTTACTGTCCATCGGACTAGCCTCTGAAACACTGCAAGCACCAAACACACAGGGATGAAAGTGTTGTCTTTTACCTTGCTCTGAGTCTCCTGTGAATTCCCCCACTGCCACAGAGTAACCTGTAGACAAGAGAGATATTAGTTAGTGAGTGCTCGTGTGTGTGTGTGTGTGTGTGTGTGTGTGTGTGTGTGTGTGTGTGTGTGTGTGTGTGTGTGTGTGTGTGTGTGTGTGTGTGTGTGTGTGTGTGTGTGTGTGTGTGTGTGTGTGTGTGTGTGTGTGTGTGTTTGTGTGTGTAGATGAAACTGTGTGTGTGTGTTACCTAGGTAGCTGTCGTCATGGGTATCAGCTGCAGCGTGGGTCTGTTTCTCTCCATGGACTCTCCTGAGCACGGCTTTCAGAGAGTAACCATTCAATATCTCTGCTACGCCTGCAGTCATCACCTGACCTGGAGAGAGAGAGGTCAGAAACACACAATGGTCAGCAACGGACAGGCCAACCCCAGACCCAATGGGGAGCAATAACTTCTGCACTGTCATTCTGTCACACAAACATGCACGCCCCTACACACACTTTCCTGCCCTTTGTTTTGAAACTCACAGGTATGAGGAGCTCTTCCCTGAGGAACACTGAAACACCCCGTTACCAGGAGTTAGAATGAAACACACACACTGTGTTGCATATTAGTCACTGTCTAAAAGAGAGCTTATGCTCTCTATTTCTCTGCTATTGTAGCAAATGCCATGCTGTGGAGGGGGAGGTCAGACAAACATAGGCCTACTGCTTTATCTTCAGCTGCCCTCAACCTCACATCAATCCTCCTTAATGTGGTGGGTACTGACAGAGAGAAATTGCCCCTGTCTCAGACTCCCACTTTCCCTAACTCCCTTCACAGACATGGACGCTAACCCTAATTATAGATGCATACCTACAAAGACACTAACCCAAATCACAGACACACAAACACAGACCTTCTACTCAGACAAGACAGACCATCTTCACAGACCATAACCATAACCACAGACACAGAAACAGAGCCTCTCCAGACACACACACACCATAATAACAGACCCACTCCACAGACAGCTCCTAATCACAGAGACAGACCCCTAACCCTCTGCAGACTTCCTCATTACTGATAGTATAAGAGGTTCCTTCAGATCCTCTGATAATAAGCTGTATAAAAGGCTTCCCATAATAACTCAGCATAAACACCTGTGATAATAGCTGTATATTAGAGACCATAAACTCTCTGCTCTGAGAGCTTTTATAAACATCTAGAGGAAGTGTTTAAACACCAGGAAGCTGAGCCAAGCTGAGGGCAATTTCATGCCCACACACACACACACACACACACACACACACACACACACACACACACACACACACACACACACACACACACACACACACACACACACACACACACACACACACACACACACACACACAAACCAGGGGCATAGAGAGATCATAAACCACCTTCAACAAAGGATTAATACAACATAATATTAATTCATAAAAAGACTCACTGACTATCCATCTCTCTCTTACCCACTTCTGTCTATCTCTCAATTTTAAAGGCATATGGCAGACAGAGTAGGCAGTTCTTGTTGTAAAAGCACGTTCATATCCTCTTTCATTTTTAAATGAATTAAGTGACTGGAGCGATAGGGCACAGAGGTTAACATGATGGGAATGACCATGATCAAAGGAGGAGAGTTTACTACTCTGTATTAGTAACTGTCTCTCATTCACACACATAAATGCAGACTTGCATGCACACTCATTGTCACACACACACAGCTGTGTGCTAATTTCCATTCAATGAAGATAAGCGAGGAGACATCACACACATCCACCCACACACCTTCAAATGTCAAGGTCCACTGTCAGACTGAAGCAGGTGTCTGCCCTCCAACTCACACACCCATTACCATGGAGAGTGGGAGTTCCTCCACACCCCATTACCCTCTGATCAGCTCATTACAACTGAGCCTAGACTCACTCAAACACTTCCTGTCAGAGAGAGAGGAGGGAGGGTCTCTCACTCTACCTTGTCCTACTCTGGCTTCTCCTGGGATCAAACTGCACATCAGGAATGAGAGAAATTAACTGGAGCAGTGCTTCATCAAATACTATGTGAATCCAGGTCTGGTGCTGGAATGTTCCTTGATCGTGCTGCTAAACTCACCTCTTTCTCCCCCTCTCTTTGTCTCTCTGCCTTTTTGTTTGCAATTCTAGTGTTTCACATAGAGGGGGCTAATGTTACCTTGCCAGTAGAAGCTTCCAGGTCCGCCCACCACCAGTGTCCCCTCCTGAGGAAGAGAAAGTCAGGGTCAGTCTAGGGTTAGGACTAACTTCTTCAAGACTGGACAAAAGCTGAATTTACAGTGTATTCGGAAAATATTCAGACCCCTGGACTTTTTTCACATTTTGTTATGTTACAGCCTTATTCTAAAATGTATTAAATTGTTTTATTCCACCTCATCAATCTACACACAATACCCCATAATGACAAAGCAAAAACAGGTTTTTACATATTTTTGAAAACGTATAAAAAATTAATAAACAGAAATATTGCATTTACATAGGTATTCAGACCCTTTACTCAGTACTTTGTTGAAGCACCTTTGGAAGCAATTACAGACGTGAATCTTCTTGGGTATGACGCTACAAGCTTGGCACACCTGTATTTGTGCAGTTTCTCCCATTCTTCTCTGCAGATCCTTTCAAGCTCTGTCAGGTTGGATGGGGAACGTCGCTGCACAACTGTTTTCAGGTCTCTCTAGAGATGTCCGATCGGGTTCAAGTCTGGGCTCTGGCTGGGCCACTCAAGGACATTCAGAGACTTGTCCCGATGCCACTCCTGCATTGTCTTGGCTGTGTGCTTGGGGTTGTTGTCCTGTTGGAAGGTGAACCTTCGCCCCAGTCTGAGGTCCTGAGCGCTCTGGAGCAGGTTTTCATCAAGGGTCTCTCTGTACTTTACTTTGCATCTTTCCCTCAATCCTGACAGATCTCCCAGTCCCTGCCGCTGAAAAACATCCCCACCACCCTGCTTTATCGTAGGGATGGTGCCAGGTTTCCTCCAGATGTGACGCTTAGCATTTAGGCCAAGATGTTAAATCCTGGTTTCATCAGTCCAGACAATCTAGATCCGCATGGTCTGAGAGTCCTTTAGGTGCCTTTTGGCAAACTCCAAGCTGACTGTCAGGTTCCTTTTACTGAGGATTGGCTTCTGTCTGGCCACTCTACCATAAAGGCCTGATTGGTGGAGTGCTGCAGAGATGTTTGTTCTTCTGGAAGGTTCTCCCATCTCCACAGGGAAACTCTGGAGCTCTGTCAGAGTGACCATCGGGTTCTTGGTCACCTCCCTGACCAAGGCCCTTCTCCCCAGATTGCTCAGTTTGGCCGGTTGGCCAAGTCTAGGAGGAGTCTTGGTGGTTCCAAACTTCTCCCATTTAAGAATGAGGCCACTGTGTCGATGGAGATCTTCAATGCTGCAGAAATATTTTGGTACCCTGCCCCAGTTCTGTGCCTCCTGTCTTGGAGCTCTACGGACAATTCCTTCAACTTCATGGCTTGGTTTTTGCTCTGACATGCACTGTCAACAGGTGTTTGCCTTTCCAAATCATGTCCAATATATTGAATTTACCACAGGTGGCCTCCAATCAAGTTGTAGAAACATATTAAGGATGATCAGGATGGAATGGAGCTCAATTTCGAGCCTCACACATTTCTGTATTTTTTTAATTCTGAAAACCTGTTTTCACTATGTCATTATGGGGTACTGTGTGTAGATTGATGAGGATTTAAAAAACATATTTTTTTTAGAATAAGGCTGTAACGTAATAAAATGTGGAAAAGGGTCTGAATACTTTCCGAATGCACTGTATATACATCTGGGTCGGGACGAGAGCCCCTGATCGTGACCCCACAGGATCATATAAGCGACGATACTTCATCCGCCTGTGTTAAACAAAATTCAATGCACTTTAAAGGCCCAGTGCAGTCAGAAACATGATTTTCCTGTGTTTTATATATATTTCCACATTATTCTAATGCCCTTTTAGTGTAAGAGCTGTTTGAAAAGACCACCTGAAATGCCAGCCTATTTTGTTGGGTTGTAGTTTTGGCCTGACTGGTGTCATCACCAGGTAATAAATTAGTTAATAGACCAATAAGAAAGTCAGTTCCAAACCTCTCTGCAAATAACAGCTAATTTTCAGTTATCCCCTCCCCACTCACGGACAAAGTTTCATGCCTCCTAGCTCTCTCCCCTCTAACCCTTATTGTGTGTCTCTCTATTGTCTTGAGAGAGGACGGGTCAGATAAAGAGAAAGGGAGGATGAGGAGGAGGGAGGGTGTTATGACAAACATGTATTTTGTCATGACATGGACGGTGATGAGGATGTCATGACATGGACGGTGATGAGGATGTCATGTCATGGACGGTGATGAGGATGTCATGACATGGACGGTGATGAGGATGTCATGTCATGGACGGTGATGAGGATGTCATGACATGGACGGTGATGAGGATGTCATGACATGGACGGTGATGAGGATGTCATGACATGGACGGTGATGAGGACGTCACGTGGGTAGTGATGGTTGTTACCTTGGTGAAGTCCACACTGAACCCGGCCTGGCAGAAACCCTGTCCCTCCGGGTCTGGATCATCTGACAAACACAATCACACACCATATCAGAACAACGTTTCAATCCTCCTATGATGAATTGTTATTAGTTGAAGTGTTCCACAAAGTCTGACCCTGGCCCTCCATGTAGCTCGAACTTTACCTCTCCACTATTCCATATGTCCAAACTCTATGTGGAAGAAATCGGAGTGCATGGTGTGTGTGTATATAAACCTGGCTGATAATGAATCATTCCCCGTGTTCCAGAGGCACCCCGAGGAGAGGTGAAATGAGTCGTAACCACGCACACACGCACGCACACACGCACGCACGCACGCACACACACTCACACACACACACACACACACACACACACACACACACACATACTGACTGCTATGTGTGTAAGCTGGAGTGTGTAAGCTCAGAGGTCATAAATCCACATTAAAATCTAAACAAGGAGCTCCCAGAGAGAAAGGTTGAAACACACACACTGGGTTGGAAACATTACAGAGACTGAGTGTGTGTGTGTGCATACGTGTGTGTGTATATGTGTATGTGTGCGTGCGTGCGCGAATGCTAGTGTGCTAGGTTTGTACAGTAGCATTGTGCGTCCAACCCCCTTGGGACCATCACGTTGATCTCAATAAAAACTGTCCAGTAGAGTAGAATGTTTTATGTTTTTCTTTGTTTGATGTCGATGTTGTCAAATCTCACTGACAACATAAAACAAACCCTTAAATAACCTCCAGAATCACTAAAACACCAGATCTGTTTGTGTGTGTGTGTGTGTGTGTGTGTGTGTGTGTGTGTGTGTGTGTGTGTGTGTGTGTGTGTGTGTGTGTGTGTGTGTGTGTGTGTGTGCGTGCGTGCGTGTGTGTGTGTGTGAATGTGTAAATGTTTGTGTGTCAGGATGTTTTTGTTGAGAGTCAATGATTAGGTTGTACGGTATTCAGATTTTCATAATATCATACCTTCCTTCTCTCATACCGGGATTTACGGTATTACCGGCATAGCACACAAGGGGGGTCTACAAACACAAGAAAAGCCCACTGGGCCTCTATTACCAGAATGCTAATAAAGTTTGCACAAACTAATAGTGAAATTTACATAGCTAAATGCTAACGAGCGAAAACGACCAAAAACTAATTGCAGACAGGCAAATACAGCTCATGAAGGTAAACAAGCATAGCTAGTACCTACCACATGTCATTTTCGGTGAGTGTGGACGTTTCCAAGCAAAAGTGAACAAGAGATGTTGTGCAAATGAACAAAGTTGTGATGCGTGGTTTTCTAAAAGAAGAGCAGCATGTGTAGATGGGAGATGAACGGGGGAGAAAAAAAATATTGGTAGATGCACAGGGAAAAAATGGCAGCAATACAGATAACTCATCCAGAGCTCTTTGACTTCTGGCAGAAAGCCCTTATTTAGCATGTGCGCTGCACAACAGAGACTCGCAGAGAGATATAGAAAGCTATGGTCTCACCAGCTCGCTTTCTCCCATTGTGCTATTTACAAACAAACACGTGACTAGCTCAACTGTTCTGGGGAACTACTGTGAGCTTCATCTAAAATATTGTGGCAGGTTAAAATGAAGAACGCAATCTGCTTTATCTCCTAAGGTATTGCACAAGTTGACTGCAGGTAATAACTTCAAAAGTAGCTAGAAATATTCAAATGAATTGAAAAACTTTTGTTTTGACAGTATTGAAAAACCATCCAGTGGCTTTTTTCATATACCCCGCTATACGGTATATACGGTATACCGCCCAAGACTAGTTGTGTGTTCCAGTGGGTGTTTACAAATGGCCACCTGATAGTGACCTTAGCTTCTTATCCTGTTAATGGTTTTGACTGTAGCCTGTTAGTCTCCATCCCATAGACAGTATATCGGAGTACTGAGTATCTAGCCTCTGTTACTACAAGATGCTGTTGTCTTGCAATTTGTTGTGTGTGTATTAGGGCTGGAAATTGCCAGGGTTTCTCATGATTCTCACATATTCTATATGTTCTATACATATTGCAATTCGCTACTGCGATTTTATTGCAATTTTATGTTCGCTTTTATTGCAACTTGATTGCTCACTACTCTGCATGTCTGCTGCAGAGAGACAAGAGAGAGCATGAGAAAATGAGTTTTAATCAGCCATGGAAATAAAAATGCTGAAAACATGTTGGCTCACTATTTAAAAAGAAGATAAAAAATACCTGAGTTTTGGCGCAGGTTCAGCCGATTAGCTAATGCTACCTAGCATAAAAACATGTATAAATACATTTTACAAATCGATACTTGGAGTCAAAGTATCGATATAATATCATCGATTTTTTCCCCACCATCACAAGTGCGTATGCGTGTTCGTGTGTATGTGTTTGTACGTTGTGTGTGTGTGTGTGTGTGTGTGTGTGTGTGTGTGTGTGTGTGAACTCACTGGTCCTACAGGGTGAGTATTCTGCGTAGGCGCTGAAGTTCTGCACGGCAACATAGCAGGTTCCTACCGGGTCCTTCTCACTGTTCACCTTCACAGTACGCCAGTGGTAGAGAGGAGCACAGGCCTAGACACACAAACACACACACACACATGGCTGGTTCAAAGTGTATTAGTTAGTCATAGCACTGATGGTTTACATCTATGACGGATTAGGGTTAGACAGAATATCATTCCTCACCACCACTTTTCCTTTGTGAGTTCTAACTGAGGCTCCAAACCACTGGTGAGACTTGAACTCCAGAGGCTCCCTGGTGCCATTAACCTTAATCATCCTGTTATCTATAGAGAGAGATGGGTGAGGGAAAGAGGAAGAGAGTTTTATTATGGCATTAATCGACCTGCCCCAGACCTAATAGGTCTAGTCTCTGTACAACATGGGTCATGCCTGCCTATACACCATGGAAGGCCCAGATTTGGAAGCTAACTAAAGTAACACTAACTTTTTAAAATGTTTCTATTGAAATTTCTAGAAACACACCTTGATCTTTAATGTCCATTGTCATGCTGTAAATGTGTATGACTGTGTGTGTGTGTGTGTGTGTGTGTGTGTGTGTGTGTGTGTGTGTGTGTGTGTGTGTGTGTGTGTGTGTGTGTGTGTGTGTGTGTGTGTGTGTGTGTGTGTGTGTGTGTGTGTGTGTGTGTGCATGTGTGCGTGTGTGTGTGTGTGTGTGCGTGTGTGTGTGCGTGTGTGTGTGTGTGTGTGTGTGTGTCAGTGGATGTTAGCCTGCTTCATTGTAAATCCTTTCCTGTGTTATTGAAGGCCAGCTGGGCCTGTTTAGAGAGACGGAGTCTCTACGCCTCATAAAACACCAGCAACCTACACACACACTGAAGACCGCAGTTTCTCCTGGCCCATTCTAGATGACAAGGTAAGAAAGAGTTTAACTAATTATGAAATTTGAGTGAACAGTCCCCATACATCTTATGCCACGTTTTGTCATTAGAATGACCTCATGCGCACCTGCACTGTTCCTAACCCCTAACCCAGTAAGTGGCTTGGTCTCTTCACTTTGACTGCACCAGGCCAGGCGCACCACAGCCATGCCACTGATCACCATATTGCACCCTCTCTAGTCTTATTGCTTAATTCCTTCAAACTCTCTCTCCTTCCCCCTCCTCTCCCTGTCTTTCTCGCTGACTGAGGCCCTACCCAGTATGGCTCTGTGTGTGTGTGTGTGTGTGCGTGTGTGTGTGTGTGTGTGTGTGTGTGTGTGCGTGCTTGTGCGTGCGTGCGTGTGATGATTATATGTGTGGATGTGTGTCTCTCATGTCGCTAGTTTGTACCTGTATTAATGAGGCTACAGTAACTCTAGCCATCTCCACCAGATCCATGCACATCAATCACACACACACACACACACACACACACACACACACACACACACACACACACACACACACACACACACACACACACACACACACACACACACACACACACACACACACACACACAAGGATGAATTTGAAGATCTAATAAAAAGCAGACCTCCCCTCCCTCTTATCCCCTCCAGTCTCAAAGGGAAACTAAATTCCCATGTGCTCACAGTTTACCCCAGACTAGCCCCCTGACCGCTTCATACACACTCACACTTTACCCCTCCCCCAGGATAATTGAGAGAGTGATGGAGAGAGAGAGAAAGAGAGAGAGAGAAAGAGAGAGAGAGCGAGAGAGAGAGAGAGAGAGAGAGAGAGAGAGAGAGAGAGAGAGAGAGAGAGAGAGAGAGGGAGAGAGGGAGAGAGAGAGGGAGAGAGAGGGAGAGAGAGAGAGCGAGAGAGAGGAAGCGAGGCAGAGATTTAGGGAGAACGGGAGTAGAGGAGTTATTCATCTCTATGAAATTGATTGCCCATCCTATCAGAATAGATCGATTGGTGCAACAGGAAGTCGTTTTCAGTAAAGAACCAGGGGTGAATTCCAGAACACCAGACAGACAGATGCATTCATTCACCACCCACTAACATATCTTTCTCATATAAATTAATAGTAGTTATTTTTCTATGGCCCTCTGTATGTGTGTGTGTGTCTCACACACACACACACACACACACACACACACACACACACACACACACACACACACACGGAACATGCACACACTTACACACATTAGTGGTGAGGGCGCTCTCTTGTGTTCTGTTATTTGTCCGGATGAAGTGCATCGGGTGAAATTACACTTCTAACAGGAACACACACACACACACACACACACACACACACACACACACACACACACACACACACACACACACACACACACACACACACACACACACGTACGGCTCTTCTGTGCTCCTGAAACCTGAAGCCAACCACATGGGCAGGAGTTAACCCCTTCATACTCACTCATGAACTTTGTACGAGCAGAACTAGCACATACACACACACACACGCACACACACGTCACACACACACACACACACACACACACACACACACACACACACACAGGTACACAGCATGGTGTAACTCACTGGCGTTGTCGAAGGGTATCTGTGTGCAGCTGTAGGGTTGCTTGGTGGAGTCGGGGTTTGGGGGATAGGGACAGTAGTAGACAGCTCCTCCCTCTATGATGCCTGGCTGGGATGTGTTGGCCTTGGGCGCTCCCACCAACACACTCAACCTGCAGGGACACAGTCATGACAGAGATATAATGCCACTAACCGAATGTTCACACAAAACTTAAGAGAAATAAATGGTCTTTAGCACATAGAGACACACACACTGCTAGAGAGACAGATAATTACACATATTCATTGGGCAAGACACATTAATATTTTAGTCATTTAGCGGAAGCTCTTATCCAGTGCATACAACTAAGGAGCTGAAACAAGAAACATGATAGGAGCATCTTGGTAATAAAACAGTCGTCAGTTCCTCTACAAATGACAGAGTCAGCACAGAAAGCATAGGTACAGTTGGCTACTAGCACTATGAAATATTGGTGTGCTTGGAAAACGGTCCCAACTTAGTCTACTATTCTGTGACATTTGTAACTGTATTTGTGTTCACTTGCAAGACGAATTTCCTGTTGAATTAATGATATTCTATTCTACTATTTTATTAGGAGAGTGAACCCATCTCTCTGTTCGGACATGTTGTTTTTCTGGGAATCCAGACCTAATTCATATTAGCCCAACATGAACCAGCAGACCTTTGTAGGCTGTTCCAAATTTAAATTAACAACATAAAAAATTCAATGTTTTAAACTGATAGTTGTGGTCTCGGACTGTTGTCACTCACGTGCTGCTTTCGGGGGTCGGTCGGTAGAAGTCCACGGAGTAACCAAAGTAGCTCCCCTCTGGTCCTCGGTACACGGCCGGGCGCTCCGCATGCAGGTTGAACCCCGAGACCACCGAAAGGACCAGCCACAGCACCGACACCACGCGACACAACATCCCACCGAACGTGCACATCCTATAAGCACACATTAACACCTTCCCCGCAGCCAGAGCAGTAGTCTATCACGCCGCTTGAATCCGTTAGCAAGGAGAGAGATAGATGATAGAAGAGATGGAGCGAGAGAGGTGTTTCTGTCCTGCCGGGTGAGTTATCCAAAGTTGTGCACGTGCATTCCGCTCTCCCTTCTGTCTCCCACACAAGCTACACACACACTCTCCTCCGGGTCAGATCTATAGATGCTCTCACTCACACACACTCTGCAGCCTGTAGCCAGACTCCTGTCGCTGCCGCGGCGCGCTTGTATTCTGTGCGCGCCCCGGTTTCGCAACACTTCGACCCCCGCGCCCCCTTCAAGACCGCATCCAGACCACATTAGAACGCGCTCCAAGGGGCTGCTACATCAAGCTATCGTTTTATGGGGAAAAAAGCGATTTTCTCATTTCGTAGGTTTTGATCGTGAAGTAATAAATATTATAAACTGGATGTATTAATTATCTCTCTCTCTTTCTCGCTCGCTCGCTCGCACAATGCGCACGCACAATGGCCATATAATATGACATGACTTCAGTCAGTGTGGTGATACTGATATGTCTGATATTACAGATCTCGGGTTTCGCTGTGTTTTATTATTAAACCGTTTATTCTGACCGCACCGGTTTAATGAGGTGCGTTTCCTTCCATTAAAGAATAATCACCGGTAATTACCTCGCGTAATTATTACTGAGATCTAAAGTTAAACACGCCAGCCTGAGCACTAAAACTAAAGACGGGTTAGGCCTATCACGTTGTATGTGTGTGTCGAAATGTGTTTGTGTGTGTAGGCCTATGTGTGTGTGTGTGTGATGGGTTTTCACGGCACGCGTTACCAATCCCCTGTCCTGCGCGAGTCCTCTCCCAAAAGTTAAGCTATAAATAAACTGTAGCCTATTCTGATCCAGACACAATGTGTGGGTGTGCGTTTTTTTTTTAGCCATCTTGGCTGCATAGCCAACATCCTGTAGATATACAGTGTAATCTTATCAAAGCAGAAAAATCCACTATGCTCACATCACTCCTCCAGTGTGTGTGTGTGTGTCCTGTGTGTGTGTTTCTGCATTAACTCAGTCTGCTCCTAATCAGCATCAGGAGAGTTTTAATTTAATCTGAACTTTAGAATGTTTGTTGTCAAAAGACGGAAAGTCTCATATAGTCATAGTGAGCTGTAAAACTGTGACTGTGTGCTGGGGAGTACTGGTCTTTCTCAGCTGTTATGAGGAACATGTTTAGGAGATGCTTTATGTCCATTTGTGCTGGAGTAACATGACTTATGTGGACCACATTGTCCAAACATCTGTAATGACCTTAGTAACAATTTATTTAGCTATGGACCAAAATGAAGTACTTAGGCTGAAACGTGTGCATTTCTATGTCACTGTGTGCATGTGTAGAGTTAGGATGTTACTGTAAACCACTTCTTCATATTTTCAGACAAGTGATATGAACCAGGTGGGGTTGTGTATGTTGTGTGTGTCTGAGTGTGTGTGTTATAGAATCTGAGGCTGCATGGTGATGAGAGGGAGTCACAGTGAACAACCTTGACCTACCAGATGGAGAATTCAGACAAGTTTCCCCAACTCTCCTTAACCCCTCCCCTTCCCATGCCCTCTTCCTCCTTTACCCCTCCTTCTCTTTCCTTACGTCTCTCGGCACTCCTCTTGCTGTCCGTACCTCTCTCTCCATCTCAATCTACCCCTTGCCTCCCTCCCTGCTAATGTAAACTCAGCAAAAAAATAAATGTCCTCTCACTGTTATCTGCATTTATTTTCAGCAAACTTAACATGTGTAAATATTTGTATGAACATAACAAGATTCAACAACTGAGACATAAACTGAACGAGTTCCACAGACATGTGACTAACAGAAATTGAATAATGTGTCCCTGAACAAAGGGGGTTCAAAATCAAAAGTAACAGTCAGTATCTGGTGTGGCCACCAGCTGCATTAAGTACTGCAGTGCATCTCCTCCTCATGGACTGCACCAGATTTGCCAGTTCTTGCTGTGAGATGTTACCCCACTCTACCACCAAGGCACCTGCAAGTTCCCGGACATTTCTGGGGGGAATGGCCCTAGCCCTCACCCTCAGAAATAACAGGTCCCGACGTGCTCAATGGGATTGAGATCCGGGCTTTTCGCTGGCCATGGCAGAACACTGACATTCCTGTCTTGCAGGAAATCACGCACAGAACGAGCAGTATGGCTGGTGACATTGTCATGCTGGAGGGTCATGTCAGGATGAGCCTGCAGGAAGGGAACCACATGAGGGAGGAGGATGTCTTCCCTGTAACGCACAGCGTTGAGATTGCCTGCAATTACAACAAGCTCAGTCCGATGATGCTGTGACACACCGCCCAAGACCATGATGGACCCTCCACCTCCAAATCGATCCCGCTTGGTGAGACAAAACCACAACTCGTCAGTGAAGAGCACTTTTTGCCAGTCCTGTCTGGTCCAGTGACGGTGGGTTTGTGCCCATAGGCGACGTTGTTGTCGGTGATGTCTGGTGAGGTCCTGCCTTACAACAAGCCTACAAGCCCTCAGTCCAGCCTCTCTCAGCCTATTGTGGACAGTCTGAGCACTGATGGAGGGATTGTGCGTTCCCTGGTGTAACTCGGGCAGTTGTTGTCATCCTGTACCTTTCCCGCAGGTGTGATGTTCGGATGTACCGATCCTGTGCAGGTGTTGTTACACGTGGTCTGCCACTGCGAGGACGATCAGCTGTCCGTCCTGTCTCCCTGTAGCTCTGTCTTAGGCATCTCACAGTACGGACATTGCAATTTATTGCCCTGGCCACATCTGCAGTCCTCATGCCTCCTTGCAGCATGCTTAAGTCACGTTTACGCAGATGAGCAGGGATCCTGGGCATCTTTCTTTTGGTGTTTTTCAGAGTCAGTAGAAAGCCCTCTTTAGTGTCCTAAGATTTCATAACTGTGACCTTAATTGCCTACCGTTCCACAGGTGCATGTTCATTAATTGTTTATGGTTCATTGAACAAGCATGGGAAACAGTGTTTAAAACTTATTAGGGATAGGGAGCAGTATTTTCACATCCGGATGAAAAGCGTGCCCAAACTAAACTGCCTGTTACTCAGGCCCAGAAGCTAAGATATGCATAAAATTGGTAGATTTGGATAGTCTAAAGTTTAAAGTTCATTATTGAACAAAATTATGTTTCTGGGACATTTTGGAGTGCCGAAAGAAGATCTTCAAAGGTAAGGCATTTATTATATCGTTATTTCTGACTTTTGTGTCACCACCTGCCTGGTTGAAAATTATTTTCATGTGTTTGTATTCGGGGCGCTGTCCTCAGATAATCAAATGGTCTGCGTTCGTCGTAAAGCCTTTTTGAAATCTGACACTACAGCTGGATTAACAAGAAGTTAAGCTTTATTTTGATGTATTAGACTTATATTTTCAGTTATCTTGAATATTGATATTTCTGTAGTTTGTATTTGACGCTCTGCAATTTCACTGGATGTTGTCAAATCGATCCCTCTAAAGGGATTGGCGCGCGAAGGGATCACTAACAGGTTAAACCCTTTACAATGAAGATCTGTGAAGGTATTTGATTTTTGCAAATTATCTTTGAAATACAGGCACCTGAAAAAGGGATGTTCCTTTTTTTTTCCTGAGTTAATGTCAATGTTGAACTCCAGAGACAGATGGAACCATTGTGGCTCATTACATTACAGACGAGCATATGGTCTCACACATGCATATGGTGACCAACAACAGACAGACACAAACATAGAATGTACAGTGCCTGTATACCTGCCATTCTCATAGAGCACATATGCTGTGTGAGCGTGTTTCTTCTTGCTGTGTGCAGGCATCCAGAGGTGGACAGTTTAACCCAGTGTACACACACGTGAACAGCACTCTTAAAATTGCCCTTTTGAACAATGTTGATAGAGAGGTGGACTGTTCTTTCTCAACTGTTTCGTGTAAATCCAAGATGAACAGAATGAAAAGAGAGACTTCAGATATTCAACAGGATATCAGTTCTTAGAAACTTTTTACCTGGCGAGGATACACATGCGTGTGCGTGTACACACACACACACCGAGAGGACTAGAACAAGAGTAGTGCTCCTCTCTTTGGTGTGCCACATGCCTGTGTTATGATGGTCATTCACCAGGTAAAAGCATTCTAATTTGTATGAGTTTCAGTGTGCGCTCAATAGTTCAACCATCCGTTATTGTTCTCTCTATCTCCCAGACTCATCCAAAAAACACAGAGATATCCCCTTTCCAATAACACACATACACCACAGACTGAGACATGCAAGCACATACATACAGGCCATGTTCGAGAGCATTCTGTTGAAATCAATGATGAATTGTGGGTAAATTGTGACTGACTGATCTACAAACAATAATGAGTAGTTACTTATGATGCAAGTAGACAGATGGTTAGGTGAGACTACGATCAAGGTGATGTGTAGATTAGTCAGTCGGCAGTCGCCTGCAACATCGAACATGCCCACACACAAGTGAAGAAAAATGGGTTTATTAGTTTTTTGGGAGGGGGGGCAATAAATACATGAATACCATATCACTTCCTGTGTTGGTATGAAGAGAGAAGTCACTCGAAGTGTAAAACCAGCCAAAGGTTCTACTCCCAGGTCAAACCACTAAACAGGAGGAATTTCCTTATATCGCTGCTGTGATTGGTCCCTTTATGCTGTAAACACCAGGGTGTGTGTATGTGTGTGCGTTACCCTTTTACTCTAATCTCCTGTGAAAACCCTTGAGGCTAGCTTCCCAGCCCCAGATTGAGACTGCTCCTGGACTATTTCAATGGAGATAATGCAGTAAACCTAATCTGGGTCAGGGATACCCTGCCTCAGTACTAAGAGGTCAAACTAACTTAGCTGTAGTTAGAATAGGAGTGTGTGTGTGTGTGTGTGTGCACGCGCGTCTTGGAAAAAGCTTTGGTTGTTTCTCTTTAACAGTCAGACAGCTGGGTGGTACAGAAGCATTGATCCAGTCAGTCAGTTACAGGTTTACATTCCAACGAGGTCAGCTATCTCCTTTATATGTAGTTCTTATTAGGTGAATATATCCCAGAGTATAAAACAGAGTCATCTATAGAGTGATAAGTCATTCAGCTTTTTACAACAAACCAAAAACATCCTGTGACTTAATTTACAGTCATGTAAAACACAACAGAGTTAACAGTAAACAAGTGTGTCTGTATGTCAAGTGTGTGTAGTGGCGTTCTGTGTGTGTTTTTCTCCTGCCCAGGACAGTGAGCAAATTCCTGTGTGTGCAACAGTGTACATGCACTGTGTCTCTCAGTCTTTGTGGCCTTCTTTCCTTTAGAGATCAGTCAGTCCTCTACGACCCTAGCAGCGAGTTAGTTAAGTGAAGGGGAGCGGTCAGTATTCCACAGCAGTTCTATGTAGGGCCACTTGGTCTGGAGGCAGCGCTTCACCGGAGTGTCATCTGTCCTCACCATGGGGTCCTCAAAGCCCAGGACCAGGGCTGAACCCTGCACATACTCCACCTGACAAAGAGAAACACACACACAGTCAGTATGCACACACACATTACATTCTCATTCTTACCCCCCCTTTTGACCTCCCTTTCTGTAGCAACCAGTGATCTGGGTCAACAGCATCAATGTAACAGTATAGCTTCCGTCCCTCTTCGCCCCAACCTGGGCTCGAACCAGGGACCTCTGCACACATCAACAACAGCCACCCTCAAAGCATCGTTACCCATCGTTCCACAAAAGCCGCGGCCCTTGCAGAGCAAGGGGAACAACTACTTCAGGTCTCAGAGCGAGTGACGTCACCCGATTGAACCGGTTACATATATCTTACCCTCTCGTTGTGGTTGGACTGTTTCAGGCCATTGTAGTGGTAGACAGGGAAGGAGTCTGGGATTCCAGTATCCTGTAAACACAATATATAAACCAGTTAACAATCATCCCTGGGGTGTGTGTGTCGATAACTCTGCTCTGGAAGATGTGGGTATATCGGAACCCACAGTTTGACTAGAGAACATTCTCTAACCCACAGACAATTCAGCATACTTTAGCCTGAAACCCATAACCCACGTATGTGTGTGTGAATGCGTGTGTGTGTGTTTACGCATGTGAAACCCTAACCCCAATCCCACAGAACAGCCTATATTAGAAACCAGTCAATAACGACACAGGCCCAAACACTTTGTTGGGACGTTCCAGAATGCTAATAGACTGTGTGAGTGTGTTTATGTGAAACCATAACCTCAGTCTGTGTGTGTGTGTGTGTCTCCAGTTGGCTAATGGCAGTATAATTTCTTTGTGGCCGAGGGCCATTCCTCTGGTGAGTCCCCGAAGCCCTGATCACTTTAACACACTTCCCGCTCCTCTCTCTTTGTCCCCACCTCCCTTTCCCACCTCTTTCTCTTTGCCTCTCGCTCTCTCTCTCTTCAGCCATGGTTCCCTGCCACTGAGACCCTGTCTGAGCAGGGGTTTGTGTAAACATATATTTAAACATTTCGGTCACCATTGCATTGCTGTAAAAGATTTGATTCAAAAAATTCATATCCATCGTCAGCCACAAACCACTAACAAAACGGAAGCGCTCATGTACGTACATGCATACGCCAAAGATATTTCTTGTTTATCGGTCTTCGCAGTTTGTTTTATGGATATTGCTGCAGCTTTGAAGTATCTCAGCTCCTCTTCAGTTACCTGATCAGGGAAGAACTCCAGGAGGAACGGAGCCAGCAGCACGATCCCCAAGCCCTCTGGATCCAACTTACTCTTCATCAGACTCACACTGGAGACGGAGCGAGGGAGAGAAAGAGAGGAAAGAGTTACGTTTGTCAAACATTTCAACATGATCTTATAGTCTAAGCACAGCAATGAGACATACCTCCAATTCTTCAGAAAATCTTAAAAATTGTCCCTGTTTTAAAGCAATGATAAAACTTATGTCAGTTGGAGGGAGAGAAGGGGGAATTGAGAAGGGACATTGGGTGAGAGCTAGAGAAAGGGTGGAGGTGAGGAGGGAAGGGGTGAGGGAGGGCGATGGGGTGCAGGTGAGGACAAGGGGTGCAAGTGAGGAGAGGCCAAAGGGGTGGAGAAGGGAGGGGTAGAGGTGAGGAGGAAGGGTGGAGCTGAGGAAGGAGGGGGTGCTGGTAGTGAGAAGGGCTGTCTGAGGTATAAATGTGTCATGTTCTGTGTAAAAGATTTGGTGTAAGAAAGCAAACACTGGAGAAATGTACGGTAACCCCGTCTGATGAGGAGTTCTGGTGTGTGTGTGTGTGTGTGATACTAAATATACCACTAGACATTCCTGTGTGTTAGAGCAGGAATATTATTCTTATTCCACAGTGATAAAACAGAGAAACATTTCCCTTTTAAGGCAGAAAGAGTGTTACATGCCCAGACAGAGGCTGATAACCCAGTTAAGACTGTGTGTGTGGGTTTGTGTGTCATCTGATGTTGCAGTCAGAGAAATAATCCTCTGCATTGTCATTAACAGCAGACTCCTACATTTCCTCAGTGAAATCAACGTCCTGAGCAAATATCTAAATTGGCTTTTTACGAAGTTACCATACGACAGACAAGATACTCACCCTACACATCCTAATTGACAAACAAACAAAACAAAAGCAAAGTATTATTATGCTTTGTTGATTTCAAAAAAGCTTGACTAAATTTACCATGAGGGTCTGCTATAAACTGATAGAAAGCGGTGTTGGGATAAAAAAAATAAAAAAAAAATACATGTACAGTCGTGGCCAAAAGTTTTGAGAACGACAAATATTAATTTCCACAGTTTTCTGCTTCAGTGTCTATAGATATTTTTGTCAGCTGTTACTATGGAATACTGAAGTATAATTACAAGCATTTCATAAGTGTCAAAGGCTTTTATTGACAATTACATGAAGTTGATGCAAAGAGTCAATATTTGCAGTGTTGGTCCTTCTTTTTCAAGACCTCTGCAATCCACCCTGGCATGCTGGCAATTAACGTTTGGGCCACATCCTGACTGATGGCAGCCCATTCTTGCATAATCAATGCTTGGAGTTTGTCAGAATTTGTAGGTTTTTGTTTGTCCACCTGCCTCTTGAGGATTGACCACAAGTTCTCAAATGGGATTAAGGTCTGGGGAGTTTCCTGGTCATGGACCCAAAATATCAATGTTTGGTCCCCCGAGCCACTTAGTTATCACTTTTGCCTTATGGCAAGGTGCTCCATCATGCTGGAAAAGGCATTGTTCATCACCAAACTGTTCCTGGATGGTTGGGAGAAGTTGCTCTCAGAGGATGTGTTGGTACCACTCTTTATTCATGGCTATGTTCTTACGCAGAATTGTGAGTGAGCCTACTCCCTTGCTGAGAAGCAACCCCACACATGGTCTCAGGATGCTTTACTGTTGGCATGACACAGGACTGATGGTAGTGCTCACCTTGTCTTCTCCAGACAAGCTTTTTTCCGGATGCCCCAAACAATCGGAAAGGGGATTCGTCAGAGAAAATGACTTTACCCCAGTCCTCAGCAGTCCAATCCCTGTACCTTTTGCAGAACATCAGTCTGTCCCTGATGTTTTCCTGGAGAGAAGTGGCTTTTTTGCTGCCCTTCTTGACACCAGGCCATCCTCCAAAAGTCTTTGCCTAACTGTGCGTGCAGATGCACTCACACCTACCTGCTGCCATTCCTGAGCAAGCTCTGTACTGGTGGTGCCCCGATCCCGCAGCTGAATCAACTTTAGGAGACGGTCCTGGCGCTTGCTGGACTTTCCTGGGCACCCTGAAGCCTTCTTCACAACAATTGATCCGCTCTCCTTGAAGTTCTTGATGATCCGATAAATGGTTGATGTAGGTGTAATCTTACTGGCAGCAATATCCTTGCCCGTGAAGCCCTTTTTGTGCAAAGCAATGATGACGCCATGTGTTTCCTTGCAGGTAACCATGGTTGACAGAGGAAGAACAATGATTTCAAGCACCACACTCCTTTTGAAGCTTCCAGTCTGTTAATCGAACTCAATCAGCATGACAGAGTGATCTCCAGCCTTGTCCTCATCAACACTCACACCTGTGTTAACGAGAGAATCACGGACATGTCAGCTGGTCCTTTTGTGGCAGGGCTGAAATTCAGTGGAAATATTTTTGGCGGATTCAGTTCATTTGAATTAATTGCAATTCATCTGATCACTCCTCATAACATTCTGGAGTACAGTGGGGCAAAAAAGTATTTAGTCAGCCACCAATTGTGCAAGTTCTCCCGCTTAAAAAGATGAGAGGCCTGTAATTGTCATCATAGGTACACTTCAACTATGACAGACAAAATGAGAAAAAAGATCCAGAAAATCACATTGTAGGATTTTTAATGAATTTGCAAATTATGGTGGAAAATAAGTATTTGGTCAATAACAAAAGTTTCTCAATACTTTGTTATATACCCTTTGTTGGCAATGACAGAGGTCAAACGTTTTCTGTAAGTCTTCACAAGGTTTTCACACACTGTTGCTGGTATTTTGGCCCATTCCTCCATGCAGATCTCCTCTAGAGCAGTGATGTTTTGGGGCTGTTGCTGGGCAACACGGACTTTCAACTCCCTCCAAAGATTTTCTATGGGGTTGAGATCTGGAGACTGGCTAGGCCACTCCAGGACCTTGAAATGCTTCTTACGAAGCCACTCCTTCGTTGCCCGGGCGGTGTGTTTGGGATCATTGTCATGCTGAAAGACCCAGCCACGTTTCATCTTCAATGCCCTTGCTGATGGAAGGAGGTTTTCACTCAAAATCTCACGATACATGGCCCCATTCATTCTTTCCTTTACATGGATCAGTCGTCCTGGTCCCTTTGCAGAAAAACAGCCCCAAAGCATGATGTTTCCACCCCCATGCTTCACAGTAGGTATGGTGTTCTTTGGATGCAACTCAGCATTCTTTGTCCTCCAAACAAGACGAGTTGAGATTTTACCAAAAAGTTATATTTTGGTTTCATTTGACCATATAACATTCTCCCAATCTTCTTCTGGATCATCCAAATGCTCTCTAGCAAACTTCAGACGGGCCTGGACATGTACTGGCTTAAGCAGGGGGACACGTCTGGCACTGCAGGATTTGAGTCCCTGGCGGCGTAGTGTGTTACTGATGGTAGGCTTTGTTACTTTGGTCCCAGCTCTCTGCAGGTCATTCACTAGGTCCCCCCGTGTGGTTCTGGGATTTTTGCTCACCGTTCTTGTGATCATTTTGACCCCACGGGGTGAGATCTTGCGTGGAGCCCCAGATCGAGGGAGATTATCAGTGGTCTTGTATGTCTTCCATTTCCTAATAATTGCTCCCACAGTTGATTTCTTCAAACCAAGCTGCTTACCTATTGCAGATTCAGTCTTCCCAGCCTGGTGCAGGTCTACAATTTTGTTTCTGGTGTCCTTTGACAGCTCTTTGGTCTTGGCCATAGTGGAGTTTGGAGTGTGACTGTTTGAGGTTGTGGACAAATCAAATTAAATTTTATTTGTCACATACACATGGTTAGCAGATGTTAATGCGAGTGTAGCGAAATGCTTGTGCTTCTAGTTCCGACAATGCAGTAATAACCAACGAGTAATCTAGCTAACAATTCAAAAACTACTACCTTATAGACACAAGTGTAAGGGGATAAAGAATATGTACATAAAGATATATGAATGAGTGATGGTACAGAGCGGCATAGGCAAGATACAGTAGATGGTATTGAGTGCAGTATATACATATGAGATAAGTATGTAAACAAAGTGGCATAGTTAAAGTGGCTAGTGATACATGTATTACATAAAGATGCAGTAGATGATATAGAGTACAGTATATACATATGAGATGAATAATGTAGGGTATGTAAACATTATATTAGGTAGCATTGTTTAAAGTGGCTAGTGATATATTTTACATCATTCCCCATCAATTCCCATTATTAAATTGGCTGGAGTTGAGTCAGTGTGTTGGCAGCAGCCACTCAATGTTAGTGGTGGCTGTTTAACAGTCTGATGGCCTTGAGATAGAAGCTGTTTTTCAGTCTCTCGGTCCCAGCTTTGATGCACCTGTACTGACCTCGCCTTCTGGATGATAGCGGGGTGAATAGGCAGTGGCTCGGGTGGTTGTTGTCCTTGATGATCTTTATGGCCTTCCTGTGACATCGGGTGGTGTAGGTGTCCTGGAGGGCAGGTAGTTTGCCCCCGGTGATGCGTTGTGCAGACCTCACTACCCTCTGGAGAGCCTTACGGTTGTGGGCGGAGCAGTTGCCGTACCAGGCGGTGATACAGCCCGACAGGATGCTCTCGATTGTGCATCTGTAGAAGTTTGTGAGTGCTTTTGGTGACAAGCCAAATTTCTTCAGCCTCCTGAGGTTGAAGAGGCGCTGCTGCGCCTTCTTCACGATGCTGTCTGTGTGGGTGGACCAATTCAGTTTGTCTGTGATGTGTACGCCGAGGAACTTAAAACGTACTACCCTCTCCACTACTGTTCCACCGATGTGGATAGGGGGGTGTTCCCTCTGCTGTTTCCTGAAGTCCACAATCATCTCCTTAGTTTTGTTGACGTTGAGTGTGAGGTTATTTTCCTGACACCACACTCCCGAGGGCCCTCACCTCCTCCCTGTAGGCCGTCTCGTCGTTGTTGGTAATCAAGCCTACCACTGTTGTGTCGTCCGCAAACTTGATGATTGAGTTGGAGGCGTGCATGGCCACGCAGTCGTGGGTGAACAGGGAGTACAGGAGAGGGCTCAGAACGCACCCTTGTGGGGCCCCAGTGTTGAGGATCAGCGGGGTGGAAATGTTGTTGCCTACCCTCACCACCTGGGGGCGGCCCGTCAGGAAGTCCAGTACCCAGTTGCACAGGGCGGGGTCGAGACCCAGGGTCTCGAGCTTGATGACGAGCTTGGAGGGCACTATGGTGTTAAATTCCGAGCTGTAGTCAATGAACAGCATTCTCACATAGGTATTCCTCTTGTCCAGATGGGTTAGGGCAGTGTGCAGTGTGGTTGAGATTGCATCGTCTGTGGACCTATTTGGGCGGTAAGCAAATTGGAGTGGGTCTAGGGTGTCAGGTAGGGTGGAGGTGATATGGTCCTTGACTAGTCTCTCAAAGCACTTCATGATGACAGAAGTGAGTGCTAGTGGGCGGTAGTCGTTTAGCTCAGTTACCTTAGCTTTCTTGGGAACAGGAACAATGGTGGCCCTCTTGAAGCATGTGGGAACAACAGACTGGGATAGGGATTGATTGAATATGTCCGTAAACACACCAGCCAGCTGGTCTGCGCAAGCTCTGAGGGCGCGGCTGGGGATGCCGTCTGGGCCTGCAGCCTTGCGAGGGTTGACACGTTTAAATGTTTTCCTCACGTCGGCTGCAGTGAAGGAGAGTCTGCATGTTTTAGTTGCGGGCCGTGTCAGTGGCACCGTATTGTCCTCAAAGCGGGCAAAAAAGTTATTTAGTCTGCCTGGGAGCAAGACATCCTGGACAGGTGTCTTTTATACGGATAACAAGTTCAAACAGGTGCCATTAATACAGGTAACGAGTGGAGGACAGAGGAGCCTCTTAAAGAAGAAGTTACAGGTCTGTGAGAGCCAGAAATCTTGCTTGTTTGTAGGTGACCAAATACTTATTTTTCACCATAATTTGCAAATAAATTCATTAAAAATTCTACAAATGTGATTTTCTGGATTTTTTTTCTCTCATTTTGTCGGTCATAGTTGAAGTGTACCTATGATGAAAATTACAGGCCTCTCATCTTTTTAAGTGGGAGAACTGGCACAATTGGTGGCTGAATACTTTTTTGCCCCACTGTATATGCAAATTGCCATCATACAAACTGAGGCAGCAGACTGAAAATGTATATTTGTGTAATTCTCAAAACCTTTGGCCACGACCATACACAAACAAGTGTGCGGTTAAAATGAGCAAAAAACACATTTCCTTCCTCAGGGCTGTGGGGTGCAACAGGGATGCAGCTTGAGGCCCACCCTCCAACATACACTGAGTGTACAAACCATTATGCTCTTTCCAGGTCAGACTGACCAGGTGAACCCAGGTGAAAGCTATGATCCCTTATTGATGTCACAAATTAAATCCACTTCAATTAGTATAGATGAACAGCAGGAGAAAAGGTTAAAAAAATTACTTAAGCCTCTAGACAATTCAGACATGGATTGTGTATGTGTGCCATTCAGAGGGTTAATGGGCAAGACAAAATATTTAAGTTCCTTTGAATGAGGTATGGCAATAGGTGCCAGGGGCACTGGTTTGCGTCAAGCGCGGCTGTATTTTTCATACACAACAGTTTCCTGTGTGTATCAATAATGGTCCACCATCCAAAGGACATCCAGCCAAGTTGACAACTGTGAGAAGCATTGGTGCCAACATGGGCCTGTGGAACGCTTCGACAACATGTAGAGTCCATAGCCCAACAAATTGCAACTCAATATTAGGCAGGTGTTCTAAATGTTTTGTACACTCAGTGTATACATCAACGAATTGCCAAGAGCACTATAACAGTCTGCATCACCCAGCCTCACTCCACTAGAATCTGAAGTCAAATGTCTATCATTTGTTGATGATCTGGTGCTTTTCTCCCCAACTAAGGAGAGCCTACAGCAGCACCAAGATCTTCTGCACAGATTCTGTCAGACCTGGACCCTGGCAGTATGCTTGGGAGGTATCCAGATTGTCATACCGACCTTGTGCCATCCTGGGATATTCAGTAATATCACTGAACACAAGGGGCGCCATTTTCAAACCCCACTGCAATCCGAAGGTTAGCAATGCTAACAAGTACATGTAAAATCCCATAGAGAATGCTAACTAAATGCTAACAAGTGCAGTGCAAACATTTGACCTAAACTATTCGCAGGACAGACATCCCAGCTCAAAGTTATACATCTAACTCAAATTCTACTCACAGGTTACCCAACGAAAAAAACAAATTAGACAGAAAGGCTCTTGATCCAGTTCCTTTTTTTATTTTTATTTTTTATTTTTTTTAACATTTCGCTAATTAAATTACTTCACCAATCAGTGCGGCTAGAGCAGGCAAGCTAGTTGCTTACGTGCGTGATGGACTGAAAAGTGCGAAGGGGTGGGATCACTACTGGCTGTAAGCAAACGAGTGATGCGCGTTTGGAGCAATACTGGCTGCTATATCCAAGGCTCAACCCATCGTTCACATAACAGAATGCTATGGGGGGTGATAAGGGACATAAGGCCTAGGCAACTGTACCACCTGACATGACACCAACACCTTACTAACATTTGAAAGTCATAATGTGCATAGTTTATAATTAAATCTCAACCATAAATGTTAGAAACATACAATTTTTCCTGTGCAAGCAGACATTCCAACGTAGCCACCTTGAACTATAGTGTTGTCTACGGCTTGTGTATTTCCTGATATCGCTAATGGCCTAGAAAAAATGCCCAATCTATAGATGATCTTTCTTTCCCTCAACAGCACATGGCATGTTATGTTATCTTATCTCGCTGTATACAGATCTAAATGTTGTTAGCCAATTCACAGACTGTTGTTACCAGTTCCACATCAAACAACCAATAAGAGTTGTGTCCACGGCTTTCAGGAGTTCATAGGTGCTATTCGGGATCCTTGGGATGTCCACACCTATCAAGTATAAATGTAAATTGGTTAAGTTTAGTGTTAGTAAAGGCTAAGTACGTCCCAAGGAATCTGGATTGCAGTGACTGTTCATAGAGTGAGAGACTGGCATGCTATTTGAGAGCTAGGCGGCAACTCAGACATAACTCAGACATTTTTTTTTTTTTTTTTACAAGTGACAGAAGTCATAGTTTCCAGATAGTTTCCTTATTAGAGACAATTAAAATAATTACCAAGATGTCCTTGATCCAACTGAGGAGTAAGTAGGCTATATTTATGTTGTGATATTGTTAGGAAATATTTACTGTGTTAAGGCAAATGTGGTTTATTTGAAAATTTTTAAATGTATTTTACCTTTAACTAGGCAAGTCAGTTAAGGAGAAATTCTTATTTTCAATGACGACCTAGGAACAGTTAACAGGGGCAGAACGACAGATTTGTACCTTGTCAGCTGGGGGGTTTGAACTTGCAACCTTCCGGTTACTAGTCCAACGTTCTAACCACTAGGCTACCCTGCTGCCCCGTATTGTCAAAAGCACGTAGGTAACATTATTTACTGTATCGATAGCGGAGTAGGCTAGTGTTCAATAACGTAATTTGATGTGCTAGTATTACTTATTTAATGGATCAATTCAATTATAAACATGGACGGGTACGCAATTTCATTCAATGATTCGATTATAATCACAGCCGTATATATCCCCCCCCCAAGCAGACACATCGTTGGCTCTGAATGAACTTTACTTGACTCATTGCAAACTGGAAACCATTTATCCGGAGGCTGCATTCATTGTAGCTGGGGATTTTAACAAGGCTAATCTGAAAACAAGACTCCCCAAATTTTATCAGCATATCGATTGCGCAACCAGGGGTGGAAAGACCTTGGATCATTGTTACTCTAACTTCCGCGACGCATATAAGGCCCTGCCCCGCCCCCCTTTCGGAAAAGCTGACCATGACTCCATTTTGTTGATCCCTGCCTACAGACAGAAACTAAAACAAGAGGCTCCCACGCTGAGGTCTGTCCAACGCTGGTCCAACCAAGCTGACTCCACACTCCAAGACTGCTTCCATCACGTGGACTGGGACATGTTTCGTATTGCGTCAGACAACAACATTGACGAATACGCTGATTCGGTGTGCGAGTTCATTAGAACGTGCGTTGAAGATGTCGTTCCCATAGCAACGATTAAAACATTCCCTAACCAGAAACCGTGGATTGATGGCAGCATTCGTGTGAAACTGAAAGCGCGAACCACTGCTTTTAATCAGGGCAAGGTGTCTGGTAACATGACCGAATACAAACAGTGCAGCTATTCCCTCCGCAAGGCTATCAAACAAGCTAAGCGTCAGTACAGAGACAAAGTAGAATCTCAATTCAACGGCTCAGACACAAGAGGCATGTGGCAGGGTCTACAGTCAATCACGGACTACAGGAAGAAATCCAGCCCAGTCACGGACCAGGATGTCCTGCTCCCAGGCAGACTAAATAACTTTTTTGCCCGCTTTGAGGACAATACAGTGCCACTAACACGGCCTGCAACGAAAACTTGCGGTCTCTCCTTCACTGCAGCCGAGGTGAGTAAGACATTTAAACGTGTTAACCCTCGCAAGGCTGCAGGCCCAGACGGCATCCCCAGCCGCGCCCTCAGAGCATGCGCAGACCAGCTGGCCGGTGTGTTTACGGACATATTCAATCAATCCCTATACCAGTCTGCTGTTCCCACATGCTTCAAGAGGGCCACCATTGTTCCTGTTCCCAAGAAAGCTAAGGTAACTGAGCTAAACGACTACCGCCCCGTAGCACTCACTTCCGTCATCATGAAGTGCTTTGAGAGACTAGTCAAGGACCATATCACCTCCACCCTACCTGACACCCTAGACCCACTCCAATTTGCTTACCGCCCAAATAGGTCCACAGACGATGCAATCTTAACCACACTGCACACTGCCCTAACCCATCTGGACAAGAGGAATACCTATGTGAGAATGCTGTTCATTGACTACAGTTCGGCATTCAACACCATAGTACCCTCCAAGCTCGTCATCAAGCTCGAGACCCTGGGTCTCGACCCCGCCCTGTGCAACTGGGTACTGGACTTCCTGACGGGCCGCCCCCAGGTGGTGAGGGTAGGCAACAACATCTCCTCCCCGCTGATCCTCAACACTGGGGCCCCACAAGGGTGCGTTCTGAGCCCTCTCCTGTACTCCCACGACTGCGTGGCCACGCACGCCTCCAACTCAATCATCAAGTTTGCGGACGACACAACAGTGGTAGGCTTGATTACCAACAACGACGAGACGGCCTACAGGGAGGAGGTGAGGGCCCTCGGGAGTGTGCTGTCAGGAAAATAACCTCACACTCAACGTCAACAAAACTAAGGAGATGATTGTGGACTTCAGGAAACAGCAGAGGGAACACCCCCCTATCCACATCGATGGAACAATAGTGGAGAGGGTAGCAAGTTTTAAGTTCCTCGGCATACACATCACAGACAAACTGAATTGGTCCACTCACACAGACAGCATTGTGAAGAAGGCGCAGCAGCGCCTCTTCAACCTCAGGAGGCTGAAGAAATTCGGCTTGTCACCAAAAGCACTCACAAACTTCTACAGATGCACAATCGAGAGCATCCTGGCGGGCTGTATCACCGCCTGGTACGGCAACTGCTCCGCCCTCAACCGTAAGGCTCTCCAGAGGGTAGTGAGGTCTGCACAACGCATCACCGGGGGCAAACTACCTGCCCTCCAGGACACATACACCACCCGATGTCACAGGAAGGCCATAAAGATCATCAAGGACATCAACCACCCGAGCCACTGCCTGTTCACCCCGCTATCATCCAGAAGGCGAGGTCAGTACAGGTGCATCAAAGCTGGGACCGAGAGACTGAAAAACAGCTTCTATCTCAAGGCTATCAGACTGTTAAACAGCCACCACTAACATTGAGTGGCTGCTGCCAACACACTGACACTGACTCAACTCCAGCCACTTTAATAATGGGAATTGATGGGAAATGTAAATATATCACTAGCCACTTTAACCAATGCTACCTTATATAATGTTACTCACCCTACATTATTCATCTCATAGGCATACGTATATACTGTACTCTATATCATCGACTGTATCCTTATGTAATACATGTATCACTAGCCACTTTAACTATGCCACTTTGTTTACATACTCATCTCATATGTATATACTGTACTCGATACAATCTACTGTATCTGCCTATGCTGCTCTGTACCATCACTCATTCATATATCCTTATGTACATATTCTTTATCCCCTCACACTGTGTACAAGACAGTAGTTTTGGAATTGTTAGTTAGATTACTTGTTGGTTATTACTGCATTGTCGGAACTAGAAGCACAAGCATTTCGCTACA
Source organism: Oncorhynchus mykiss (assembly GCF_013265735.2). Taxonomy (NCBI): domain Eukaryota; kingdom Metazoa; phylum Chordata; class Actinopteri; order Salmoniformes; family Salmonidae; genus Oncorhynchus; species Oncorhynchus mykiss. Next base: position 21,008,872 of record NC_048567.1, on the reverse strand, counting down.
CTCGCATTAACATCTGCTAACCATGTGACAAATAAAATTTGATTTGATTTGTACAAGGTAGATACATGAGTAGTCTATAGCCTACAATAATGTAATTGAATGTGCTGTAGTATCATTTATTTAATTGATGAATACAAATTGTAAAATGGGGATGGTAGGCTACTTCACTCGGTGAATACTGAATATATTGCCATCTCCGGGAGTATGTTAATGACGGCTTTTCAGCTGTTAGTCAAGATGTAATGAGCCAGAGCAACCAATCAGCATCACTGCAGCTGTTCTACCCACCACCCACACTGATCTCCCTCCACAAGCAACCACATCCTCTTCTCCTGTTCAACTAATTTGCCACCACACTAAAAATGACTGTACATATACCCCTGTGCCCATCTCAGTGTAACTTGATCCATCCAAGGCCTTAGCTGGGTGCATAAAATGTGACAAGGCAAAGCAAAGCACAATTGCCCCAGCGTCATCCGGGTTAGGGTTTGGCTGGGGTAGGTCGTCATTGTAAATTATTATCAAATGACTTGCCCTGTTAAATAAATCCTTCAATAAAAAAAATGCTAATAAAACATGACGTGTCTAACTTGCACCGTTATGCAATTATTAGGAGCCTAGATACGCTGCTACTGCATTGACCCCCCCATTTGTTTTGTACACTGCTGCTACTCACTGTTAATCTATGCATCGTCACTTCACCACTACCTACATGTACAAATTACCTCAACTAATCTGTACCCTTGCACACTGACTTGGTACCGGTACCCCCTGTATACAGCCTCGTTATTGTTACTTTTTATTATCTGGTAAATATTTTCTTAAACTCTTCTTGAACTGCACTATTGGTTAAGGTCTTGTAAGTAAGCATTTCACGGTAAGGTCGACACTTGTATTCGGCGCACGTGACTAAGTTTGATTTGATATAGCTAATCCTGGCTACCAATGTCCTAGTATTAATTTATTGAGGCAAGCAGATCAGAGATGCCATGTGTATGCGACACACATATGTATGAGAATATCTTTGTTTTATTTGGCTTATTTTGCCTCCCAGGTATTCACATTTAATGCATGAATACAGTTGAAGTCGGAAGTTTACATACACTTTAACCAAAAACATTTGAACTTAGTTTTTCACAATTCCTGACATTTGAACCAAGTAAACATTCCCAGTCAAAATCAAATCAAATGTTATTTGTCACATACACATGGTTAGCAGATGTTAATGCGAGTGTAGCGAAATGCTTGTGCTTCTAGTTCCAACAATGCGGTAATAACCAACGAGTAATCTAGCTAACAATTCCAAAACTACTACCTTATACACACACAAGTGTAAAGGGATAAAGAATATGTACATAAAGATATATGAATGAGTGATGGTACAGAGCGGCATAGGCAAGATGCAGTAGATGGTATCGAGTACAGTATATACATATGAGATGAGTATGTAAACAAAGTGGCATAGTTTAAAGTGGCTAGTGATACATGTATTACATAAAGATGCAGTAGATGATATAGAGTACAGTTTTACGTATACATATGAGATAAATAATGTAGGGTATTATATTATTAAGTAGCATTTTTTAAAGTCTTTAGGTCAGTTAGGATCACCACTTCATTTTAAGAATGTGAAATGTCAGAATAGTAGAGAGAATGCTTGATTTCAGATTATACTCCTTTCATCACATTCCCAGTGGGTCAGAAGTTTACATACACTCAATTAGTATTTGGTAGCATTGCCTTTAAATTGTTTAACTTTGGTCAAAAGTTTCGGGTAGCCTTCCACAAGCTTCCCACAATAAGTTGGGTGAATTTTGGCCCATTCCTCCTGACAGAGCTGGTGTAACTGAGTCAGATTTGTAGGCCTCCTTGCTCACACATCCTTTTTCAGTTTTGCCCACAAATTCTCTATAGGTTTGAGGTCAAGGCTTTGTGATGGCCACTCCAATACCTCGACTTAGTTGTCCTTAAGCAATTTTGCCACAACTTTGGAAGTATGCTTGGGGTCATTGTCCATTTGGAACACCCATTTGCGACCAAGCTTTAACTTCCTGACTGACGTCTTGAGATGTTGCTTCAATATATCCACATAATTTCCTTTCCTCATGATGCCATCTATCTTGTGAAGTGCAACTGTCCCTCTTGCAGCAAAGCACCCCACAACATGATGCTCCACCCCCATGCTTCACGGTTGGGATGGTGTTCTTCGTCTTGCAAGCATCCCCTTTTTCCTCCAAACATAACGATGGTCATTATGGCCAAACAGTTCCATTTTTGTTTCATCAGACCAGAGGACATTTCTCCAAAAAGTACAATCTTTGTCCCCATGTGCAGTTGCAAACCATAGTCTGGCTTTTTTATGGCGGTTTTGGAGCAGTGGCTTCTTCCTTGCTGAGAGGCCTTTTAGTTTATGTCAATATAGGACTTGTTTTACTGTGGATATAGATACTTTTGTGCCGGTTTCCTCCAGCATCTTCACAGGGTTCTTTGCGGTTGTTCTGGGATTGATTTGCACTTTTCGCACCAAAGTACATTCATCTCTAGGAGACAGGATATTGACCTCATCCCGTCAGTAGAGGATGCCTGGTTATTCTTTAAAAGTGCTTTCCTCACCATCTTATATAAGCATGCCCCATTCAAAAATGTTTGAACCAGGAACAGATATAGCCCTTGGTTCTCTCCAGACCTGACTGCCCTTGACCAGCACAAAAACATCCTGTGGCGTACTGCATTAGCATTGAATAGTTCCCGCCATATGCAACTTTTCAGGAAACTTAGGAACCAATATACACAGGAAAGCAAAGGCTAAGGCTTCCACCTGGCTACCCCTACCCCGATCAACAGCTCTGCACCCCCCACATCCACTTGCCCAAGCCTCCCCCATGTCTCCTTCACTCAAATCCAGATAGCTGATGTTCTGAAAGAGCTGCAAAATCTGGACCCCTACAAATCAGCTGGGCTAGACAATCTGGACCCTCACTTTCTAAAATTACCTGCCGAAATTGTTGCAACCCCTATTACTAGCCTGTTCAACCTCTCATATCATCTGAGATCCCCAAAGATTAGAAAGCTGCCGTGGTCATCCCCCTCTTCAAAGGGGGAGACACTCTAGACCCAAACTGCTACAAATCTATATCTATCCTACCCTGCCTTTCTAAGGTCTTTGAAAGCTAAGTTAAACAGATCACTGACCATTTCGAATTCCACAGGTACCGTCTCCGCTATGTAATCTGGTTTCTGAGCTGGTCATGGGGGCACCTCAGAGACGCTCAAGGTCAAAAACTATATCATAACCACCATCGATAAGAAACAATACTGTGCGGCTGTACTCGTAGACTTGGCCAAGGCTTTTGACTCTGTCAATCACCACATTCTTATCGGCAAACTCAACAGCCTTGGTTTCTCAAATGACTGCTTCGCCTGGTTCACCAACTACATCTCAGATCGATTTGACACACTGAACTCTGAGGGCCTGTTGTCCGGACCTCTGGCAGTCTCTATGGGGGTGCCACAGGGGTCAATTTCTCTGTATACATCAATTATGATCGCTGCCAGCACCTGCCCACCATCACTACTCTGGACGGTCACAGTGCCATCCGTTTTGTCACCAAAGCCCCATATACTACCCACCACTGCGACCTGTACGCTCTCGTTGGCTGGCCCTCGCATCATATTCATCGCCAAACCCACCGGCTCTAGGTCATCATAAGTCTTTGCTAGGTAAAGACCCGCCTTATCTCCGCTCACTGGTCACCATAGCAGCACCCGCCCAATGGAAGGCGTTCCAGCAGGTATCTTTCACTGGTCACCCCCAAAGCCAGTTCCTCCTTTGGCTGCCTTTCCTTCCAGTTCTCTGCTGCCAATGACTGGAGCGAAATGCAAAAATCACTGAAGCCTCATAGCTCCCTCACTAACTTTAAGCACCAGCTGTCAGAGCAGCTCACAGCTCACAGATCAACTGCACATAGCCCACCTGTAAATAGCCCACCTCATCCCTATACTGTTATTTATTTTGCTCCTTTGCACCCCGGCATTGAAATTATATGTTTACTCTGATGCCTGTTTATTCATAAAAAGCAGAAGATGGTAAATGGCATTAATCGCAATGGTTAGCCTATGCAAATTAATAGGTATACATTTAGCCTAATTGGTAATAAATATGACGTGGGGGAAAGTCAGGATCCTAGTCAGGCTTTTGTTTGTCAATTCCAGATTAAATATAGGTCTACACGTGTATCAAATATGTAAGCAATTGTGTGCTAAATCAATGACAAACAGCTTAAATGTTCAGGATTCATCATGATCTGTGATCAAAACAGGCTGGGATTCTCCTGAATAACGTTTGTATCTATTAAGGTGTTTGGTCGATGAATAGACCCATACCGATTCTAACTTTTTGGTATGTTGCATAGCTCTACATTATGAAGCATTTAATAAACCAACCACATTTTCCTGTGATGTTTAGGCTGCGCAAGACCTTCAATAGGTTAGTAGACTGGAAATAATTGTGGAGTTTATCATTGTTACAGCCTAGATCACTTTATAAAATATGGACTGTTGCTTTTCCTATGACTAAGCAAACAAGTGGTAACATATGCTTTTTGCACTTCTCTATAACAAGGCCGAAATCCTCACATATCCCATCAATTCAAACCCTGCTTTTAACCATAAGACATCCCCACAGAAATGTATAGACGAAGGATTGCATGGTGACAGTGATTGTGTCTGTTAATACCTTAAACTGGGAAGTGGGGGAAAAATGAGGTCAAATCATGACATCATTGATTTTCAGGTCAGAGAAAGACGCCAGTGTCATGTCTTTACTATCATTAACTGAAGACTTATTTTTTATCAAAGATTCTCTGTAATTAGCATTTGGTGATTAACTAATCAGGCAAATGTAAATAACTAGGAAGTCGGGGCACCAAGGAAAATATTCAGATTCAAGTTATAATTTTCCTAATATAACTTTTCAGATATTTTATTTCTGATCAATTAGTCTTCTGATTAATGATTTATTCTTTATTTTACCTCACGTTAGTCTCATTCCAAACGTCGTAAATTGTTGGTTATCTGCACGAACCCAGTCTTCACTCTGAGTCATCCATACACTAATGGTCTTAAATCATTTATTTATTAACTAACTAAACAATCACAGAAGTGCACACACAAACAAACAAAGTAAATATGGTTACAAGAATTGATAGGGGAATGTGCCCTAGTGGGCTAAACCGGCATAGCGGCTTGTTGTACAAAAGGGAAGTGGGGGTTGACTGAGAAAAGACAACAGTTGATAATTATAACAATTGAAATGCTAATCCTTTGCACATGAACGCTCACTCATTCAGGAACAATTGCAATCAATATATATATATTTACGCTCAGTGTGTCGTCGGGGTCTCTGTTGAAAAGTTTGTTTCTGTTAGAGAGTATGTCCGCCCTCTCTGACGTGGTTAGATGGATAGTTCAGAGTGACATTCATTAATTTCGTTATGGATAGATGTTTTGGCAGTTGTCGGTCTTTGCGTTCAATGATACTGAATTCCTAGCTGCAGACTAGTAATTCATATCAAAGACTTGTTCTTATTGTTGGTATCGATAGTCTAAGAGTTTAACCACGTGGTATGGTTAAAAGATTCAGCCATCAACTCAAATCTTGGCCCTCTCGTTATCGAGGTAAGCTGGTCTGCAACCTTTGTCCTCTCGTAATTGAGGGAAACATGGCCTGTTGAGAAATTCTCAAAGTGGGTTTTCTATTTGGAATTGCGGAAAAGGGCCTGTCCCAGGATGCCCGACCCTAGCTGGGCTCATGGGCAGTCCTCTGATTTAGTTAAACTCAAAAAGGGAATTGGAGTTTCCTTCATTAAACAGTCCAAAATCACATTACACAATTTTACAAACAGTATCATCCTCACTCATTCATCTTATACAACAATTAGATGTAAACATATCTGAGGCTATTATATAAACAGCGTTATGGTAATGTGGCCGTATTGTCTCCCATGAGATTCACAAAATTGTACCAAACGGACCAGTTCGTAGCTGGATTCTTCACCGATCTTTTATACCCTCTCCAGAACATAAATGTTGTTCGGACCTCAAGTTCTGTGAGGTGGAAGAAATTCCTTTGTTCTCTATGAAAATTCACTCTCTCTATACTGTGGCCATGAGGAGATAATCTCCTCCAGGAATTTACAACCTCTCTCTGACCACAGCAGCCTGGGTGTACAAGACAGGGAGAGGGGGATGGGGCTTGCTGTACCCAAAGAGGGCAACGTCATGACACCAGAGATTCCGAGTTGGATGACAGTCTGAGCTCGCCCCCCCCACCGAGTTCCCAGTTGTCTTGAAAGCACTGAAGTCGGAAGTCAGAGATTGCCAACTTCTGAGTTGTTTTGAATGCGCCACTAGACACCTAGGCTACCTCCAATAAAGAAATGGAAAGGGGGATACCTAGTCAGTTGTACAACTGAATGCATTCAACTGAAATGTGTCTTCCGCATTTAACCCAACCCCTCTGAATCAGAGCGGTGCTGTCTAAATTGAAATCCACGTATTCGTCGCCCAGGGAACAGTGGGTTAACTGCCTTGCTCAGGCAAAAAAAAAAAAAAAAAAAAAAAAAAGTTTGTCAGCTTTGGGATTCGATTTTGCAACCTTTCAGTTACTGGCCAACGCTCTAACCACTAGGCTACCAAGATGCCCTCATGTTTGTATTGATGCGAGAAATAGGCATATCTACACAGTAACGGTGGCTGCGAAATCAACTAGCTTAAATATTTTTTTGCATTGAGGTAATTTTAGCTAAATCAACATATGAAATTGATGAACTAAAACAGACACTTAAACTAACACATGCAGATGTTCATGGTAACATCGTTCATAATAAACTTACACGCAAACTGACACGTTATGTGACATGAACACTACGTCTACGTGAGACGTGAAAGCGTCGGCAGTTTGACGCCTTAGAAACAAACTTGTCTTCATTGACATTCCATGTTAATTCATGCTGTTATTTTATGGCGCTAGGAAGACGTTAGGTGACTTGTTGAGCTTCACAAGGCATAATTCTGGAATGAATCACCCACCATAGAATGCAGCGCAGAACACAACTGAAGAAAGAAGAGACAACCAACTAGTTACAACATCAGCGCGCGCTCTGGAAAGGCAGCTTGCCAGTTACAGCAGCGCGTCCCCTGAACGATAACGAAGAGGTAATGTTAGGTGAGAAGCCTGACCACGGAGATGGGGGTGAGAATGTGATGAAGCGTACTTCATGAGCTGTAACCGAAAAACTGGCATTTGGAAAGTTTGTGGTGAGGGAGAAAGTGTGGTGGATCAAGTATTAGCATTAGCATTGTTATGTATCTTGCTAGCTGGATTGAATTCTCCTTAGCTAGCCAGAGAAATGTTGAGCAACATTAGCCAAATCTAATAAAATTGAGTTTATGGTGTGAAAATTAGCCTGCTAATAAAGTCAGACAGCTAACAATAGCTAGCTAATGTTACATCAGATAAGTAACTTAACCAATTTGCTATAGTATTAACTGGTATATGACTTCTTGCCGTTCAAGATGCAGGCAGTATATTTGAAAAGGTCAAAGGTACAATTGAGCCCCCTATGAATTTACCTGACACCTCTGTGCACTCCTCCACCAGGTTCTCCTTTTACATCCTTCACTGTTTCAGAAGTGTGTAAAGCCCTGAAAGAAATTGATGGGAAAAAAATCCCCTAGCCCTGATGAACTAGACCCCCGCCTCCTACACCTAGCTGCAGACATCATTGCTCCCCCTTAACATGTATTTTTAACCTCACGCTTGATGTTAAGGAAATCCCCAAGTTATGGAAATCTGCTTTTGTAATGCCTCTCCTGAAAGGTGGAGATCCTTCGGTGCTTGACAACTATCAACCCATATCAAAATTGTCTGTATTGTCAAAGGTACTGGAGTCCTTAGTAGGCAGCTAAAGGTCTACATCCAAGAAAACAACATCTTAAATGGAATGCAATCAGGTTTTAGGTCTGGCCACAGCACTGTTTCAGCAACATTGAAGGTTTTAAATGACAGCCACTGTGCTCTTGATAAGAAGTTACATTGTTTGTCTGTTTTTATTGATTTGTCGAAGGCTTTTGATACTGTGGACCATGCTGTGTTAGTGCAAATGTTAAAATGTTGTGGAATTACTGGTCATGCTCTAGATTGGTTTATAAATTACCTATCAAATCGTACACCATGTGTAATGGCAGATGGTTGTACATCTGAGTCCATAGAGGTGTGCTCAGGTGTTCCGCAAGGTTTTATTTTGGGCCCACTGTTGTTCATTTTGTATATCAAGAACATTGGGATCTTATTGAAACAGCGGATGTTCATTTTTATGCAGATTATACTGTTCTTTATTCAAGTGGTAGTAGTTAATCTTTAGCTTTTGAAAATGCCCAAAGAGAATAAAACATACCACAGAATCTGTATGATTTAATGCTGATTCTAAATTTGGGAGAAAAAAAAGAATGGTATTTTCAAATGCCAGGCATGTTACAAATCATGTCATTGCTCCATTGGCTGGAGATACTATAGAGCAAGTTAAAGTGTATAAATATTTGGGTGTGTGGGTTGATAAGCTGAGCTTCACTGTGCATGTAGAGAACTTGATAAGGAAGCTCAAGCTGAAAATAGGATTTTATTACCGGCATAAGGCTTGTTTTTCTTTTGAGGCCAGGAAGGAGCTGGTATGATGTACATTAAGGCCTCAGCCACTACCCTGAGAGCACTTGATTCAGTGTATCATGCAGCCATCAGGTACATTTCAAATCAGAAACGTCTCACACAATTTCTACAGCGCTGTTGGCTGGTCGTCATTGACCTTGCCTAGGCTTAAACACTGGTATACACTGACTTATAAGGCCATATTGGGTAAAATGCTCTTTTATTTCTGTTCTTTTTTAGTCAGGTCAGTAAATAAATATCAATTACGGTCCCATTCTGACTGCTTCTAACAGTATCAAAAATTAGAACAGGACATGGTAGACATAGTTTTAGTTACTAAGCTCCGTGGTCCTGGAATTCTGTCAAACATTTTAAAACGTGATGATCTAGTTTCGTTGGAGTTTAAACACTTGATCGATGTATTTACCATAGAAGAGTGTCATTGTTTTTAGGCCAGCTGTTTTTAGCCAAGACGTTTGTGTTTTTAATGTACAATGTTTTTGTTGTACTGTATGTGTGTTTATAGTTTTGTTTAATGTTGTGTTAGTGTATGTAAGTAAGTTGTTTTGTCTGAAACATTGTTCCCTCTGCTGCTATTGGCCAGGTCTCTCTTGGAAAAGAGATGTTATCTCAATGAGAAAAAAACCTGTATAAATAAAAAGGTTAAAAAAATAAAAAATAAAGTTTTGATTTTTCACCTTTATTTAACCAGGCAAGTCAGTTAAGAACAAATGCTTATTTTCAACGAGGGCCTAGGAACAGTGCATGAACTGCCTTGTTCAGGGGCAGAACAACAGATTTTTACCTTGTCAGCTCAGGGATTCGATCTTGCAACCTTCCGAATACTAGTCCAACGCTCTAACCACAAGGCTGCGCGTTAGGTGCTTACTGGACCCTGGCAATCTGTGTAAAATGTTAACTAGCTTACAAACTAACCACTATCTGTTAACAAATGTTTTCCCTGTACAGTATGTGGTTAATTTTCAGAATGAGAGAATTAGATGAAAATTAGGCGTTGCTTGTTCAACAAGTGGATTTAGGGATCAAATGTAGCTGGAGCTGGGCCTGGCTTAAGCTGGATGCCACTATAGAGGTGAAAGGAACACCACACACTTTCCCTCTTTTGCTGGCACATTGTAGAACAGATGTCCACAGACAGAAAGCGTACAACGTAATGATGTGCACTGTTGCCCAAAAATAAGATGTTTTTTTCCCAAGTGCAATATTTGTGTGTGGTCACAAGCGTTCTATTATAAAGGCTGTCATGGCTAACTGCAATATTAGTGTATTGTTTGTTTCTCAAAACTTGAGTGTCATTTGCAGTAAAGTCTAGGCAACAAATAACATTGAATTGCTTTATTTACATTTTTTAGCTGTGAGTTACGTTCATATTAACCACTTTTTATTTTACACACAGAGACTGATCATGTAGATCATATTCTTTGTTTATTTAATTAGTTAAAACCTGCATTTCCCCCTAGCAAGGATTGTTTTGCATGTTTCAGTAGTTTGCATCCCAGGGGTTGAGGATGAGGCGTGAAGTGCTGGGCATTTTGTTATGACCTGCATTATATGAATTAGGTTCACAGAATTATACCTAGGAGAGGAGCGGCTTCTACAGAGGAACTTCGAATGTCCTGTCAGCTAGCTAGCTAACAAGCTTGTGTGTGCAGAGCAGCACCAGAATTTAAAAACACGTCTTACAATTTTTTTGTTAATAAATCCAACGTGAAACGGGATAACTAGGTCTATAGTATCCGTAACCAACGTTGAACAAGTTAATTCATTATTCTCTAGCTAATTAAAAAAACTCCCCATCTTCTGAATCAAGCGACAATGTAACATCAGTAGGCTAGAGGGAGAGGGGCAGGTAACCTTAAACACAGGCAAATATTTTCAGCTTCTAGGCAGATACTGATGGGCTTTGCATGAACGTTTTCTTGTGGGACTAGATTAACTGGTTCTCATGCTTTTAAAATAACGGGTCTGTTCTCCTGCCAAATGTATGACCATATTAGAAAGGCATATTCACCTCAGAATACACAGGCCAACAAAGAAATCGAAAACAATTCAATTTTGGTAACTCCCATATGTGAAATACCAGTGCGCCGTCACAGCAGCAATATTTGTGACCGGTTGCCACACTAAAAGGGCAACCAGTGAAGCACAAAAATCCATTGTAAATACAAAAGTACATGACCAAAAGTATGTGGGCACCTGCTCGTCAAACATCTCATTTCAAAATCATGGGCATTAATATGGAGTTGGTCCCCCTCTTTGCTGCTATAACAGCCTCGACTCTTCTTTGGAAGGCTTTCCATGAAATGTTGGAACATTGCTACGGGGACTTGCTCCCATTCAGCCACAAGAACATTAGTGAGGTTGGGCACTGATGTTGGGCGATTAGGCCTGGCTCGCAGCCGGTTTTCCAATTCATCCCAAAGGTGTTCAATGTGGTTGAAGTCAGGGCTCTGTGCAGGCCAGTCAAGTTCGTCCACACCGATCTCGACAAACCATCTGTATCGACCTGTCTTTGTGCATGGGGGCACTTTCATGCTGAAACAGGAAAGGGCCTTCCCCAAACTTTTGCCACAAAGTTGGAAACACAGAATCATCTAGAATGTCATTGTATGCTGTAGTATTAAGATTTCCTTTCACTGGAACTAAGGGGCCAAGCCCGAACCATGAAAATCAACCCCAGACCATTATTCCTCCACCAAACTATAGTTGGTGCTATGCATTGGAGCAGGTAGCGTTCTCCTAGCATCCGCCAAACCCAGATTCGTTCTTTGGACTGCCAGATGGTGAAGTGTGATTAATCACTCCAGAAAACGCATTTCCACTGCTCCAGAGTCCAATGGCAGCGAGCTTTACACCCCTCTAGCCGATGCTTGGCATTGCGCATGGTGATCTTACGCTTGTATGCGGCTGCTTGGCCATGAAAACCCACAGTTCTTGTGCCGACGTTGCTTCCAGAGGCAGTTTGGAACTCTGTAGTGAGTGTTGCAACCGAGGACAGATGATTTTTACACGCTATGCGCTTCAGCACTCGGCGGGCCTGTTCTGTGAACTTGTGTGGCCTACCACTTCACAGCTGAGCCGTTGTTGTTCCTAGTCATTTCTACTTCACAATAACAGCCCTTACAGTTGACCGGGGCAGCTCCAGCAGGGTAGAAATTTGACAAACTGACTTGTTGGAAAGGTGGCATCCTATGATGGTGCCACATTAAATGTTAAATGCCCATGTTAATTTCACTTTTGTTTATTATCTATTCCACTTGCTTTGGCAATGTAATCATGTTTCCCATGCCAATAAAGCCCTTTGAATCAAACTATTCCCCACTGTAAACCCTCAATTACTCCTGATGTTTAGTGTTTGTTTATGTGGTGAACTTGTGACACACATATCCTGATCAGTCGTACATTTTAAACAAACACACACATTTACATACACACACTTATCCAGCTAGTTAGAAACATGGTTATAGATGAAACCCTGAAGGCAAAATAGCTGTCGAAACGTTTGTTAAATGTATTGCATCGGAGGCACAGAGTGTGCGGCTTGTCTTTTCTAAGAAATATGGTTATAGTCAGCTAACTTTTCTGCCATTGTAACTTGAACTGGTCTGTCTTGTCCCCACAGTGTGAAAGCTGTCCAGGTTGGTGTGGTCAGGTCAGCTGATGACTGATCTAGGCTGACCTTAAGGCGGGGCTAACCCGAACCTGGTTTGAAGCAGCACATTAAAGTATTTCCTCTCAGTGTTCCTGCTAGCAGTTTAATGCACCCACCCCCCACCATCATCCCCTGCCCTCTTTCTCGCTTCCTCTGGATGTTTAGTGTTCTCGCCCTCTGGTTCTGTCTGTGTTTTCTCTGCTCTTTACCCAACAGCAGTGAAACATTAGCTGAGGCGTCTGGACAAGAGCACACACGCTTACTAGTATTCAGGTTCTGAGACGAGGTCTAGTGCCTTCATCACCTCCTCCAACAGACAGTCTGGAATAAAGCCGTTATCTAGAGGGAGAGAAAGAGACAATATTGTTCAGAGAATTTTAGTCCAGACACAATAAGGAGACAGGCCATAGACTCATCTGCAATTCTGTGTCTGTTTTCTGTCATTATCAAAGAGGGTGCCCCATTATCAGCAAGTCCCAGCGGCACTGAAACAGGACAGGCCTTCACGCAGACTGAACACACAGTTTACATTGTGCTAACAGAGGTACCTCATCACACACAAACACATACACATGCAAAAGCACGAATGCCGGCCTTGTCCTCTCCTCTGTCTAACCTACATTCCTCAGCTATGACTTCTCTACCTGAGAGAACCAGCTTTAAAACACTACCACGTGTGTACACGCATGTCCTACCCGTCTACTTAAAATACTAACATATGATTGTGTGCGCGCCACGAGTACAGTATTGTGTTGTACACACATACTGGGTAGGACTACAGCTGAATCATAGCTTTACCCTAAGTTTCAAATTCTGTGTGAAACACTAACGAAGTGGTGTGTTATTGCCTGCATGGGAGACCTGTGTGTGTGTTATTGCATGCATGGGAGACCTGTGCGTGTGTGTGTTATTACGTGCATGGGAGACCAGTGTGTGTGTGCGTGTTATTGCGTGCATGGGAGACCTGTGAGTGTGTGTGTTATTGCGTGCATGGGAGACCTGTGTGTGTGTGTGTGTGTTATTGCGTGCATGGGAGACCTGTGTGTGTGTGTGTGTGTGTGTGTGTGTGTGGGGGAGACCTGTGTGTAAATTATTGCGTGCATATGGGATGTGTGTACACTCTGGCGCCTCTCTTCTATAACACAGTGAACTGGGCCGACTCTAGATGCGACACTGGCAGATTTATAGGGCTTTGACACTGCTCTCAGCTCTGCTGGTTCTAGTGTGTGTATAAACATCCATATGGCGTAAATGAAAAATCTCACGAAACAGCAGAAACACATCTCAGTGTAGACAGACCTATCAATTTCTATGTTTCTCCCTCTCTGGTCTGAACGGGTCAGTGTTTTTACTACATATTTGGTGTGGAGGCAACCAGAACAGACAAGACTACTCTCAGCTGGTGGCGCTCACTTTGTTAGAAACTTCAACACAAACAGGCGCACACAACCCCTCAGCCACGTCAAGAGGCATATTGTTCTTATAAACACGAAACGGAGGAATGTTGTTTACGCTGTCAGAAATTATTCCTGCTGGAACACACACACACATAACAAAGACAGCGACAAACACACAAATGTGTCTGTGCAGGTTTGGTCCATGGGGTGGGTGGGTGGGTGTGTGTGTGTTATGACTACGGTGACCTTCAGCTGAACACACTCACACTCCAGCAACATGCATCACGCTCTCATTGTGTAGTGTGACAATCACACATGCCATGGGTAACTCAATCTCTCCATATATACTTTTGTGTGTGTATATATAATGTATGTGGACACCCCTTTAAATTGTGGATTCGGCTACTTCAGCCACACCCGTCGCTAATAGGTGTATAAAATTGAGCACATAGCCATGCAATCACCATAAACAAACATTGGCAATAGAATGGCCTTACTGGAGAGCTCAGTGACTTTCAACGTGGCACTGTCATAGGATGCTACCAAGTCAGTTCGTCAAATTTCTGCCCTGCTAGAGCTGCCCGGGTCAACTGTAAGTGCAGTTATTGTGAAAAGGAAAAGTCTAGGAGCAACAACGGCTCAGCTGCAAAGTGGCAGGCCGCACAAGCTCCAGAACGGGACCACAGAGTGCTGTAAGCGCATAAAAATCATCTGTCCTCGGCTGCAACACTCACTACCGAGTTCCAAACTTCCTCTGGAAGCAAAGTCGGCAAAATAACTGTTCGTCGGGAGCTTCATGAAATGGGTTTCTATGGCCGAGCAGAAGCACACAAGCCTAAGATCACCATGCGCGATGCCAAGCATTGGCTGGAGTGGTGGCGGCGAGCTTTGCACTCTGGAGCAGTGGAAATGGGTTTTCTGGAGTGATGAATCACGCGTCACCATCTGTCAGTTCGACAGATTAATCTGGATTTGGCGATGAGATCGCTACCTGCCCCAATGCATAGTGCCAACTGTACAGCTTGGTGGAGGAGGAATAATGGTCTGGGGCTGTTTTTTATGCTTCGGGCTTGGCCCTTAGTTTCAGTGTACAGAAATCTTAATGCTACAGCATACAATTATATTCCAACAGTTTGGGGACGGCCCTTTCCTCTTTCAACGTACCCGTGCACAAAGCAATGTCCATACAGAAATGGTTTGTCGAGAACTTGACTGGAGATATCCCTCTAGCACTGTGGGGACTGTGCTTTGGGAAAGTGGGTGGGGTCATATCCTGCCTGGATGGCCCTGTCTGGGGGTATCGTCGGAAGGGGTCAGAGTCTCTGACCCATCCCATCTCAGCCTCCAGTATTTATGCTGCAATAGTGTGTGTCTGGGGGCTATGGACAGTTTGTTATATCTGGAGTATTTCTCCTGTCCTGTATGAATTTACGTATGCTCCCTCTAACAAAACACGCTCTCTCTCTCTCCACCTCCAACAAACTCTCTCCCAGAGGACTTGAGCCCTGGGACCTTGCCTCAGGACTACCTAGCCTGATGACTCCTGGCTGTCCCCAGTCCATATGGTCTTGCTGCTGCTCCAGTTTCAACTGTTCTGCTTGCGGCTATGGAACCCTGACCTGTTCACCAGATGTGCTTCCCTGTACCGGAACTGCTTCCTTGTACCGGAACTGCTATTTTCAACTCTCTACCACACCTGCTGCCTCGACCTCAATGATCAGCTATGAAAAGCCAACTTACATTTACTCCTGAGGTGCGGATCTGTTGCACCCTCTACAACCACTGTGACGATGATGATGATGGATGATGATTATTATAATTATCACGATTCCCTGCTGGTCATCTATGAGCGTTTGAATATCTTGGTCATGTTCTGTTATAATCTCTACCCGGCACAGCCAGAAGAGGAGTGGCCACCCCTCAGAGCCTGGTTCTTCTATAGGTTTCTTCCTAGGTTCCTGGCTTTCTAGGGAGTTTTTCCCTAGCCACTGTGCTTCTACGTTGCTTCCCGTTTGGGGTTTTAGGCTGGGTTTCTGTATAGCACTTTGTGACATCGGCTGAACTAAATTTGATTGATTGCAAGAGCCCTGACCTCAACCCCATCAAACACCTCTGGGATATATTGTAATGCCGACTGCAAGCCAGGCCTAATCACACATCAATGCCCTTCCTCACTAATGCTTGTGGCTAAATGTAAGCAAGATCCCACAGAAATGTTCCAACATCTAGTGGAACGCCTTCCCAGAAGAGTGGAGGCTGTTATAGCAGCAAAGAGGGGACCAACTTCATTAATGCCCATGATTTTGAAATGAGACGTTCGACGAGCAGGTGTCCACATACACTATATTATCAAAAGTATCCCCCCCCAATCGTTCATTCAGCTCACCTTCTTTCCACGACCAAAAGCAGAGAGTAGTTATTATAAAGCAGTGGGGCCTCAGAATCTGACATCCTCAGTGACTCAGTATAGGCTCAGTGACTCAGTAGAGGCTCAGAGTGTGAAGTAGTACTCTCCTATGTCCCTCCTTTCTCCAGCCAGGTCACCTGTGATACAAGTCAGCCTTCGACATCCATCCATGTCTATCTATTACCTTCAAGTAGGTTTCGGTTTTGCTAGGGTGTTGTGGAAGGGGATGGCAGATAGTTGTAAGCATCTGCCTCGGATTCCAAAGGTTGCATGTACGAATCCAGCAAGTTTGAATCTGCTTCGGAGTTAATGCCTGAACTTTAAACACCTCGGAATTGGACTCTCTCTGACATACTAAAGCAACCAATATGAGCGGAAGAGGCAAAACCGGAGGCAAGGCCAGGGCGAAGGCAAAGACATGTTCATCCCGTGCCAGGCTCCAGTTCCCCGTGGGCCGTGTGCACAGGCTGCTGCGCAAAGGCAGCGTGTGGGCACTGGCGCACCAGTCTACCTGGCCACCGTGCTCAAGTACCTAACTGCTGAGATCATGGAGTAGGCCGGCAACACCGGCTGTGACAAGAAGACTCGCATCATTCCTCGTAGCTGACCGTCCGAAATGATGAGGAGCTGAACAAACTGCTCGGCAGTGTGACCATCACTCAGGGTGGTGTGCTGCCCAACATCCAGGAAGTGCTGCTCCCCAAGAAGACAGAGTAAATACCAAAGCCAAGTAAATACTACTACTGGAAGTTTGAATCCAGCGATAGAAAGTTGCTTTGGAGTTAATGCCTGAAGTTTAAAACGCTTCAAAATTTGACTTAGAATAACTTCTACATTTGATGCTTTAGAAACATGGATGAATGTCTAATTCTGACACGAGAGAACTGGTTGCCCTTCTCTCTCCCATCACATAAAATATTATTCCTCTTTTTATCACTATCCTTGCCCTTTTCTTTGCCTTCCCGCCCCCGATCACCCCAAAAGGAGGAAGAAGAGGATGGGAGCAGGTTGACTCAGCTGTGGGGGGATTGGGGCAGGCGGGCGGGCTGACACACACACTAACCCCAAAACAACAACAGCAGAGATGAGACGAGAGAGGACCCCTGCTCAGAGGATGAGGAGAAGAGAGGATGAGAAAATAGGAGTCGGAGGTTATACAGGCACATGCTCTACCAGGAAGGAGAGAGGAGAAAAGATAACATGTCCAGGATATTGGTGTGTGTGTGAGAGAGACACACTATTAGGCGATATACCGTTTATACAGTATGTTGGGGCATTTCAAAATACAGATGGTATGATATTCAAAACCGATAAACCAGGGTCTGTGGGGGTGCGTGCTACACCACTGCTTAGAACTATAAGAAACCTAAGATGTGTCAAATTATATCCAGCTCAGGGCTCCAGCTATGCATTTGGTTTGCTAACTTGCTTGCTAAGTGTCAAGATCAAGCGTCTTGGTTACAGCAGAGACATTCAATCACCTCCTGGATCAAGATCCCCGTTGCCTAAATTGTTGTGCGTTTCAATTTTAATTTCGCACTTCCGGTAATACCGTATACCACATTATGGTTCCTGAAACAGTATGAACATCTGGATACCGCCCAACCTTAGAGACTATCAGACTATCGTTGAACAGTATTACCTTCTGGGTCGAAGGTTTGGAAGACTCTCCTGGCCTGTTCAGACGGAGACTCAGGAGCCACCAGACACATCTCCTACAAAGACAAGAGAGGGACATCTGTCAGATATCTCAACATTATATTATAGTCTAAACACAGAAATTTGGCAGGCTTCCAAATCTCCAGAAAATCTAAAGAGAAAGAGAGCGAGAGAGATGTGTAGACCGAAGCACACAGAGATCACATAATAGGTCAAGAATTAAGATTAACACAATGGCTCTAAGGAATGCGCGCGTGTGTAAGCTAGCTTGTGAATGTAAGAGCTTACGTGCGTGCGGACTATCATAATCATCAGGCTATGTTGGGTTATTAGCTGATCTGCAGATAAAACCAGACATTATGTTTTCACTCAAAACACACATCAGCCAATCAGGCACTCAGACAGAGAGTTATAGTTGTTTGTTTGCTGACTCAGAGGGTCGTTGCCGGGGGGACTCGGAGGAGAAATAAGGAGAGACAGATTTCAGAGATAGGACAGTGTGTGTGTGTGTGTGTGTGTGTGTGCTGGGGGGGGGGGGGGGGGGGGGGGGGTTGGGGGGGGTTTAGTTCCAATCTTTGGATTTATCAACCCCCTCACACTCCAAATTTGTACTCCCTTACCCAAGTTTCATAGTGAAATATGACAGTTGACAGGCTGGGAACCAAACTGCAAAACTCAAACACGCACAGTGGGTAGCATAGTATTAATGACACTTGCCGCATCCACTGAACTGGAGTATGTTTACTACAGTGGCGTTTTACACAAACACACTCAGCCCAAACACAAACACACTCAGCCAAGAGCAAATAAACTGAGCTCATCTCCCTGAGCCAGCCTTTATTAAAGTAGGAGTTCAGATGAGACGGTAGGTTATAGAGCATCACTGACATATTACCGTCCTCAGGGGTCACAGAGGAAGAGAGAGGGACAGAGGAAGAGAGAGGGACAGAGGGAGATCAGGGGAAGAGTTGGGGAGAAAGATCTCAAGAGGAGAAGACTCCCAGCTGGTAGGGAGGAGTGCACACACACTTCTCCCTGTCAGAGCAGCTGGTGTACAGAATGGTTAGATTTGTTAGTTTAAGTATCTCTATAAATCAAGCCGTACATTCTTCATCTCGATAGACAGACATGGAGTCAGACGTGTGTTAAGGGTTAATGAATGGTCAGAGGGTTAACGTCCCTTACAGTTTACATGAGCATAATTTACTGGAGGAGGCTACTAAAGGGAGTGCATGTGTGTGACATACAGTATAACCCAGTTATAGAGATGGGGTTAACTCATATACTCTCCTCTAGCAGTAAGGGTTAAGATTCAGGAAGAGTTATAACTGTAGGTAATAACAGCGCTGGAACCTTGTAGAAACAGGAGATAGTCCCAGTCAACATTCAAGTAATCTTGAATTCCCTCGACCATGCCCACAAATTGCAGAAAACAAACAGTCTCTATTTCACCCCCATTGTAAAGAGGCAACTTCTTCATCGATTTTGTTCTACAGAAATAACAGAACATGCTGAAAACTGCTGTGTTGTTGAATGTACATGTAGCCAGGTCCAAAAAAATCACAACCTACAATGCTGTCATGTAGGAAAATAAAGCCTGCGAGAAGCGCCCTGTGTCTTCAGGGTATCCGGTGTGGGAGAGTGGGAAATATGGGGACGCAGTGGTCAAGTAGGCTACACGTAGTTATGTGTGGAAAACATTATCACAGGTAAGACATTTAACTTGTTTAGTATAGTCCGTTTGTAACTCCACTCACTACTAGTAGCTGTATAGTCTGTGTTGTTGGTCTTAGCTAGCTTAATGTTCCAGTCGGTAGTTAGCATTCACTCACTCAAGTGGCTGCAAGCATCGTCATGAAAAGGGGCGAAAGAAGCACTACAATATTACCTTTTCTAAGTTGTGAGAATGCTAGGGAGCAGGCAATGTTGAAAAGTAAACTTTAGACATGTTGTACTTTTCTTAAATGTAGTTTTGTAAATCGACTAAAACAAACAAGAAAATTGTTTTTTAAAAATGTAAAGTTTTTGCTGTGAGGCAATGGGGTAATCACCACAGGTTGTTTTCCCCACAAGCGGGCAGGGTCGCAACATTTTTCATAATAATCAGATCTTAAGTCTCCTTAGAGACAGTAAACATACTGTCATCTACAGACAAGGCAACGTCTCATTACCTGAAGCCTGCACACACACACACACGATGAGCTCAGATACAATCACGCAATACACTTTAACAAAACATGTCTATGTACAGGTAACTGCCAAAATAAAGGAAACACCAACATAGAGTCTTAATAGGGTGTGGGTCATACACAAGTTAATGCACATTGGCATAGACTCTACAAGTGTCTAACTTCATTGGAGGGATCCGACACCATTCTTCCATGAGACATTCCATCATTTGATGATTTGGTGATGGTGGTGGAAAAAGCTGTCTCAGGCACCGCTCTAGAATATTCCAGAAGTGTTCAATTGGGTTGAGATCTGGTGACACACACAGGGTTGCAAAGGGTCTGAAACTTTGAAGTACATTTGGGAAGTTAAGCCCTGGAATTAGTGGAATTTTGCGTAAATTCATTAAAAAAAAGATAGCTTATAACAGTGAACCTAATTGAGGAGTGTTAATTCACTTATTTCCATACATGTTTCATTTTAAAACATTTATTTTACAAAGGAGTTGTTTAATCTAACTTCTTAACTATTTATCTGTACATGGAATTGCATTTGTTTTTTTTCTTTACAGGAAATGCCACAAGCACTATCTGATGTGTGGAGACATTTCACAGCAGCTAATGTATAAGGAAAAGCTGTGTACATTTGCAAATACTGTGCCAAATCATATGTGAAGAATGCAACAAAGATGCAGAATCATCTGGCCAAGTGCACAAGGTTCCATCAGCGCTCACAACAAGCAACCTCTGACAAAAGTCCCTCTACCTCTATTCGAGGTGAAAATTATGAATCAGACACCTTATTGATAGCAACAGCTCATGGTCATCCTGGAATCAGAAGTTTTTGACTCAACGGAGGAACGCAGTCAGAGAAATGCTGATGAATGTCTTGCTCAAGCTGTGTGTGCAACTGGTTCATCTCTGATGCTCACAGGCAATGTGTATTGGAAGAGATTTCTGAATGTTCTTTGCCCAACATACACCATTCCAACCAGACATGCTTTCTCTACTCATTTGCTGGATGCAGAGTTCAAGTGAAGGTCAAGCAAATCATAGAGAAAGCAGACTATTGCAATCATCTCTGATGGGTGGTCGAATGTTCACAGGCAAGGAATAATTAACTACATCTCCACCCCCAGTATTCTACAAGAGCACAGACACATTGGTCTCTACATTGCAGATGAGCTGAAGGCAGTCAGATGACCTTGGACCTCATGTATTGAATCTGCTCATCAAGGATATCATGGCACTGAAAACAATGGCTATACTCTACAAGAGAGCCAAGGAAATGATTAGGCATGTGAAGGGGCATCAAGTTATAGCAGCAATCTACCTCACCAAGCAAAGTGAGAAGACCGACTGACCGACCAACCAGTGCTCCCGCACATTGGCTAACCGGGCTATCTGCATTGTGTCTCACCCACCAACCCCTCTTTTAAGCTACTGCTACTCTCTGTTAATCATATGTGCATAGTCACTTTAACCATATCTACATGTACATACTACCTCAATCAGCCTGACTAACCGGTGTCTGTATGTAGCCTCGCTACTTTTATAGCCTGTTTTTTACTGTTGTTTTTATTTCTCTACCTACCTATTGTTCACCTAATACCTTTTTTGCACTATTGGTTAGAGCCTGTAAGTAAGCATTTCACTGTAAGGTGCTGTATTCGGCGCACGTGACAAATAAACTTTGATTTGATTTGAATAAGAACACCACATTGAAGGTGCCCAACAACACCCGTTGGGGGTGGTGTTGTCATCACATTTGACTGTCCCCTGGAGGGGAAGGAGTCAATCCAAGAAATGGCCATATCACAGTCTGTTGATATGGACAACCTCATCAAGAGGATCCTCCTGGATGAAGTATTTTGGGAGAGAGTGGTAAGCAGCCTGACAATGCCATCTTGTCTTATGTTCAGACTCTGCTTGCAGATGTAAGATAAGAAATCTGTACTTCACTGTTGCTCCAAGCAGAGGAAACTGCAGTTCAGAAAAGCATTAAAAAGCGTGAAGACTTCTACCTGAAGCCCATACACACCGCAGCATACATGTTGGACCCCAAGTGTGCTTGCAAGAGCATCCTATCTGATGCTGAGATCAACAAGACCTATGGTGTCATCACTACCGTGTCTCGCCACCTTGGCCTGGATGAAGGTAAGGTTGTTGGCAGTCTGGCGAAGTACACTTCCAAGCAAGATCATTGGATGGAGATGCAATACTGCAGTCGTGCAAACATATCTCATCAGCCACCTGGTGGAAGGGACTGTGGATCCGAGGCTCTTTCTCCTGTTGCCTACATTATCCTCAAAATCCCACCAACAATTAGCCATCTCAGAGCGCAACTGGTCCTTGTTTGGGAACACACATACCAAGGCACACAACAGGCTGACCAACACAAGGCAATTTGCCATCCAGGCAAATTTGAGGCTTTTTGAGCCTGACAACAAGGTTGGAAAGTGACAGTGAAGATGACGCCTCAGAGTCTGATGTTCAAGAGGTGGACACTGAGGAGGTCGTTTTGGGTAGCCTTCCACAAGCTTCCCACAATAAGTTGGGTGAATTTTGGCCCATTCCTCCTGACAAAGCTGGTGTAACTGAGTCAGGTTTGTAGGCCTCCTTGCTCACACAGACCTTTTCAGTTCTGCCCACAAATTCTCCATAGTAATAAGGTCAGGGCTTTGTGAAGGCCACTCCAATACCTTACTTTGTTGTCCTTAAGCACCTTTGCCACAACTTGTGGAAGTACGCTTGGGGTCATTGTCCATTTGGAAGACCCATTTGCGACCAAGCTTTAACTTCCTGACTGATGTCTTGAGATGTTGCTTCAATATATCCAGGTAATTTTCCTTCGTCACGATGCCATCTATTTTGTGAAGTGCACCAGTCCCTCCTGCAGCAAAGCACCCCCACAACATGATGCTGCCACCCCCGTGCTTCACGGTTGGGATGGTGTTCTTCGGCTTGCAAGCCTCCCCCTTTTTCCTCCAAACATAACGATGATCATTATGGCCAAACAGTTCTATTTTTGTTTCATCAGACCAGAGGACATTTCTCCAAAAAGTACGATCTTTGTCCCCATGTGCAGTTGCAAACCGAGAGCATCCTGTCGGGCTGTATTACCGCCTGGTACGGCAACTGCTCCGCCCACAACCGTAAGGCTCTCCAGAGGGTAGTGAGGTCTGCACAACGCATCACTGGGGGCAAACTACCTGCCCTCCAGGACACCTACACCACCCAATGTCACAGGAAGGCCATAAAGATCATCAAGGATAACAACCACCCGAGCCACTGCCTGTTCACCCCGCTATCATCCATAAGTACAGGTGCATCACAGCAGGGAACGAGAGACTGAAAAACAGCTTCTATCTCAAGGCCATCAGACGGTTAAACAGCCAACACTAACATTGAGTGGCTGCTGCCAACACACTGACTCAACTCCAGCCACTTTAATAATGTGCCAGATGCCCCTGGATGAACAATCCAAGGCCTACACTGCATTCCGGACGCCAATGGGCCTGTTCCAGTTCAAGGTCATGCCGTTTGGCCTTCATGGGGCCCCTGCAATTTTCCAGAGGCTGATGAACAAGGTCCTCCAGGACAGTGACGATTACTGTGCTGCTTACTTGGACGACGTGGTGATCTACAACCACTCCTGGGAGGAGCACATACAGCATCTTAGCAGAGTCCTATGGAAGATCCATGATGCAGGCCTCACACTTAACCTCCTGCAGTGTGAGTGGGCGAAACAGGAGACAAAGTACCTGGGTTACCAGCTGGGTAAGGGTAAAGTTCGGCCTCACGTGGACAAAGTGGAGTCCATCAGGAACAGCCCTCAACCCAGAACCAAGACACAGGTGAAGTCCTTCCTAGGTCTGGCAGGGTGGTACCGGAGATTCATTCCACAGTTTTCGACCATCAACTCCCTCTGACCAACCTCACTTCAAAAGGTGGCCAGCAACCCTGTGAAGTGGACTGAGGAATGCGAGGAAGCCTTCAGGAAACTGAAAAAACAACTGTGCTCATTCCCTGTTCTCCAGACCCCTGATTTTCAGAAGAGATTTCTCGTGCAGGTGGACGCTTCGGCTGTGGGAATTGGAGCTGTACTGGCCCAAGGAGAGCCAGGAGAAGAGCTTCCCGTGCTGTACCTGAGTCGGAAGCTGTTGCCCAGGGAAACCAGGTATTCTACAATTGAGAAGGAGTGCTTGGCTATAAAGTGGGCCCTAGATAGTCTCCGTTACTACCTTCTTGGGAGGGTATTTGACCAGCACACGGACCACAGAGCACTGACCTGGATCCAGACCATGAAGGACCGGAGTTCTCGTGTGACCAGGTGGTATCTGGAGCTCCAGCCTTTCAGGTTCTGTGTCCGTCACGGCGGACTACCTATCAAGGCTCCCGAACCTGGTCGCTTCAGGAGAGGAGGAAGGTAATGTGACGTAGAAGTCCGTCACTGGCCGCGGGCAGCATTTGGTTCTTTAACGCACGCACACATTCATCACTCCTCCCTGCTCAGTTATAAGACAAGGTAACAATGTGGGTCGACACACAAGTTAACTTCTCTGTCTTAGTACATACATTTCACACTTGTCAATGTTCATATTTAATATAAGCAATATGTATTATACTTATCTGTGTTGTGGATGAGCGCTTTGTATGTTTGTTTTGTTCCTCTCTCTCTCTCTCTCTGTAGCTTCCGGGTATGCTGGATAAGGACCCGAGCAAAGGGAATTGGGCTGACTTTGTAGTGCCTGTCCCAAATGGCTCATTAATGTAAATGTGCATATTGAAAGACACTGTCAGTAGTGATGTAATTTTGTAAATGTTGTGGTGATATTGTTTAAAAACGTTTTGCAATGTATATCCTTTAGTATGTTTAGTTAATGGAAAATGTAGGTTTGACTAGATAATTGCTTAATTAATTAGTGTTAATTGTTCCGAGGGGAGGGGCTAGCCCTACAAAAGAAGCCTCTCTTTCAGTTCATGGAGGCCATTTTGGATTGAGCTGTGAATGGGGCAGCATTGTGTTTAGCTGTCCCATAAGGTATACGTTTGATGGCAGTACTGTGGTTTTTGTTCCGGAATCACTTTGTAAATAAACACCCTGAAGCACAGAATAACTTTTGTGGCTCCTCCATCTTTTTATTTTGATAGAGGATAGGTTTTCCAGTATAGCCTTCTGGCCTACTCTACGTGACAGAAATGTATGTAAAATATATCACTAGCCACTTTAAACAATGCTACTTAATATAATGTTTACATACCCTACATTACTCATCTCATATGTATATACTGTACTCGATACCATCTACTGCATCTTGCCTATGCCGTTCTGTACCATCACTCATTCATATCTGTATGTACATATTCTTTATCCCTTTACACTTGTGTGTATAAGGTAGTAGTTTTGGAATTGTTAGGTTAGATTACTCGTTGGTTATTAATGCATTGTCGGAACTAGAAGCACAAGCATTTCGCTACACTCGCATTAACATCTGCTAACCATGTGTATGTGACAAATAAATTAGATTTTGAACCGTAGTCTTGGCTTTTTTTAATGGCAGTTGTGGAGCATTGGCTTCTTCCTTCCTTTTCAGGTCGATTTAGGACTCGTTTTTACTGTGGATACAGATACTTTTGTACCTGTTTCCTCGAGCATCTTCACAAGGTTCTGGGAGTTATTTGCACTTTTCGCACCAAAGTACGTTCATCTCTAGGAGACAGAACGCGTTCCTGAGCGTTATGACAGCTGCGTGGTCCCATGGTGTTTCTACAGATGAACGTGGTACCTTCAGGCATTTGGAAATTGCTCCCAAGTATGAACCAGACTTGTGGAGGTCTACAATTTTTTTCTGAGGTCTTGGCTGATTTCTTTTGATCAGAGGCACTGAGTTTTAAGGTAGGTCTTGAAATACATCCACAGGCACACCTCCAATTGACTCAAATTATGTCAATTAGCCTATCAGAAGCTTCTAAAGCCATGACATCATTTTCTGGAATTTTCCAAGCTGTTTAAAAAGGCACAGTCAACTTATTGCATGTAAACTTCTGACCCGCTGGAATACAGTGAATTCTAAGTGAAATAATTTGTCTGTAAACAATTGTTGGAAAAATTACTTGTGTCATGTCCTAAACGACTTGCCAAAACTATGGTTTGTTAACAAGAAATTTGTGGAGTGGTTGAAAAACTAGTTTTAAATGACTCCAACCTAAATGTATGTACACTTCCGACTTCAACTGTATGTTGAAAACGTTTTTGGGAGATGCGATGGATCATTGGAGATCATTCAAAATTCATTTTTTTGTTCAGTGAAATCATCCCATGTGAAGAGGTCAACTCATTTAATTAAAGTTATGATTAACTAAATTGTTTTTAAAATTTATATTGGAATGATTTAATAATTTGCAATTATGTTTACTCATATATCCAATGAAAAAAAAATCTAAATTTAAACGGTATTAACATTAATTTACATATATTTCCGATAAGTACCATATATTCCCATGGAAAGTTTACACCTCTGAATATTCCCCAAAATGTGCAACCCCACACACAGACATTTTAAACCCCCTATGCTCCTTTGAGACCCCTCTTTCAAAAAGTCAGATCTCTTAACCATGATAGCCAAAATAACAGGCAACTGTGCATTTTTATTAATTAATTTAACACCTGCTTTCAACATACATTGTATCCCTCATTTACTCAACTGTTTCCATTATTTTGGCAGTTACCGGTAACGTGTGTAGCGTGTGTTAAATGCCAGGCCTGCTAGTATGTCTTTGATGTGTGTTTTATTAGAGGCCTGGAGATGCTGCTGCGTTTAGATTACATGTCATGTCACACACTCCACAGGGAAGGGGTGTGTGTGTGTATTAGCCCCATCTCCTTCAGCCATTTGTTTGCTTGCACTGGACCAGAGGACTGCATTCTCTAAATGTGCATGCACGTGCACACACCCCAATGGTACCAAGACAGTGTGTGTGCGCGTGTCTGTGTGTTATGAAAATCAAGAGGAATGCATTCCGAACGAGCTCAGAACCTAATTCTGTTCCCCAAACCCTCAAGTCTGTATTGAGTCTTACGAATCAGATCTAGCTCCTGAACAGCAACCCTCCTAAAATAGAAACACACTAGTCCAGCTCATCTCTATACATCTGGTTCTCTCCCCTTCCACTTTAAATTTGGGTGTTTCCAACCCTCTTTCTATCCCTCTCACCTTCCCTCCCCCTCTCCTGAGATGTAAGGAGCTGTAGATGGGTGTAGCCTTACCCCTCTCGTCGATCCCCCTCTTCAGCTTCCCCTTCCTCCTTTATCTACCCCTCCCTCTTGATCCCTCTGTTCTGTCCTGACACATACTTTCATCTGTCTCTCCATCTATCCATCCCTGACCATTCTTTCCCTCTCTGTCACGCTAACAGGAACTCCTAGTCTACAGTGTCTGTGTGGTGTTGGTTTAGTGTTTCTCTTTGTTAGGTGGAGAGCCTCTTGAAGCAGAAGACTCAATTACACTCAGACCTTTGTCCTGGCTAAGAGGGGCTGAGAGGTGTGTGTGTTAGGGTAAAGGTGTGTGTGTGTGTGTGCCAGAGACAGACAGGTGATTAATGGGCTGTCATCAACAACAAGCTGTCTGGGGTCTCTGAACAACAGCACAAGACTATAGAGAACAGGGATATACAGGACAGCTATAGACTGAGACCAGTCACAGACAAGGGGCCAGGCCCTATCACACACAGCCTTTGTCCCTGCTAGAATAGAACAGGTCAGATGTGTCAGAGAATATTAATGACTGTTACTGTACACTTCTTTCACTCAGATCTAGCTGTGTGTGCACACACACACACACTCACAGGTAAGGTACCATAGCTCTTTTCTCTTTATAAGATTCTCTGAAAGTGAGACCTGCCTCAGACTTAATGACCCATCCTCTCACTTTGAGACATTTAGGGACATGCATAGTACAGACACAAGTAACATCAGACACATGCTCTTTGGGGAAAGACACTGTGTGTGTGTGTGTGTCAGTCTCTTTAGGGACACTGAGGGCCAAAAGAGCTGCTCTATTTCCCATTAAATCACTGACCCATAACTGTGCTACTGCACACACAAGCCGGTTAAACCATCAGAGCGTGTAAACACACACAGACACACAGCTCCCGAGAGGGGCTTAAGGATAAGAGGATGGAGGCCTGTGAATGTCATCACTCTCAGATGGAAGGAAAGAAACACTACAGAGAGAAAGAGGACATGGTCCCTAGGGAAGCCAGAAGCCCTTTTAAAGTACATCCTTCCTTCCGCACTCCCTTCTATCCTTTCAGGATTAAAATATGTCATTATGACTGATGACATGACAGGATAGGGTTAATGACGGGGCTGTAGTGGAGCAGGTTGAGAGCTTCAAGATCCTTGGTGTCCACATCACCAACAAACTATCATGGTCCAAACAAAACAGTCGTGAAGAGGGCACGACAACGCTTATTCCCCCTCAGGAGACTGAAAAGATTTGGCATGGGTCCTCAGATCAACAAAAAGTTCTACACATGCACCATCAAGAGTATCCTGACCAGTTGCATCACCACCTGGTATGGCAACTGCTTGGCCTCCGACCGCAAGACACTACAGAGGGTAATGCGTACGGCCCAGTACATCACTGGGGCAAAGCTTCCTGCCATCCAGGACCTCTATACCAGGCCGTGTCAGGAAGGCACCAAAAAATTGCCAAAGACTCCAGCCACCCTAATCATACACTGTTCTCTTTGCTACCGCACGGCAAGAGGTACCGGAGCGCCAAGTCTAGGTCCAAAAGACTTAACAGCTTCTACCCTCAAGCCATAAGACTCCTGAACAGCTAATCAAAATGGCTACCCGGACTATTTGCATTGTCCCTCCAATTTTTAGGCTGCTGCTACTACTATGTTTATTATCCATGCATAGTCACCATCTCTACCTACATATTACCTCAATTACCTGGACTAACCTGTGCCCCCGCACATTGACCCTGTACCGGTACCCCCTGTATATAGCCTCGCTACTGTTCTTTTTTTGTTGCTCATTAATCACTCATTTTCCATTTTTAACTGCAGTTTGAGTAAATACTTTAACACCTTTTTTTCTTAACTGCATTGTTGGTTAAGGGCTCGTAAGTAAGCATTTATTTCACTGTAAGGTCTACACTTGTTGTATTCGGCACATGTGACAAATAACATTTGACTGGATTAACTGTATAGTAGAATTAAGTAAAGTAACATGCTATACATGACATCAGAGCTTAGAGTCTGGGCAACTTTTGCAACATTTTTGTAGGACAGAAAATTTGGCCACCACATCAAGAGAACATCCCTGGTCATCCCTACTGTCTCTGATCTGGCGGACTCACTAAAAACAAATGCTTCATTTGTTAATTATTTCTAAGTGTTGGAGTGTTCCCCTGGCTATCTGTAAATTAAAAAAACAAGAACATGGTGCCTTCTGGGGTGCTTAATAAAGAATTTGAACAGATTAAAACTTTTATATTTCATACTTAAGTATATTAACTGCCCAAATATACTTAACTATCAAAAGTAAAATGTTAAAACCAAATACTTCCAGACTTTTACTCAAGTAGTATTTTACTGGGTGACTCACTTTTACTTGAATCATATTCCATTGGAGGCATCTTTACTTTTACTCAAGTACGACAACTGGGTACTTTTTCCAACACTGCATAAAACGCATGTCATGGTGTCAAGGTTTATGATCACTATGTTTGTACAAGATGACTTGGTGTGATACCCTGGGTTGTCTTGAACAGAATGAGCCTGTTTGTTGTGAAGGAAAATTGTTGCGCACCATGCATCTGAACGCACACGACTCATTTCTGAGAACCAAAATGATGATCTGCCTTGTGAAAGCCTAACACAAAGATCTTATTTGATACTTTAGCTAGTCATGTTGGCAATAGAAGCTTTCAGATTATGCTCACCTGACCCAGATTGAGATTTATAATGGACCAACAGTAATTGGGTAAAGGTGGGGATACTGGGCTGTGATCAAAACAAACTACTAGTGTGATTGCTCTAGTTCCTCAACGGCACAGCTAAGAGAGATTAAAATAAATAAATATGTATATATAGTTGAAGACTCTTCTTTGAGACAAAGTGCATTGAATTACTTAGGAACTATGCACACTTTGGAGAGGTATGGATGTTGTCTCAGTTTTCAAATACACAAAATCTTCTCTCCCCAATCTCTCCTCTTGCCTTTCTTCCTTCTCTTCCCTCTGTAGTCTCATCCCCCTCTCCTCTCCCACCTCTGTGGTGACAGAAGGCCTCAGATCCCATTACAGGCCATTATAGATGGCCTGTAATGGGATGAAGAGAGGTGGATGGGGGGTGAGAAAGGTAAAAAGAGGGAGGGTGGTGGAGAGGGGGAGCTTTTGTCCCGTTAGATCAGATAAAAACACTAATGCTATGAGGCAGTCACACACTAATGGTCTAAAAGCCACACTGTAACAATGACGGGACATCACACACACTACATTAGGGACACAGGGGAATCCTAGCACAGGCATCACAAGATGCATGGTTTGAGGTCAGCTCCAGAGCTCTCTCAACACTAACACACTGAACGCTGTTGTCGTCACACACACTGACATGAACTAGTTACAACTGTTCTAGATGTGACATTTACTCTTCTCCCAACCCACAGTAATGACACGGTGTGCAGTACGCACGTGTGTGTATGTGAAAAAGAGTGTGCACGTCTGACGGGGCAGACAGCTCCTCTCCCTAATCAGCGTAGCGTCAGCTGCATGAGCATGGAGGAGAACCCAAATCGGATGCCATATCCTACAGATCTTTGATTACCATACAAATAAGCGTAACCTGCTTAATTGCTTACACAAACGTTAATGGTTTGAAGCACAAGGGGTAAAATATATATATATATTTCTGGTTTTAAATTTGACACTTTTTCATGATATCCTATTGTTAGTTACAATCTTGTCTCATCGCTGCAACTCCCCAACAGGCTCGAGAGAGGCGAAGATCGAGTCATGCGTCCATCCGAAACAAGCTGCGATGCTTCTTAACACCTGCTTGTTTAACCCAGAAGCCAGCCGCACGAATG
Source organism: Oncorhynchus mykiss (assembly GCF_013265735.2). Taxonomy (NCBI): domain Eukaryota; kingdom Metazoa; phylum Chordata; class Actinopteri; order Salmoniformes; family Salmonidae; genus Oncorhynchus; species Oncorhynchus mykiss. The sequence continues at coordinate 20,977,760 of NC_048567.1, read as the reverse complement.
TGTCGGAAGAAACACAGTTCATCTGACAACTGTAGTCAGCTTACAGGCGCCTGGCCCGCCACAAGGAGTCGCTAGAACTCGATGAGCCAAGAAAAGCCCCACGGCCAAACCCTCCCGTAATCCGGACGACGCTGGGCCAATTGTGCGCCGCCGTGCAGGACTCCCAGTCACGGTACAAGTGCTTTTCTATAACCCTGATTACAGAATTCTCAGAGGCCTCAACTTGTGACAATCCAACCTTGAACTAGCTCTAGCTCCTGAATATCACTCTCTGTACCAAAATCAGCAGATGCCTAACTGTTCAATTGAAAAGTTGAATGAGATTCCTATCACCCCACGTCTGCAATGATGCATGTATACGTAATTCAGAAAGACTATATAGCTTTGAGTAGAGGTCGACCGATTAATCGGAATTGCCAATTAATTAGGGCCGATTTCAAGTTTTCATAACAATCGTTAATCAGCATTTTTGGACGCCGATTATGACCGATTACATTGCAATCCACGAGGAGACTGCGTGGCAGGCTGACCACCTGTTATGAGTGCAGCAAGGAGCCAAGGTAAATTGCTAGCTAGCAAAAATTATTTTTTAAATTAACAGGTACTGCATTGATTATATAAGATAAGTTTTTATCTTATAAAAAACAATCAATCTTAACATAACTACATATGGTTGATGATATTACTAGTTTAACTAGCTTGTCCTGCGTTGTATATAATCAATGCAGTACCTGTTAATTTAAAAAATATTTTTTTAAACCTGACAATTTAGTTAAAAGAAATTCATGTTAGCAGGCAATATTAACTAGGGAAATTGTGTTGCTTCTCTTGCGTTCAGTCAAAGCAGAGTCAGGATATATGCAGCAGTTTGGGCTGCCTGGCTCATTGCAAACTGTGTGAAGACCATTTCTTCCTAACAAAAAACATAATTAATTTGCCAGAATTCTACATAATTATGACATAACATTGAAGGTTGTGCAATGTAACAGCAATATTTAGACTTAGGGTTGCCACCAGTTTGATAAAATACAGAATGGTTACATATTTCACTGAAAGCATTTTGTTTTCGAAATGATAGGTCATTAATATGGTCAAATCCGGAAACTAAGGCTCGTATTTCTTTGTGTTTATTATATTATAATTAAGTCTGATTTGACAGAGCAGTCTGACGGTGGTAGGCAGCAGCAGGCTCGTAAGCATTCATTCAAACAGTACTTTCCTGCGTTTGCCAGCAGCTCTTCACAATGCTTGAAGCACAGCACTGTTTGACTTCAAGCCTATCAACTCCCGAGATTAAGCTAGCAATACTAAAGTGCCTATAAGCACATTCAATAGTCAAAGGTATATGAAATACAAATAGTATAGAGAGAAATAGTCCTATAATTCCTATAATCTAAAACGTCTTAACTGGGAATATTGAAGACTCATGTTAAAAGGAACCACCAGCTTTCTTTCATGTTCTGAGCAAGGAACTTAAACATTGGCTTTCTTACATGGCACATATTGCACTTTTACTTTCTTCTCCAACACTGTTTTTGCATTATTTAAACCAAATTGAACATGTTTCATTATTTATTTGAGACTAAATTGATTTTACTTATGTATTATATTAAGTTAAAATAAAAGTGTTAATTCAGTATTGTTGTAAATATATATAAAAAAAAATAAAAAGGTCCTCCAATAATCGGTATCGGCATTGAAAAATCCTAGTCGGTCGACTAGGCAGGTTAGCCTAGTGGTTAGAGCGTTGGACTAGTAACCGGAAGGTTGCAAGTTCAAACCCCCGAGCTGACAAGGTACAAATCTGTCGTTCTGCCCCTGAATAGGCAGTTAACCCACTGTTCCTAGGCCGTCATTGAAAATAAGAATTTGTTCTTAACCGACTTGCCTAGTTAAATAAAAAAATACCCTTGAGATTCAAGAATAATTGGCCTTTTGGGCGATTTGTTTCTTTGCCATTAGGGATTTTTAGCCACTGCTTTTGACATAGTGGAGATGTAAATGCCATGCTATTAATTTTGTACTATGCTCTTGCATCTAAGCTGTAACTTGCCCTCATATCTGCATATTGAATTTAAATTAATATACACAAACGTGTTACTTCGACCACACCATGGCCTTGAGTCTCCTTTCTCTCCATCCAAGTGAACAAATCAGAAATGAGGGGTCCATCGTCTCCAGCAGGACAAACGGATCCAGATGGGAACTCTGGGATCACATTCCCAACATGAAAACATCCACCTGAGGGCACACACACATCTCCTACGTCCATTAATGCTAATCAGGATCAGGTTCCCCGCTCACAGGAATGTGTGTGTGTGTGTGTACTATGTCACCAGTGCCTTGACTACCAATAACCTCCATGGCTCCCATCACAGTGAAATCATGAGGACCATGACTCATGGTCCTCATCTGGTTCATCTAGTTTGCCTCTACATGTGTTCCAGCCCCCTAGCAGGCAGACACTACCCAGTACCCTGCTTTATCCCATGGGACATGGAGCAACTGCTCTAATCTAATATGATAGTTTACTCCAACATCAAGATGTTTCCAACCCTCAAGACATGAGCGGAGTCGTACAGTACAATACACAACATCTACACAGATGATATGGGACTTGGATTCATCTTAATATAAGACCCCTTTAAAAGGCCTGGAAACTGCTGACAAACTTCTGCTTTTGGAGTTATTGATCACTTTATACAATAATTGTATTATCCATTTCTTCGAAAATCCATTGGGTGTAGTGTTATGAGGTAGGTAAACGCTAGCTGTAACATTCGGTTTTCCTCTGATGCCATATCCAGTACCAGAGAGAATCAATTAGCTCCGCCTTAAGTTGATTGCTGGCTTTGATACGCAGGTATAGCAGTATACAGTTCCACACACGATCCACAGCCAACAGAATCCAGTGCCTGTATACATATGCAGAAGGATCTTTGAATGAGTGTAAGAAATTCTTTCAAGAATAATCTAAAATAGTGCTCCAAATTGTTAGTCATTTTACTTCAAGATAGAATGTGCAGTAGGGGAGAAACAGTGCCACCCCACCACCATTGTTATAGGTCGTCATCAATAAAACGTCACAATACGGTGCAGAGCATTCGATTTGCCTGCTAGAGGGCAAGGAGACCCCAGCTTTACTTAAACCATTGACAACTACATGCCATTTTCAAGGGATTGTTAAATAAAAAGTGAATTATTTGGTTGTAATATAAATCACCTCTTAAATGTTAGATTTTTCCATACAAAACAATTGCACATATTTAGCTCAGCCCTTTCAGAGTTATACAGCATGCTCATGCTCAGTAAACATCAATTGATTATGTCATACATAAGGGTAGCATTGGTCTCTCAATATTGGCCACCATTAATTGGATATTTGAGTGATAAAATAATAGTGAACTATACCTGACAAGTATGAGTGGTTTAGGTTCATTTCCCCATCCTTTGTGGGCTCTGCCTGTCAAACAGCAGAAGGGCACATTTGCTGATGCACTGTTAGCTGATCATTTTTACTTTGCAAGCTACCAGTAGAAACGTACAGTAGGCTAAACATAGTTGTAAGTAGACCTAATGTACTTTTTTATCCAACCAATGTAGACCTACTTAGTGAAGTTAGCTAACATCCCCTTTTCAACTTTGTTTAAGTGTTTGAAAGTTAGAGGCATAAATATCGTACCTGTCAAAAAAAAATGCTAACCTCCCCTTTTATTATTATGGTGAGAGGTTATGTCTTGGGCGGGATGATATTTGTGCGTCTAACTTTTTCACTCATTATTCACGATTCATTCCGGACTATCTGTAAACATGGTAGCATGTTTAGAAACATACATTATTTACCATTCATTTCTATGGGGCACAAAATGATGTGAAACCACCAAAACAAACAGCAAAAGCATCCAACAAGTTTGTAGTCACAAACTTGATGTAAACATTGTGTGCTAGGAATATGGAACCAGATACTCAACGTTTGACAACTTAAATACACATACAGTACCAGTCAAAAGCTTGAACAGCTACTCATTCCAGGGTTTTACCTTATTTTACTGTTTTCTACATTGTAGAATAATATTGAAGACATGCATTTGTTTAGTGTGTTGTGTAGTGGCTTTGATGGCATGCACCCCACTTGTTTCTGCCCCACCAAGATTTACATGCTAAAATCGCCACTGCATATTGTGCACTGATGACTGAGGGGGGAAAAAGTGTGTTGTTTTTAGTAACTTCTTTGTTGTTGTAATATCGCAAACAAATGGGGCAGTTTCACCATTAAGGAGCCCAGCTTTAAGAGTCCCTTTGTAACAATTAATAAACATTATGAACATGCTGTCATTTCTCAACCCCCATATCAGCTGTGTTACACGCACACTGCTTCACCCAAAACACTGGTGTGTGTGCAATTTACAAGCTGGTTGGCCCAGTTACAGCTGACCACAAGGTTTCAAGACAACGCCAAAAAACAGCAGCAACTAGCCATATAAGAACATACTACTGCCGTCTCTCTCATGTGAACTGTGCAGTACTAAATCTGTTAAAGCACACATTCCTGGTTCTTCTTTTTCTGACCTGCCCGCTGGAAGAGAGACTGGCTTATATTACACACAGACACACATGGCCCAGGTTGAGTGTGTGTTCTTGTGTGATTCTTACCTTGGCGAAGAACACTGAGAGATGAGTCTCACTGCCAAGGATCCATATAGGGAATTTAGGAGACTTCAGGAACGCACCCACCTGAAACACACATACAAACCAAAACTGGAGCAAAGCAGTTCTGATTCAGATTCCAGACCAACTTAACTGCCTGAACCCAGACCAGGTTAGTTTTACAGACTAAAGGCTTTCTGATGCCATTTCAACTGACAAAAGGAATGATCAGGGAATACAATCTGATGACGTAATAGAATATGTACAGTAAGAGAGAAGAAAATACTCATATTGTTACTAATACAATGGTTGTTCAATGAGAAGGTTTATAGCATGAACATACCAATGTACCCAGGTCTAACTCATCTACCCAGACTTACTCAGCTATTCTACTACTCTACTGTAGTCCCTGCTCCTTACACATTTCCTGTAGCCACTTATTTTTTTTTATGTAAAATTTTATTTTCTCCCTCGAAACTCACAGTATGTGTGAATGTGTGTAGGGTTGGGGTTAGGTGGTGAGGACTATTGCCTCCAAACACATTTTCACATGGGATCTTGCAGAGTGGTTTGTTTTCCACCACTATCCAGATCATAAAATGTCCTACTGCACAGAGTCAGTCACACAAAAGAAGTGGCAGTATGTGTGAGAGAGGGAGTGTGTATGACAATGTATTTATTTGTGGTGCTGATTCTCTCACAGAATGTTTGAATCTCTCTCCGCAATCATTCGTGACTAGTGAACAAGAACAAACTCACCACTATGGTTTGGACATAACAAGCCTGAAGGAATGTCAGTCTGTGTTTGTTCGTACCTTGCAGTAGCGTAGTGACTCCATGAGAGTGAGGAAGCCAACTGCTGCCTGGTTGTGGATACCATGGAGCTCTGAGGGAGGGAGGGAGGGAGGAAGGAAGGGAGGGAGGGAGGGAGGGAGGGAGGGAGGGAGGGAGGGAGGGAGGGAGGGAGGGAGGGAGGGAGGGAGGGAGGGAGGGAGGGAGGGAGGGAGGGAGGGAGGGAGGGAGGGAAAGAAGACCAGCTTAGACAAAAAAAAAAAAAGTGAAACAGCTTCTTTGGTCTCTGTGTGTATGAAAGTTTGACTGACCACTACCATCTAGTGTTCAGATGTGGTATCACAGTCACCAGGAAACTGGACAACGTCTTCGCAACACCTTCCGTAAACAGCAATAAAGTCGCCAAATGCTCATTGTAGAAAAGATTCCAATTAAATCACGCTGCCAGATAATGAGGTTTATTCGATTCCCACAGGGGACCCGTAGAGGGGGGGGGGGGGGGGCGTAAGAGCGTCTCCTAAATGACAAAAAAAATTACAAATAAATAAGTCAGCCTGTGTGTGGAGTACTTACTCATGCCAGAGCACTCCCTGTCTCCGTCCCACACATTAGAGACAGCATGGCCCGTCACTAACAGGTTAACCAGACTCTGACTGCAAAGAGAAAGAAAAGTAATTGAGAGAGAAAGAAAGAGAAAGAAAAGTAATGGCTTAAGCTTTTTGGAACATCACTTATCTCAAGTTGTCAAAATAAATATAGCTGATAAAGATTCAATAAAGTGAGGGATCAGGGATTGTACCTGCCGTGGCCATAGACTGGATCTATGAGAGGCTCTGTAGTATCTTCAATCTCATTCCTGATGTTCTCTATCCTCTGTAGAGACAGAAAGAGAAAAGTGGTTACACATACAAACACACACACACACAAAGAGTGCAGAGTAATATGCACACATACAAACACACGCAGAGCCTTACCTTGGTGAGGATGACAGAGTAGAGGAAGAGCAGGACTCCACAGCGCCCTTTCCAGGATTCGTAGAGAGACACCACCTCCTCTCTAAGCTCTGATAATGACTTCACAATACGCTTCCTGTAGAGATGAGCGGTCAAAGGTCAGGGGCTAGAAGTCAGCGAGACCACCTCTAATGACATTGACCTCTAAATGAGTGCAGAGACAGGAGGGTTCATGCTGACAGTGTTGTATAATGTCATTATGCAATGTGCCATATGGCAATCGGATGCTCCTCTGGCAGAAAATCAAAGATTGTGTGTGTCTCATTAAGGAATCAGTGAGGAGTGTGCGTGCTGAGTCAGGAGTGTGTGCTGAGTCAGCAGGATGTAAATCATTATTGAGAAACTCCAGTCACACACACAAGCTTAGCCAACCCCAGACAGATGGAGATACACACACTAGCATTCCTGACTTTCCTGCAATGTAGTGGTCCTTTCATCTCCATGAAGTCATGGCCAATAGAGAGATGAGCCACAGTCAGTAGAGTTACTTACTGGAGGATGCTGTGAAACCGCTCAAAGCCAAGATCCTCAGCAGCCAAAGCAGCTACACACAGGAGACACACACAAATGCAAACATACACATTTTAGTGAAACAATTTAGGTAACGTTGACAGAACACATGTCATTATTCTAGATTTACAGTGACAGCAATACTACTCACTATGCGGTCTACCCACTATCATATGCGATGATTAATACCATCTCACTATAGCAATGCAGTTATTCATATTACATGGGTATTAGTGGATAGATGAGTAGTGGGACTCACTGGGTTGCTGGTCTTGCTGGGTCTGACTGGTCTCCGGACCCCCTGTCAGGGATGTGTGAGTGGTAGTGTGGGGGCACTGTCCTTTGGCCCAGGTCACCAGGCAGTAGGAGGTGGTGGAGGAAGTAGAGCAGGCCTGTTCCAGGATCTCAGCCAGAGTAGAACATAGGGCCGCTTTCTGCTCCTCCTCTACAAGGAACAGAAGATATAGGCTTGGTTTCTAATTAATTAATTAATTAATATATATATATATATGAGATGCATCTCCATTTGGAGCTCTCTCTGTTTAACAGGGTCAGTTTGGGATCAGAAGTTAGGATTACCTGTGACGTGTCTCTAGTTACAACTTTTTCTGTTAAACAGGGTCAGGGCAAGGTTTCCCAAACTCAGTCCTTGGGACCCCAAGGTGTGTATGTTTAGTTTTTCCCTTAACACCACAGAGCGGTTTCAAATAATCAACTAATCATCAAGCGTTAATAAGTTGAATCAGCTGTGTAGTGTTAGGGCAAAACCCAAAATGGGCTCTCCTTGGGGTCCCGAAGACTGAGCTTGGGAAATGCTGGGTTAGGTTTAGAGGTCAGGGTTACCTGTGATGCGTCTCCAGTTAGAACTCTCTCTGTTAAACAAGATGTTCTTCAGAAGGAAGGCCTGCAGGAAACACACAATCAGGAAATATTCTACAAGCTGTAACCCATCTCTATAGGATCAAAAACACAACCTGCCGTCCTCATCCACTCTGTCTAAGAACAGATGTTTGCGAAGACACTCCAGCACCATAGAGTACTATAATAAATAAACAGTAGTAGAGAAGGCTTCTCAGCTGAGTGCCTGTCGGGTGACTTCTGTAAAGTGCTATCTAAGAAGATGTGTGCCTGTCTTGATATCATCATTCTGGTAACAGACACCAACACCATCTACCTGGTCATAGGCTGGGTCATGTTCGTGTGTAAGGTTATGCACTGTCTGGTCTGGGGACTGGTCAATACCTGTACAGGAGCAATGACAGCGCAGGGTCCTCCTTCAAACTGCTCCAGTGCTGTGTGTTCTGTCTCACTGAAGACCATCCCTAAAATACAGGAATCACAGAGTCACTTATTTTGCCCCACCACTGACAATGTCTAGGATTGTGTTCAGGTTAGAGGGGGGTGCGCCAGAATGGAGCGAAGTAGGCGAGAGGTAGCTTACCCTGGGTCCATCTCCTGAAGAGTGAAGCGGACACCCCGTTGCTGCCTGGTCTTTTCCAAACTAGATCCACAACCTCTTTATTTAACTCCCCCATCGCTCTATAACACTGGTCCAACAGCCCTGGCAAACGGTTAGCTGTCTAGCCAACTACAATCAAATACAGAGCTGTCACTGCGCACACAGCCACGGTCCGGTGGATAGCTAACCTTAGCTAGCGTTGTGGTTTACTCTTCAACTTTCCAGGAACTGGTGCTTCGCTTCCCTCGTCAAACGGGGCCGGTGGCATCGGCCACAACGAAGCTCCGTGGCAGGGCAGTCTCCCCGGTCTGACCAGCGGACAGATGGGAGATAGGAGCATCAACGTTAGTTAGCTACCTAGCTAGTAAAGTTAATGTTATGTGGGCGCGTCTGACCGGCTATCTTAGAGTGGGCCAATATCTCCAGCAAAGCAGCGGGCGTAAACTAGTTAGCTGCCTGGTCAGCTGTCCAGATAGATAACAATAAGTTAGGGAGCCAGACTGTTAGTTGACTGCTCAATTCTCCTTGGTCCAAGTCGTAACGTTACCTTGCTACTAGTAGCCTGCTAACGTTAACTCGTTAGTACCAATTTGCTATGTTTTAGCTAGCTAAATGCATAACGTTTTGACGTTCCAAAGAGCGCTGAGGCGGTGGCAGTTTAAATTCAGGTCTGAATGCCGATAACTTTCGTTTAGTCAGTTGTTAGAAGGCAAACGCCTGTAATAGATATCCGAAAAAGTACAATTTTGAAAATAATATATGATTGTCGTCGGTATCAAAGACTAGCTAGCAGTATGTCATTCGTCTATTTACAACAGCTGTTTGGAAATGTGTATTGAGTGACGAAAACGCTCGTAGCTGTGGATTGGTCCAAATCCAGAATGTTCTTGAGGTATGGGCTCCAGCTTGGCAGCCCATTGGTGAGTTCAGACTGTCAATTATTCACATCATATCTTTCCCGCCTATTTTCCGTTAACAATACTCCAATGGCGTTTGTTTCAACACTTTATCAATGGAATTTGATCAAATACTCAACTAATTAAGGTTGTATATAGTACATGAGACAAGAAAACGCAACATCAAATCGATTGCCTTTGGCATTTTCAAACAGCGACTGTTCTTACTGCCGTTCACATTTAACTGGAACTGTTTGTCCACTATCTTTCTCCGTAGCTGCTGGGTTAGCAGTACTGAGCATGTGCACTCACACCCTACGCGTGGACTAATTTGTCCCCAATATTTTTACAGTGATTCGGACATAAATTATAAACTTGATTACAAATCGTCATTGTTGTAATGGGAGGCCAAACCAAGGGCAAAAAGAAGAGCAAAGCCAGGAGGAAAGATCCGCGCTCTAACGGAGGTATGTTACATACAGTAACTAACGTGTTAGCTAGATCGCTATAAAGGACAACTAGTGTTGTCCATGTGTGATATCTGTTATATTATGTGTGATAGCTACAGTGTCTTCAGAAAGTATTCATACCGATTGACATATTTCATATTTTGTTGTCTTACAGCCGGAATTCAAAATGTATTAAATATATTTTTTAAATCCTCACCCTTCTACACACAATACCAAATCAAATGTGTTTATAAACCCCTTTTTACATCAGCAGAAGTCACAAAGTGCTTATACTAAAACCCCAAACAATGCAGATGTAGAAGCACGGTGGCTAGGAAAAACTCTCTAGAAGGCAGGAACATAGGAAGAAACCTAGAAAGGAACCAGGCTCTGAGGGGTGGCCAGGCCTCATCTGGCTGTGCCAGTAAAGATGATGATGTTCAAACTTTCATAGATTACCAGCAGGTTCAACTAGTAATCCCTGTGGTTGTAGACCACCGGTCAGTACCTCAGGAATAAATGTCAGTTGGCTTTTCATAGCCGAACATTCAGAGGTCGAGACAGCAGGTGTGGTAGAGGGAGTCGAAAACAGCAGGTCCGGAACAAGGTACAGTAGCACGTCTGGTGAACAGGTCAGGATTCCATAGCCACAGGCAGAACAGTTGAAACTGGAGCAGCAGCAAGCCCATGTGGACTGGGGACAGCCAGGAGTCATCAGGCCAAGTAGTCCTGACGCATGGTCCTAGGGCTCAGGTAGTCCAGGAGGGAAGGGAGAGAGAGGGAGTTAGAGGGAGCATACATCAATTCACACAGGACACCAGATAACACAGGATAATTACACCAGATATAACAGACTGACCCTAGCCCCAGGCACATAGACTATTGCAGCATAGATACTGGAGGCTGAGACAGCGGGTGGGTCAGGGGACTTTGTGGCCCCTTCCGATGATACCCCCGGACAGGGCCAACCAGGCAGGATATAACCCCACTACTTTGCCAAAGCACAGCCCCGACACCACTAGAGGGATATCAACAGACCACCAACTTACTACCCAGAAATACCTCATATTGACAAAGTGAAAACATTTGTCAGTGATTACAGCTGTGAGTCTTTTTGGGTAAGTCTCTAAGTGCTTCCGACACCTGGATTGTGCAACATTTGCCCATTATTCCCCCAAAATTATTAATGTTATGTCAAAATGGTTATTCTTCTTTGCTAGACAACCATTTGCAGGTCTTTCCATAGATGTTCAAGTAGATTTAAGTCAAAACTGTAACTCGGCCACTGTCTTTTTGGTAAGCAACCCCAGTGTAGATTTGGCCTTGTGTTTTCGGTTACGGTCCTGCTGAAAGGAGAATTAATCTCCCGGTGTCTGATGGAAAGCATTCTGAACCAGGTTTTCCTCTAGGACTTTACCTGTGCTTAGCTCCATTTGGTTTATTTTTTTATCCTCAAAGTGAAATCCCTGATCGGTTTCCTTCCTCTACAGCAACTGAGTTAGGAAGGACGCCTGTATCTTTGTAGTGGCTGGGTGTATCGATACACCATCCAAAGTGTAATTAATAACTTCACCATGCTCAAAGGGATATTCAATGTCTGTTTTTTGTTTTACCCTTCTACCAATCGGTGCCCTTCTTTGCGAGGCATTGGAAAACCTCCCTAGTCTTTGTGGTTGAATTGGTTTGATTTTCACAGCTCAACTAAATGACCTTACAGATAATTGTATGTGTGGGGCACAGGGATGAGATAGTCAAAAATCATGTTAAGCACAATTTGTGGTCCATGCAACTTACAGTTGAAGTCAGAAGTTTACATACACCTTAGCCAAGTACATTTAAACTCAGTTTTTCACAATTCCTGACATTTAATCCAAGTAAAAATTCCCTGTCTTATGTCAGTTAGGATCACAACTTTATTTCAAGAATGTGAAATGTTAGAATAATAGTAGAATCATTTATTTCAGCTTTTATTTCTTTCATCACATTCCCAGTGGGTCAGAAGTTTACATACACTTAATTAGTATTTGGTAGCATTGCCTTCAATTGTTTAACTTGGGTCAAACATTTCAGGTAGCCTTCCACAAGCTTCCCACAATTAAGTTGGGTGAATTTAGGCCCATTCCTCCTGACAGAGCTCCTTGCTCAAACAACCCCCTTTTCCCCCCAAACATAACAATGGTCATTATGGCCAAACAGTTCTATTTTTGTTTCATCAGACCAGAGGACATTTCTCCAAAAAGTACATTTTTTGTCCCCATGTGCAGTTGCAAACCGTAGTGTGGCTTTTTTCATGGCGGTTTTGGAGCGGCCTTTCAGGTTATGTCGATATAGGACTCGTTTTACTGTGGATATAGATACTTTTCTACCAGCATCTTCACAAGGTCCTTTGCCGTTGTTATGGGATTGATTGGCACTTTTTGCACCAAAGTATGTTCAGCTCTAGGAGAAAGAACACTTTTCCTTCCTGAGCTGTATTTTTTTTTTTTTTTTTTAACTTTATTTAACTAGGCAAGTCAGTTAAGAACAAATTCTTATTTTCAATGACGGCCTAGTGGGTTAACTGTCTGTTCAGGGGCAGCTCGGGGATTTGAACTCGCAACCTTCCGGTTACTAGTCCAACGCTCTAACCACCAGGCTACCCTGCCGCCCCAAGTGACAGCTGCGTGGTCCCATGGTGTTTATTCTTGCGTACTATTGTTTGTACAGATGAACGTGGTACCTTCAGGCGTTTGGAAATTGCTCCCAATGATGAACCAGACTTGGGGAGGTCTACATTTTTTTTCCCGAGGTCTTGGCTGATTTCTTTTTCTTTTGATGTCAAACAAAGAGGCACTGAGTTTGAAGGTAGGTAGGCCTTGAAATATATCCACAGGTACACCTCCAATTGACTCAAATGATGTCAATTAGCCTATCAGAAGCTTCTAAAGCCATGACATAATTTTCTGGAATTTTCCAAGCTGTTTAAAGGCACAGTCATCTTAGTGTATGTAAACTTCTGACCCACTGGAATTGTGATATAGTGAATTATAACTGAAATAATCTATCTGTAAACAATTGTTGGAAAAATGACTTGTGTTATGCACAAAGTAGATGTCCTAACCGACTTGCCAAAACTATATTTTGTCAACAAGAAAGTTGTGGAGTGGTTGAAAAACGAGTTTTAATGACTCCAACCTAAGTGTATGTAAACTTCCGACTTCACCTGTATGTGACTTTAAGGACATTTTTACTCCTGAACTTTAGGCTTGTCATAACAAGAATAGTGGTTGAATAGTTACTGACTCAAGACATTTCAGCTTTACATTTTACTTTTTCAAAAACATCATTCCACTTTGACATTATGGGAGTATTGTGTGTAGGACAATGACAACAAAAAAAATCACAATTGAATACATTTACCATTCAGGCTGCAACACAACAAAATGTGGAAAAAGACGAGGGGTATGAATGCTTTCTGAAGGCACATAGCTCGCTAGTCCAATCTGGAAAGAACAACCTAGCGAGCTAACTTGCTAGTTAGCTACTGTAACTGTAGCCAGACTTATGTAGAATATTGTTGACAATAGGGACTGTGTTGCAACAGGCTCTGGATTGGCAGGTCTGTCACCTCAAGATAGAATGAAGTTGAAGATGCAGGAGAAAGCCAAGAAAAAAACTGCTGAAAAATATACTGTAGAACAACTATTGGAGAAGGTAGGACACACACACACACACACTCACACACACTCCAGACATACTCTCTCTTTCTCCTATTTCAGATGGAGTCAGGAGTGTATGGACAGTTTGGAGTTTGCCACACGCTGTACACTAACATCTGTCTTGTGTTGTGTTTCAGACGGAGGAGTGTATGGACAGTTTGGAGTTTGAGATGGCAGGGAGGTTCTGTCAGCGAGCACTAGAGGTGGAGCCTGACAACCTCCTTACCCTGGACCTGCTAGGACACATCCACTCTGAACTGGGAGACACACAGAGGGCCAAGGAAATATCCTTCAGTGTGTGTGTGTATGGTGTTTGCATGCATCTCTGTGTGTGTGTTGTGCAAATGCACATGCGTGTGTGTGTGTGTGTGTGTTCCTTAACCCCAGCTCTAAGTGTTTCTGCATGCAGTGCAGTTGAGTCCTGAAGAAGGTCATAGTAAATACATGTCTCTAGGGCAGATACACACAGGCCAGGAGGCTGTGCAGTACTACACCAAAGGAGTACAGATACTACTGTGTATGCTGGAGAAACACGCACAAGCCACAGTGAGTACATGCACACACACTCATGGATCTTGTTGAATGCATGTCTAACACAGAACACTAGGAGGAGCTGTTTCTTCAGTCTGAACACTTCTACAAACTGACTGTATCATAAACTGACTGTCACAAACTGGCAGCCAGAGATGCTGAATATTTCTACCTCAACCATCTCCCTGTCACCCCAGGCAGGAGCAGGAGCAGGAGCTGAGGCAGCAGCCTCTCCACTCCAGGACTCGGGGTCAGAGATTCCGATAGCCAGACACGTGTGTGTGGCCTACTGTTCTGTGGCAGAGATCTACTTCACTGACCTCTGGTAACACAAAAATCATATATACATTTTTGTTACCTGAAAGGCCTGTTGTATATTGAATTCACAGATTTGTGTGTGTTTGTGTGTAGTATGGAGGAGAGGGCAGGAGATCAGTGTCGAGAGGCCATAGAACGAGCGCTGACCTATCAGCCTGACAACCCAGAGGCTCTACAGCTGATGGCCAGCTACCTGTTCAGTACAGAGAAGAACCAGGTCAGTACACACACACACTGTAAATCAGAGGCAGGTATGTCTCACGCTAAGTTATCATCTTGTTAAAGCAGCGATCAGAGTTAATTCATGTGAGAAAATTGAATAATATGCCATTAATCTGATGAGCTAGGAACACACACACACACACACACACACACATTAATAAGTTTATGACAGAACAAAAGAAAGTGATGAGGGGAGACAGAAAAATGGTCTTTAACTGAACAATCAGAGCATTTGCAATTGTCATACAATTTTATGATAATCTGCTAGTCCTAGCACTGCAATGAGACAGGCCTCCAATTCTTCAGAGAGCCTTAATCTTTAGGGAGGAACAATAACAGCAAGCTAAGGATTTACTCCTAAATGACTCTTATAATTCAAAGAGGGGACAAGTTTTGGAATACTGCAGCTCTTCTCAAGGTTACTTTTGTAAATATCTCCTCCAGCCACCAGATGGCACTGTGGATCTAACCAGATGGAGTTGATTTGACAGTTGTGTGTAACCTTGACTTAACTCGGCAAATCAGTCAAGAACAAATTCTTATTTACAATGACGGCCGTCAATTGTGCGCAGCCCTATGGGACTCCCAATCACGGCCGGATGTGATGCAGCCTGGATCAGGGGAGCAGATGTCAGATTTTGTGTGTGTGTGTAGGAGGGGAAGGAGTACCTGATGAGGAGTGTGGATGCGTGGCTACCTGCCCTGAAACAGAGTGAAGCTCCACCCAGCAGAGAGGACATAGAGGAGGAACACACACAGGTGAGAGACTTATTACCCCCCCCCTCAGACAACCCAGAGCATAAATGCCAAGTCAGAGGGCCAACTTATCGCTCTGTTTGTGTGACTTTGTGTGAGAGCAATTGTGTGTGCCTGTGTCTAACTCTTTTTGTTCCCTTTCCAGAGTGACATCCCACCATATGAATCCCGCATCACCACGGCCAAACTCCTCATAGAGGCAGAAGAGTACGAGGTAAGAGTATGCGTGTGTAGGATGAGTTTTTTTTCTGTGAAAAGAACAGTGCTCTGTATTCTTTATCTTTGCCAGAGATCATCTTCAATAGTAGAGGAGTGGTCTTTACCCAGAGAGAGAGGTAAACGGAGGGAGGAACAGCTTTAGAAAAGATCTGGAGGGAGAGGGGTAGAAAGGTGTGTGTGTCTGGTACATTGTTTGTCTTCATCCTCGTGCATGTGTCAGCAAGCCACACTGACTACATACTCTGCATCTATTGAGGAATCAGAAACAATTGAGCTGGAGATGAGGATGAAGATTGTTTCCAGGCTCACAGCATTCACCACGATAACGACAAGATGGAAGCAGCAGATAACTGGAGAACAGGAGATGCAGGACAAGATTACTCAGATCTAGAGTAACTGAGACTATTTTAGTCCTCTATTGTTAAAAAAAATATGATTCTGTGTTGTTTCCACACAGCAGTGGTAAACCCAGAGGCAAGTCATTAACATCGCAGTTTTCAACTCTTAAACAACAACAACATTCTAACTCATAAATTACACACACACACATCGGAATCGAATAGGCAATCCGTTGTTAAACAGCAGACAAGAAGCATTTGACCCTAGTAGAGCAGAGGGAACAAGGGAAGGAAATGGCGGAGAGGAAGACGGTGGTTATAACCAGGGTCAAATATAGTTAGCAGACGCTACGAATACGTATTTCTCCCCCACCTCCCGCCCCTCTGGAAACTCTCTTTTCTCATAACTATGGATGTGAATGTTCTGCACATGTTATTTTACACATTCAAGTTTTTCTCTTTCTTTACTCACCCTCTTCTGAACCCTTAACCAATTTGATATTTCTGAGCAGCTGAAATAAAAACTGGTGATACTTTTGTATATATAGTGTATGTGGACACCTTCAAATCAGTGGATTCGGCTATTTCAGCCACACACGTTGCTGACAGGTGTATAAAATTGAGCACACAGTCAAATTTATTTATATAGCCCTTCTTACGTCAGCTGATATGTCAAAGTGCTGTACAGAAACCCAGCCTAAAACTCCAAACAGCAAGCAATGCAGGTGTCGAAGCACGGTGGCTAGGAAAAACTCCCAAGAAAGGCCAAAACCTAGGAGGAAACCTAGAGAGGAACCAGGCTATGAGGGGTGGCCAGTCCTCTTCTGGCTGTGCCGGGTGGAGATTTGAACATCTTGGCCATGTTCTGTTATAATGTTCATAAATGACCAGCATGGTCAAATAATAATAATTCCAGTAGTTGTCGAGGGTGCAGCAAGTCAGCACCTCAGGAGTAAATGTCAGTTGGCTTTTCATAGCCGATCATTAAGAGTATCTCTACCGCTCCTGCTGTCTCTAGAGAGTTGAAAACAGCAGGTCTGGGACAGGTAGCACGTCCGGTGAAAAGGTCAGGATTCCATAGCCGCAGGCAGAACAGTTGAAGCTGGAGCAGCAGCATGGCTCAGGTCCTCCGAGAGAGAAAGAGAATTACAGCGAGCATACTTAAATTCACACAGGACACCGGATAAGACAGGAGAAGTACTCCAGATATAACAAACTGATTCTAGCCCCCCGACACACAAACTACTGCAGCATAAATACTGGAGGCTGAGACGGGAGGGGTCAGGAGACACTGTGGCCCCATCTGATGATACCCCCGGACAGGGCCAAACAGGAAGGATATAACCCTACCCACTTTGCCAAAGCACAGCCCCCACACCACTAGAGGGATATTTTCAACCACCAACTTACCATCCTGAGACAAGGCCGAGTATAGCCCACAAAGATCTCCGTCACGGCACAACCCAAGGGGGTCTACATTGGCCGTAGAATGTCCTAACTGAAGAGCTCAGTGACTTTCAACATGGCACCTTCAACATGTCACCGTCATAGGATGCCACGTTTCCAACAAGTTCATCAAATTTCTGCCCTGCTAGAGCTGCCTTGGTCAACTGTAAGTGCTGTTATTGTGAAGTAGAAGGAACAAGAACTGCTCAGCTGCAAAGTGGTAGGCCACACAAGCTCACAGAATGGGACCGCTAAAGCACAAAGTGCGTAAAAATCGTCTGTCCTCGGTTGCAACACTCACAACTGAGTTCCAAACTGCCATGGAAGCAACGTCAGCACTATAACTGCTCGTTGGGAGCTTTGTGAAATGGGTTTCCATGGCTGAGCAGCCGCACACAAGCATAAGATCACCATGTGCAATGCCAAGCGTCGGCTGGAGTGGTGTAAAGCTCGCCGCCATTTGGCTCTGGAGCGTGTTCTCTGGAGTGCAGAATCTTGCTTCACCATCTGGCAGTCAGATGGACAAATCTAGGTTTGGCTGATGCCAGGAGAACGCTACCTGCCCAAATTCATAGTGCCAACTGTACATTTGGTGGAGGAGGAATAATGGTCTGGGGCTGTTTATCATGGTTTGAACCCTTAGTTCCATTGAAGGGAAATCTTAACGCTACAGCATACAATGACATTCTAGACAATTCTGTGCATCCAAATTTGTGTTCAGCATGACAATGCCCCTGTGCACAAAGCAAGGTCCATACAGAAATGGTTTGTCGAAGAACTTGACTGGCCTGCAAAGAGCCCTGACCTCAACTTGGGATGAATTGAAACGCCGACTGCGAGCCAGGCCTAATTGACCAAAATCAGACGAGCAGGTGTCCACATACTTTTGGTCACGTAGTGTGTATGTATATATACAGTTCAAGACGGAAGTTTACACTTAGATTGGAGTCATTAAAACTAATTTTTCAACCACTTCCCAAATGTCTTGTTGACAAACTATAGTTTTGGCAAGTCGGTTCTACCTTGTGCATGACACAAGTAATTTTTCCAACAATTGTTTACAGACAGATTATTTAACTTATAATTCACTGTATCACAATTCCAGTGGGTCAGAAGTTTACATACACTGAGTTGACTGTGCCTTTAAACAGCTTGGAAAATTCCAGAAAATGATGTCATGGCTTTAGAAGCTTCTGATAGGCTAATTGACATCATTTGAGTCAATTGGAGGTGTACCTGTGGATATATTTCAAGGCCTACCTACCTTAACTCAGTGCCTCTTTGTTTGACATCATGAGAAAATCAAAAGAAATCAGCCAAGACCTCGGGAAAAAAATTGTAGACCTCCACAAGTCTGGTTCATCCTTAGGAGCAATTTCTAAATGCCTAAAGGTACCACGTTCATCTGTACAAACAATAGTATGCAAGTATAAACACCATGGGACCACACAGCCGTCATAGCGCTCAGGAAGGAGACGCGTTCTGTCTTCTAGAGATGAACATACTTTGGTGTGAAAAGTGTCAATCAATCCCAGAACAACAGCAAAGGACCTTGTGAAGATGAGGATGAGGAGATGAGGAAACCGGTACAAAAGTATATATATATATATATATATATATATATATATATATATATATATATATATATATATATCCACAGTAAAACGAGTCCTATATCGGCATAACCTGAAACGCGACTCAGCAAGGAAGAAGCCACTGCTCCAAAACCGCCATAAAGACAGACTACGGTTCGCAACTGCACATGAGGACAAAGATCATACTTTTTTAAGAAATGTCCTCTGGTCTGATGAAACAAAAATAGAACTGTTTGGCCATAATGACCATTGCTATGTTTTGGAGGAAAAAGGGGGAGGCTTGCAAGCCAAAGAGCACCATCCCAACCGTGAAGCACAGGGGTGGCAGCATCATATTGTGGGGGTGCTTTGTTGCAGGAGGGACTGGTGTACTTCACAAAATAGATGGCATCATGAGGAAAGGAAATTATGTGGATATATTGAAGCAACATCTCAAGACATCAGTCAGGAAGTTAAAGCTTGGTCACAAATGGGTCTTCTAAATGGACATTGACCCCAAGCATACTTCCAAAGTTGTGGCAAAATGGCTTAAGGACAACAAAGTCAAGGTATTGGAGTGGCCATCACAAAGTCCTGACCTCAATCCTATAGAAATGTTGTGGGCAGAACTGAAAAAGCATGTGCGAGCAAGGAGGCCTACAAACTGACTCCGTTACACCAGCTCTGTCAGGAGGAATGGGCCAAAATTCACCCAACTTATTGTGGGAAGCTTGTGGAAGGCTACCTGAAACATTTGAACCAAGTTAAACAATTTAAAGGCAATGCTACCAAATACAGTGCCTTGTGAAAGTATTCGGCCCCCTTGAACTTTGCGACCTTTTGCCACATTTCAGGCTTCAAATATAAAGATATAAATCTGTATTTTTTTGTGAAGAATCAACAACAAGTGGGACACAATCATGAAGTGGAACGACATTTATTGGATATTTCAAACTTTTTTAACAAATCAAAAACTGGGCGTGCAAAATTATTCAGCCCCTTTACTTTCAGTGCAGCAAACTCTCTCCAGAAGTTCAGTGAGGATCTCTGAATGATCCAATGTTGACCTAAATGACTAATGATGATAAATACAATCCACCTGTGTGTAATCAAGTCTCCGTATAAATGCACCTGCACTGTGATAGTCTCAGAGGTCCGTTAAAAGCGCAGAGAGCATCATGAAGAACAAGGAACACACCAGGCAGGCCCGAGATACTGTTGTGAAGAAGTTTAAAGCCGGATTTGGATACAAAAAGATTTCCCAAGCTTTAAACATCCCAAGGAGCACTGTGCAAGCGATAATATTGAAATGGAAGGAGTATCAGACCACTGCAAATCTACCAAGACCTGGCCGTCCCTCTAAACTTTCAGCTCATACAAGGAGAAGACTGATCAGAGATGCAGCCAAGAGGCCCATGATCACTCTGGATGAACTGCAGAGATCTACAGCTGAGGTGGGAGACTCTGTCCATAGGACAACAATCAGTTGTATATTGCACAAATCTGGCCTTTATGGAAGAGTGGCAAGAAGAAAGCCATTTCTTAAAGATATCCATAAAAAGTGTTGTTTAAAGTTTGCCACAAGCCACCTGGGAGACACACCAAACATATGGAAAAAGGTGCTCTGGTCAGATGAAACCAAAATTGAACTTTTTGGCAACAATGCAAAACGTTATGTTTGGCGTAAAAGCAACACAGCTGAACACACCATCCCCACTGTCAAACATGGTGGTGGCAGCATCATGGTTTGGGCCTGCTTTTCTTCAGCAGGGACAGGGAAGATGGTTAAAATTGATGGGAAGATGGATGGAGCCAAATACAGGACCATTCTGGAAGAAAACCTGATGGAGTCTGCAAAAGACCTGAGACTGGGACGGAGATTTGTCTTCCAACAAGACAATGATCCAAAACATAAAGCAAAATCTACAATGGAATGGTTCAAAAATAAACATATCCAGGTGTTAGAATGGCCAAGTCAAAGTCCAGACCTGAATCCAATCGAGAATCTGTGGAAAGAACTGAAAACTGCTGTTCACAAATGCTCTCCATCCAACCTCACTGAGCTCGAGCTGTTTTGCAAGGAGGAATGGGAAAAAATGTCAGTCTCTCGATGTGCAAAACTGATAGAGACATACCCCAAGCGACTTACAGCTGTAATCGCAGCAAAAGGTGGCGCTACAAAGTATTAACTTAAGGGGGCTGAATAATTTTGCACGCCCAATTTTTCAGTTTTTGATTTGTTTAAAAGTTTGAAATATCCAATAAATGTCGTTCCACTTCATGATTGTGTCCCACTTGTTGTTGATTCTTCACAAAAAAATACAGTTTTATATCTTTATGTTTGAAGCCTGAAATGTGGCAAAAGGTCGCAAAGTTCAAGGGGGCCGAATACTTTCGCAAGGCACTGTAACTAACTCTCTATCTCTGTGCGTGTGTGGACGTTTAACTATACTTGTTGGGACCAGAACTCCCCACAAGAATATTAAACAAACAAACATTTGACCAACTGGGGACATTTTGTTAGTCCCCACAGGGTCAAATGCTATTTCTATGCGGTTTAGGGTTAACGTTAGAATTAGGGTTAGAATTAGGTTTTAGGTTAGGGTTAGGAGCTAGGGTTAGGTTTAGGGTTAGAATTAGGTTTTAGGTTAGGGTTAGGAGCTAGGGTTAGGTTTAGGGTTAAGGTTAGGGAATATAGGATGTTGAATGGAACTGAATTTTTTCTCTCCACAAGGTTAGTTGTAGAAGAATGTGTGTGTGTGTGACAGGAGTTATGTCAATCATAGAAGGAACGGATCTGTCAGTGACTGGACCACCTGAGAGTAGAGGAGTGAAGAGGAGGGAATAGAAGGAACATTTTTATTTGTCACATGCGCCGAATACAACTTTACAGTGAAATGCTTAAGAGCCCTTTCCCAACAATGCATAGTTAAAAAGTAAGACAAAATAGCAAAAAAGAAAAACAAATTAAATGTATTACGTAAAGCTGATATGTCTTCAGTTAATAAATATTCAACCCCTTTATTATGGCAAGCCTAAATAAGTTCAGGAGTAAAAATGTGCTTAACAAGACACATAACAACTTGCATGGACTATAGTGTTGAACATGATTTTTGAATGACTCACGCATACAATTATCTGTAAGGTCCCTCAGTCGAGCAGTGAATTTCAAACACAGATTCAACCACAAAGACCAGGTAGGTTTTCCAACGCCTCGCAAAGAAGGGCATCTATTGGTAGATGGGTAAAAAAGAAAATCCAACATTGAATATCCCTTTGAGCATGGTGAAGTTAATAATTACACTTTGGATGGTGTATCAATACACCCAGTCACTACAAAGATGCAGGTGTCCTTCCTAACTCAGTTGCTGGAGAGGAAGGAAACCACTCAGGGATTTCACCATGAGGCCAATTGTGACTTTAAAACAGTTACAGAGTTTAATGGCTGTGAAAGCAGAAAACTGAGGATGGATCAACAACATTGTAGTTACTCCACTATACTAATCTAAATGACAGAGTGAGAAGAATGAAGCCTGTACAAAATAAAAATATTCCAAAACGTGCATCCTGTTTGTAATAAGGCACTAATATCCTTTAACATGAATCTACATTTGAGTTGCTTACCAGGAAGACAGTGAATGTGACCGAGTTTTGAATTAAATCTGCTTAAAATCTATAACAAGGCTTGAAAATTAATTTGACAGAGTTTGAAGAATTTTGAAAAGAATAATGGGCAAATATTGTACAATCCAGGTGTGTTATGCTCTTAGAGAGTTACCCAGAAAGACTCACAGCTGTAATAGCTGCTAAAGGTGATTCTAACATGCATTGACTCAGGGGTGTGAATACTTATGTAAATTAGATATTTGCTAACACTTCTAAAAACATGTTTTCACTTTGTCATATGGGGTATTGTGTGTAGACGGGTGAGACAAAAACATTTATTTAATACTTTTTTTTGTTTTTTGTTGTGAATTTTACCCATTTTTCTCCCCAATTTCGTGGTATCCAATTGTTTTAGTAGCAACTATCTTGTCTCATCGCTACAACTCCCGTACGGGCTCGGGAGAGACGAAGGTTGAAAGTCATGCGTCCTCCGATACACAACCCAACCAAGCCGCACTGCTTCTTAAAACAGCGTGCATCCAACCCGGAAGCCAGCCGCACCAATGTGTCGGAGGAAACACAGTGCACCTGGCAACCTTGGTTAGCGCGCACTGCGCCCGGCCCGCCACAGGAGTCGCTGGTGGGCGATGAGACAAGGACATCCCTACCGGCCAAGCCCTCCCTAACCCGGACGACGCTAGGCCAAGACAATGATCCAAAACATAAAGCAAAATCTACAATGGAATGGTTAAAAAATAAACATATCCAGGTGTTAGAATGGCCAAGTCAAAGTCCAGACCTGAATCCAATCGAGAATTTGTGGAAAGAACTGAAAACTGCTGTTCACAAATGCTCTCCATCCAACCTCACTGAGCTCGAGCTGTTTTGCAAGGAGGAATGGGAAAAAATGTCAGTCTCTCGATGTGCAAAACTGATAGAGACATACCCCAAGCGACTTACAGCTGTAATCGCAGCAAAAGGTGGCGCTACAAAGTACTAACTTAAGGGGGCTGAATAATTTTGCACGCCCAATTTTTCAGTTTTTGGTTTGTTAAAAAAGTTTGAAATATCCAATAAATGTCATTCCACTTCATGATTGTGTCCCACTTGTTGTTGATTCTTCACAAAAAAATACAGTTTTATATCTTTATGTTTTTTTTATTTTATTTTATTTATTTCACCTTTATTTAACCAGGTAGGCAAGTTGAGAACGAGTTCTCATTTACAATTGCGACCTGGCCAAGATAAAGCAAAGCAGTTCGACACATACAACGACACAGAGTTACACATGGAGTAAAACAAACATACAGTCAATAGTACAGTATAAACAAGTCTATATACGATGTGAGCAAATGAGGTGAGATAAGGGAGGTAAAGGCAAAAAGGCCATGGTGGCAAAGTAGATACAATATAGCAAGTAAAACACTGGAATGGTAGATTTGCAATGGGAGAATGTGCAAAGTAGAAATAAAAATAATGGGGGTGCAAAGGAGCAAAATAAATGAATAAATAAAATACAGTAGGGAAAGAGGTAGTTGTTTGGGCTAAATTATAGGTGGGCTATGTACAGGTGCAGTAATCTGTGAGCTGCTCTGACAGTTGGTGCTTAAAGCTAGTGAGGGAGATAAGTGTTTCCAGTTTCAGAGATTTTTGTAGTTCGTTCCAGTCATTGGCAGCAGAGAACTGGAAGGAGAGGCGGCCAAAGAAAGAATTGGTTTTGGGGGTGACTAGAGAGCTTTACCTGCTGGAGCGTGTGCTACAGGTGGGAGATGCAATGGTGACCAGCGAGCTGAGATAAGGGGGGACTTTACCTAGCAGGGTCTTGTAGATGACATGGAGCCAGTGGGTTTGGCGACGAGTATGAAGCGAGGGCCAGCCAACGAGAGCGTACAGGTCGCAATGGTGGGTAATATATGGGGCTTTGGTGACAAAACGGATTGCACTGTGATAGACTGCATCCAATTTGTTGAGTAGGGTATTGGAGGCTATTTTGTAAATGACATCGCCAAAGTCGAGGATTGGTAGGATGGTCAGTTTTACAAGGGTATGTTTGGCAGCATGAGTGAAGGATGCTTTGTTGCGAAATAGGAAGCCAATTCTAGATTTAACTTTGGATTGGAGATGTTTGATATGGGTCTGGAAGGAGAGTTTACAGTCTAACCAGACACCTAAGTATTTGTAGTTGTCCACGTATTCTAAGTCGGAGCCGTCCAGAGTAGTAATGTTGGACAGGCGGGTAGGTACAGGTAGCAATCGGTTGAAGAGCATGCATTTAGTTTTACTTGTATTTAAGAGCAATTGGAGGCCACGGAAGGAGAGTTGTATGGCATTGAAGCTTGCCTGGAGGGTTGTTAACATAGTATCCAAAGAAGGGCCAAAAGTATACAGAATGGTGTCGTCTGCATAGAGGTGGATCAGAGACTCACCAGCAGCAAGAGCGACCTCATTGATGTATACAGAGAAGAGAGTCGGTCCAAGAATTGAACCCTGTGGCACCCCCATAGAGACTGCCAGAGGTCCGAACAGCAGACCCTCCGATTTGACACACTGAACTCTATCAGAGAAGTAGTTGGTGAACCAGGTGAGGCAATCATTTGAGAAACCAAGGCTGTCGAGTCTGCCGATGAGGATGTGGTGATTGACAGAGTCGAAGGCCTTGGCCAGATCAATGACTACGGCTGCACAGTAATGTTTCTTATCGATGGCGGTTAAGATATCATTTAGGACCTTGAGCGTGGCTGAGGTGCACCCATGACCAGCTCTGAAACCAGATTGCATAGCAGAGAAGGTATGGTGAGATTCGAAATGGTCGGTAATCTGTTTGTTGACTTGGCTTTCGAAGACCTTAGAAAGGCATGGTAGGATAGATATAGGTCTGTAGCAGTTTGGGTCAAGAGTGTCCCCCCCCTTTGAAGAGGGGGATGACCGCAGCTGCTTTCCAATCTTTGGGAATCTCAGACGACACGAAAGAGAGGTTGAACAGGCTAGTAATAGGGGTGGCAACAATTTTGGCAGATAATTTTAGAAAGAAAGGGTCCAGATTGTCTAGCCCGGCTGATTTGTAGGGGTCCAGATTTTGCAGCTCATTCAGAACATCAGCTGAGCAGATTTGGGAGAAGGAGAAATGGGGAAGGCTTGGGCGAGTTGTTGTGGGGGGTGCAGTGCTGTTGACCGGGGTAGGAGTAGCCAGGTGGAATGCATGGCCAGCCGTAGAAAAATGCTTGTTGAAATTCTCAATTATGGTGGATTTATCAGTGGTGACAGTGTTTCCTATCTTCAGTGCAGTGGGCAGCTGGGAGGAGGGGTTCTTATTCTCCATGGACTTTACAGTGTCCCAGAACTTTTTTGAGTTAGTGTTGCAGGAAGCAAATTTCTGCTTGAAAAAGCTAGCCTTGACTTTTCTAACTGCCTGTGTATAATGGTTTCTAGCTTCCCTGAACAGCTGCATATCACGGGGGCTGTTCGATGCTAATGCAGAACGCCATAGGATGTTTTTTTGTTGGTTAAGGGCAGTCAGGTCTGGGGAGAACCAAGGGCTATATCTATTCCTGGTTCTACATTTCTTGAATGGGGCATGTTTATTTAAGATGGTTAGGAAGGCATTTAAAAAAAATATCCAGGCATCCTCTACTGACGGGATGAGATCAATATCCTTCCAGGATACCCCGGCCAGGTCGATTAGAAAGGCCTGCTCGCTGAAGTGTTTCAGGGAGCGTTTTACAGTGATGAGTGGAGGTTGTTTGACCGCTGACCCATTACGGATGCAGGCAATGAGGCAGTGATCGCTGAGGTCTTGGTTGAAAACAGCAGAGGTGTATTTAGAGGGCAAGTTGGTTAGGATGATATCTATGAGGGTGCCCGTGTTTAAGGCTTTGGGGAGGTACCTGGTAGGTTCATTGATAATTTGTGTGAGGTTGAGGGCGTCAAGTTTAGATTGTAGAATGGCTGGGGTGTTAAGCATGTTCCAATTTAGGTCGCCTAGCAGCACAAGCTCTGAAGATAGATGGGGGGCAATCAGTTCACATATGGTGTCCAGAGCACAGCTGGGGGCAGAGGGTGGTCTATAGCAGGCGGCAACGGTGAGAGACTTGTTTTTAGAGAGGTGGATTTTTAAAAGTAGAAGTTCAAATTGTTTGGGTACAGACCTGGATAGTAGGACAGAACTCTGCAGGCTATCTTTGCAGTAGATTGCAACACCGCCCCCTTTGGCAGTTCTATCTTGTCTGAAAATGTTGTAGTTTGGAATTAAAATGTCTGAATTTTTGGTGGTCTTCCTAAGCCAGGATTCAGACACAGCTAGAACATCCGGGTTGGCAGAGTGTGCTAAAGCAGTGAATAGAACAAACTTAGGGAGGAGGCTTCTAATGTTAACATGCATGAAACCAAGGCTATTACGGTTACAGAAGTTGTCAAAAGAGAGCGCCTGGGGAATAGGAGTGGAGCTAGGCACTGCAGGGCCTGGATTCACCTCTACATCGCCAGAGGAACATAGGAGGAGTAGAATAAGGGTGCGGCTAAAAGCAATAAGAATTGGTCGTTTAGAACGTCTGGAACAGAGAGTAAAAGGAGGTTTCTGGGGGCGATAAAATAGCATCATGGTATAATGTACAGACAAAGGTAAGGTAGGATGTGAATACAGTGGAGGTAAACCTAGGTATTGAGTGATGAAGAGAGAGATATTGTCTCTAGAAACATCATTGAAACCAGGAGATGTCATTGCATGTGTGGGTGGTGGAACTAATAGGTTGGATAAGGTATAATGAGCAGGACTAGAGGCTCTACAGTGAAATAAGCCAATAAACACTAACCAGAACAGCAATGGACAAGGCATATTGACATGAAGGAGAGGCATGCTCAGTCGAGTGATCAAAAGGGTCCAGTGAGTGGAGAGGTTGGTTGGGGGTCACGGCGATTTAGACAGCTAAATCGGTAGCAAGCTAGCATAGGAGCAAGCTAGCATAAGATGGAGGTCTGTTATTAGCCAACTCTTGCGTTCCGTCAGTAGATTAGTGGGTTTCCGTGTGGTAGAGGGGATGAATCCAAATCACACAACAACAACAAAAATAAAAACAATAGATATAGTTATAGAGGCCCAATAAGAAAAATACATCAATAAATAAAATACAAATTGTCCGATTTGTCTATTCAGATAGCAGCCGATAAGATAGCCAACGGCTAGCAGGCCGCAGAAGAGCGCACAGGCAACGTTGCGCCGGAGGAGCCAGCCGGACTGTTCCCTCGGGTAGACAACGTCGGCAGTCTAGCCGTGAAGGCCCGGTGGGGCTCCGTGTAGGCAGCAAAACGGGTCCGGATAGGTGATTGATGGAAGAAGCTTTGAAGCCTGAAATGTGGCAAAAGGTCGCAAAGTTCAAGGGGGCCGAATACTTTCGCAAGGCACTGTACTAATTGAGTGTATGTAAACTTCTGACCCTCTGGGAATGTGATGAAAGAAATAAAAGCTGAAATAAATAATTCTTTCTACTATTATTCTGACATGTCACATTCTTAAAATAAAGTGGTGATCCTAACTGACCTAAAACAGGGAATCTTTACTTCGATTAAATGTCAGGAATTGTGAAAAACTAAAAGTATTTGGCTACGGTGTATGTAAACTTCTGACAACTGTATTTGTTAACAAAAAATCAAGACCTAGAATTGCCTTTGGTGTATCCCACAAAAAAGATTCACTGTTATAAGCTAACTATTTTTGAATTTTAGCCAGGGAATTTGGGGAATTTTGCTTAACTTCGGAAACCAGAAAGTTTCAGACCCTTTGCAACCCTAGTCCCCAGCACAAGGTGTACCTGTGTAATAATCATGCTGTTTAATCAGATTATTGATATGCCACACCTGTCAGGTTGATGGATTATCTTGACAAAAGATAAAAGGCTCACTAACAGGGATGTAAACAAATTTGTGCACAAAGTTTGAGAGAAATAAGCATTTTGTGCAAATGGAACATTAATGGGATCTTTTATTTCTATCACATTACAATATTTTGTTCAGTGTATATGAAGGCTTGTCTGTTTTATCGTATATTACCATAGCAGAAGAAAAACAGTCTACACGTTGCATTGGAGTGATGTTAAAGGCCCAGTGCAGTCGAAATGTGATTTCACTGTTTTTTTTAAATAAACATTCGACCAGTTTATTAGGCACGCCAGTCTAGTACTGGGTTGGATCCCTCTTTGCCTCCAGAACAGCCTGAATTCTTTGGGGCATGAACATGTTGCTCACTTGGTATCAAGGGACCTAAGTTGTGCCAGGAAAACATTCCCCACGCCATTACAACACCCCCACCACCAGCCTATACTGTTGACGTTAGGCACAATTGGGCCATGGATTCGTGCTGCTTCCACCAATTTCTGAATTTGTCGGCCCAGGCAATGGTTTTCCACTCCTCAATTGTCCAGTGTTGGTGATCGCGTGCCCACTGGAGCCGCTTCTTCTTGTTTTTAGCTGATAGGAGTAGAACCCAGTGTGGTCGTCTGCTGCATTAGCCCATCCGTGACAAGGACCGACGAGTTGTACATTCTGAGATGCCATTCTACACACCACTGTTGTACTGCGCCGTTATTTGCCTGTTTGTGGCCCGCCTGTTAGCTTGCACGATTCTTGCCGTTCTCCTTCGACCTCTCATCAATAAGCTGTTTTCGCCCACAGGATTGCCGCTGAAAATTTTTTTTTTGGTTTGTCGCACCATTCTCTGTAAATCGTAGACATTAGCGTGCATGTAAAGCCCAGGAGACCGGGCGTTTCCAAGATCCTGGAACCGGCGCTCAGTCACTTACGTCACTCATTTTTCCCATTCTAACGTTCAATCGCACAGTAACTGAATGCCTCAATGCCTGTCTGCGTGCTTTATATAGCAAACCACAGCCACATGACTCACTGTCTGTAGGAGTGAACCATTTCACAATTTTTGTGAATGGGTGGTGTACCTAAATATATGGCCACTAAGTGTATATTTCCACACTATAATAATGCTGTGAAATTGTGAAAATTATCATAATGCCCTTTTAGTGTAAGAGCTGTTTGAAAAGACCACCTAAAGTATCAGCCTGTTTTGGTGGGATGCAGTTTTAGCCTACTTGGTGACATCACCAGGATGTAAATTAGTTAGACCAATAAGAGTTCCAAACCTTGCTGCCAATAACAGCTAGTTTTCAGTTTTCCCCTCCCCCACTCAGGCCAGTCCTAGCTAAATTCTTGCTTGAAAACTTCCTCTTTTCTAAGAAGCTAATTTAGTTTGTTTTCAATTAAAATTGTCAAAAATAATCACAGTAAGGTACTTAATTGTTACCCAGAAATGATTTGATATTGATATGAAAAATAAATAAAAATGCTGCATTGGACATTTAGGTCAATACCAAGTGTCAAATGAATCACTTTGTAACCTCCTGTCGTATGAGTGAAAAACAAAGGTACAGGAGTCTGACTGAACAGACTCTTCAGACACACAAGCATGCTCACGGGTACACACACACACACAGAGTTATAAATTAGCTACTCCCAGGAGGGAGGTTTCTAACTGGTCCTGAAGCAAAGGGGACGACACGTTTCGTGTGTGTATTTGTTGTTGCTGTTGAGTAATCTGCAGGCAACGTTACTAAACAGAATCATTTTACCAGAGTGCTGTGCACGGATAGGGACAAGACAAATGACTATAACAGTCTGGGGGGCTGTCTCTCACACACACAAACACACACACACACACACACACCGTTTCAGAGACAGAGATGCAGGAAAACCAAAGCAACTGTGAATGACAATCAGTGTATTTCAACTAAGTGAATAATGCAGGAGGTACATGGATATAAAGAACATATAAACAGGTGAACGTTCACACAGGAAGGATATTTTGTCCTTGCAAGAGGTAGTGTCATGACAGCCAGTCTTAGAGTTGAGTTGTTGTTGTTGTCATCATGGGTTGTCGTCAGTGGAATGTCTGTATCTGTTGTGAGTCTGTTTTCTTGTACGCCGTTACTCAGTGGTTGGCTCCTTAGAGGTCTGGAACTAACACCGATAGTTGGGTGTTTAACTACATTGGCTAAATAGTTTATTGATCAACCTCAGCGCTAATACAAAACATGTACTCTGTAGACCATCAGGAATGAGATGTTGATTTCCCTCTAATCAGAATGTGTTAATTAATAAAACGTAATACCTCTCAGCAGGTAATCAGCCTCACAATGAATCAACACACACACCCTCCGTCTCTCGCATGCACAAGTGATGATAAAAAGTGGAAGAGGGATGAAGAAAATGGGACAGGTGAACTCTTTGAAGAGAAAGAGATGCGTGAGATTGTGTACACTGGGGAGGGGTAAGGTGAACTAGTCTGGAATCATCAGGACAGGAGGGCGTGGACTGGTGATCAGGTCCATTGATGAGGACTAGCTATTGACCATGACCAGTTCTGTATTGGTTGTTGAGTTCAAGGAGTATTGAACAGGAGGGATATTGACAGATTATTGATAGTAATCATGAGATTAGCTTCATTGTGTATTGATGACTGTGTAAGCTGTCTTGTTGCTATTGACGACCGTGTCTACGGAACACTGGGTTTTGAGTCTGATCAGACTCTCTAATCACATCCATTGATTAGGGTGGCAGAGAGAGCGAGATGTGTGTGTGTGTGTGTGTGTGTGACAGGAAACACCTCGCTCTCTGCCTCCACACACAGTGACTCAGGCTAGGAGCAGGATGTGTTTAATGTATAATGAACAATGGAAATGATGGTTTGTGTGTTTTTATGATTTCTCTCTCAGACAGCAGTAGATGTGTTGGAGGGTCTACTAGAGGAAGATGACGAGGTGGTGCAGGTGAGTCATGATGTCAGTTTTTTTTTTTTTTTTTTTTTTTTTTTACAATACAAAACATCCACATACAAATGATAGCATACAGACCCACACAAACATCAACAGCATCACCCCTGCCCAGGCCCACCTGTTCACACCCCCGTCTCCAGCACTCACATCACTCTCTCCGCCACATGGCATCAGAGTGCACCATTTTGTTTCTGTCGCCCACGCACTTTCAACATTTAGACAATAAAGCATTTTATATGAAACTTGGGGCGGCAGGTAACCTGGCAGGTAGGGGCGTTAGGCCAGTAACAGAGAGGTTCCTAGATCGAATCCCAGAGCTGACAAGGTAAAAATCTGTTGTTCTACCCCTGAGCAAGGCAGTTAACCCACTGTTCCCTGGGCGCCGATGATGTTGATTAAGGCAGCCCCCGCCCGCACCTTTCTGATTCAGAGGGGTTGGGTTAAATGCGGAAGACACATTTCAGTTGAATACATTCAGTTGTACAACTAACTAGGTATTCTGGTGTCCGTTGACAGCTCTTTGGTCTTGGCCATAGTGGAGTTTGGAGTGTGACTGTTTGAGGTTGTGGACAGGTGTCTTTTATACTGATAACAAGTTCAAACAGGTGCCATTAATACAGGTAACGAGTGGAGGACAGAGGAGCCTCTTAAAGAAGAAGTTACAGGTCTGTGAGAGCCAGAAATCTTGCTAGTTTGTAGGTGGCCAAATACTTATTTTCCACTATAATTTGCAAATAAATTAATTAAAAATCCTACAATGTGATTTTCTGGATTTTTTTTGTCTGTCATAGTTGAAGTGTACCTATGATGAAAATTACAGGCCTCTCATCTTTTTAAGTGGAAGAACTTGCACAATTGGTGGCTGACCTAAATACTTTTTTGCCCCACTGTATTTGAAAATATCTACATTGGTCAGTTCAAAATTACTTTTTAAGTCTGTCATGGAAATACATGTATTTCCTATTACCAAGTAATTTATTGTATTATGAAAAGCTATCCAAGGATTGTTCCATAAGGTTGTGTTTTTAGGAAGTGATTGGTTCTTGAAAGAATATGTTACATTTTCTTCCATATTGTTAGTGTTCTTAACTATGAAGTTAATGTTTTTAGCTTTATCCTTTTGAAAATAGACATGTGAAAAGATTCTGGGCTAGTTTTCTTTTCTGTGTGTGAAGTGAGCAGGAGACACACCTGCAGCCTCCGTTCAGTTCTCTCTGCTCCTGAGCCATATTAGTATTCTTTGCAAGAGGTGTGTGTGTGTGTGTGTGAGACGATCTAACCTCAGTGTGCTCATTCTTTCTCACCCTTCCTCCTACACACCTCGGCTGACAGATTGAGAGCAGTCACTTGCTCAACCTTTGAACTCATTCAGGAGACACCTGCTCTAAGCAGAAACACACACACACACACACAGAGTTTGAACTCCTATGAATATACAGTAAAGTGTTTGTTTTGTCAGTAGTGTTCCCGAGCACCATCAGAATAACACAACTGGAAATAACGATGACACAACCTAGTCTAAACCCTCTACCCACAGCAGCTCAAACTGTTTTGTGCCAACCATTCTTTTTGTAAGTCACCCACCTCGGTAACTCATGCATTGTTAATGGACCCAAACAGCTGCCAGTAGTCAAGGTGGTGGTACCTAACTAACTCCCTGTACAATGTAGTACTTTGTTAACAGGTTTGGGAAACTTGGAATTCTGACTCTTTCTAAGTCGACCTTTACGTAGACCTTGTTAAAACTATTAAAACTCTCAAGAACCAGATGGTATCTGTGACTGTTGTCTCGTCCAAGAGGACTGATTGACACCTCCTTACTGTAGACTTATCATTAAGAGAGTAACGTGTGGGTGTTGTGTGGATTCTCTTGAAGTTCTTAATTAGCTGTCTCGTTAATTTTCTGAGACGAGTGGTGGGTGTGCTCATGAAGAGTGTGTGTGTGCTTAGTTTAATACAGCCATAAATACGAGCAAAACAGACCATATTTCATAAACACTTTCAAAGAGACTTATTCTAATGGAGTTTCTTTTGAGGAAGCAAAGACATTCTGATTGAAGTAACAACCCAGATCTAGACACGCACACATAGGTCAGTGCGTGTATTCAAACCGCTATGCTCAACTTAAGTTACAGAGTTGTAGATCCGGTCATGAAGAGGATGCTTCTAATAATTGTATAATCATTCAAAAGGCAAAGTTATGTTCAACCTTCAAGCCTCTCGTCTTCATGGGTGTGTGCGTGCATGCATGGGTCTGCTGATAGAGGTGGAGGTCGCCGTTGTTTTCTGCTGTAAAAAGAATAGTAAATGAGGGGAATGTTAATGTCCTGCTTCTGCAAGAAGTGTGGGTGGCTGATCCTTGTCCTCAGATGAGACACACACCCACACACACGTTTCTAAAGTACAAGTGTGCTGTAGGTGGAAGGATGAGGGTAAACTATGTAGGGTGTGTTTCATGTGGATGTGTACAGTATTGGTATGAGGGAGAGAGAATACAACAGGTAGTTGAGAGGAGAGAAGGAATGGAATGTGTGTAGCTGTGTTTCGTCCTTTAGTCTGTAAGTGGTGTGTGTGTGTGTGACAGCGCTTTCAGATTGGCGTGTGGAGACGAAAGTTTGTGAAGACAAACTACAGCAGCACAGGCCCAGCTCGTTACCATAGTGGCAGCTCATGAGGATGCTGTGAGCATTTCAATAAGTGCCTCCGGTGTGTGTGCGTGCGTGTGTGTGTTAAGCCTGTTTGTCACAGTTCCAAGTACAGATTTCACGTGGACTAGACCGTTAAATGTGCTTCCCCTGTCATAGCTGAGCTCACTTAATAAAACAGATTTCTTTCTCTCTCTCACAGGTGTGGTATCTCTCAGGCTGGGTGTGTTACCTACAGATGGAGGAGAGAAGAAGGGAGGAGAGAGAAGAGAGCGATGAGGAGAGGGAGGAGCGTGAAGCGTTGAAGGAGGCAGCCAGATCTTACCTGACCAAAGCCAAGAAGGTAAACACACACACACACACACACACACTGATGAGGCTTATTGATGTAAGTCTGTTTGGTTGATATTGTACTGTCAGCTTGTACAGTCAGTAATACATGTGTATGTTACAGAGCTTCACTGCTGGAAGTGAATCTGACATTTTAGCCCTATCTTCATTGTTTTCTTACCTCGGGGAGCTATGTGTCGGTCTTAGAATTTTGTGTGTTTTTGTGTGTGTGGTGTGGATGTGTTTAACTATACTTGTGGAGACCAAAAGTCCCCACGAATAGTAAACAAACAATGGTGGTTTAGGGTTAAGGTTAGAATTAGTTTTAGGGTTAGGAGCTAGGGTTAATTTTTAAGGTTAGGGTTATTAGGTATGGTTTTGGGGTTATGGTTAAGGGTTAGGGAAATAGGATTTTGAATGGGACTGAATTGTGTCCCCACAAGGTTATCTATACAAGACCTGTGTGTTTTAGTTATGCGCGGGTCAGCTGTTTGTTCAACCGCCCACAATTGCTAATAACCCATCCGCAACCCCCAACCTATGTGCAACCCCCAACCTATGTGCAACCCCCAACCTATGTGCAACCCCCAACCTATGTGCAACCGCCAACCATCCGACCCGCTAATATAGAAAATGAGCTGTACAGTCAGAGATGCTGGAACAATTTTCTGACTGGGGGTGCAGGATTTATTTTTTACGCCTAATTTCGATGGGCCTATTTTTCTGCTTTCCAAAATTTTGTTATGCGATTTGTTACTCAACTACATTGTTACTCTATAATTAGATACATGCAGCTTCTGTCATTTTACTTGTTGCCAAACTTTTTATAGTCCCGTACCCCTTCAAACATTCAACCTCCAGCTGGGTACCCCCTCTAGCACCAGGGTCAACACACTCTCAAATGTTGTTTTTTGTCATCATTGTAGTCTGCCATACACACTATACAATACATTTATTAAACATAAGAATGAGTGTGAGTTGTCGTCACAACCCGGCTCGTGGGAAGTGACAAAGAGCTCTTATAGGACCAGAACACAAATAATAATATTATAATAATCAATCATGTTTTATCTATATTTAACCATCTTACATATAAAACCTTGTCCATTGAAAATTGTGAATAACTCACCACAGGTCAATGAGAAGGGTGTGCTTGAAAGGATGCACATAACTCTGCAATGTTGGTTTGTATTGGAGAGAGTCTGTCTTAAATCATTTTCCACACACAGTCTGTGCCTGTATTTAGTTTTCATGCTAGTGAGAGCTGAGAATCCACTCTCACATAGGTATGTCGTTGCAAAGAGTATCAGTGTCTTAACAGAGCGATTTGCCAAGGCAGGATCTGGCAGTGGCTTCTGATTTAAATAACATTTTCACAGAACCGCATGTTGCAATTTTGATTAAGCTCTCTTGTTCAGATATCAGTAAGTGGACTGGAGGCAGGGCATGAAAGGGATAACGAATCCAGTTGTTTGTGTCATCCGTTTAGGCAAGGAACCTGCGTAATTGTGCACCCAACTCACTCGGGTGCTTCGCTATATCACATTTGACATTGTCCGCGAGCTTGAGTTCATTTGCGCACACAAAATCATAAAATGATGGAAAGAGCTGTGTGTTGTCCTTGTTAATGCAGACAGAGAAGAGCTCCAGCTTCTTAATCAAAGCCTCAATTTTGTCCCGCACATAGTTTGTATATAGTTGCTGAGAGTCCCTGTAATCCTAGATTCAGATCATTCAGACGAGAAAAAACATCACCCAGATAGGCCAGTCGTTTGAGTAACTCGTCATCATGCAAGCGGTCGGATAAGTGAAAATTATGGCCAGTGAAGAACTTTAAGCTCGTCTCTCAATTAAAAAAAAAACAACATGTCATTACTTTGCCCCTTGATAACCAGTGCACTTCTGTATGTTTTAAAAGCATTACATGGTCGCTGCCCATATTGCATAGTGTAGAAAAAACACACTTGTTCAGGGTCCTTGCTTTAACAAAGTTAACCATTTTCACTGTAGTGTCCAAAACGTCTTTCAAGTGGTCAGGCATTCCCTTGGCAGCAAGATCCTCTCGGTGGATGCTGGCGTTACCACTGCACTATGTCTCCCTGTCATGGCTTTTGCGCCATCAGTACAGATACCAACATGAGCAGCAGCTACTTTTGGCTACATACGGAACGTTAGTGGAATTCCCGCAAGAGAGTAACAGTTAATGTGATTGGATGTTAATTATTTGACTAGGCTACATGTTTTTGACACTGTGTGTGTGTGTGTGTGTGTGTGTATACAGTGTGCCAAAAAAAGTATTTAGTCAAGTTCTCCCACTTAAAAAGATGAGAGAGGCCTGTCATTTTCATCATAGGTACACTTCAACTATGACAGACAAAATGAGAAAAAAAATCCAGAATATCACATTGTAGGATTTTTTTAAATGAATTTATTTGCAAATTACGGTGGAAAATAAGTATTTGGTCACCTACGAACAAGCAAGATTTCTGGCTCTCACAGACCTGTAACTTCTTCTTTAAGAGGCTCCTCTGTCCTCCACCTGTTACCTGCATTAATGGCACCTGTTTAAACTTGTTATCAGTATAAAAGACACCTGGCCACAACCTCAAACAGTCGCACTCCAAACTCCACTTTGGCCAAGACCAAAGAGCTATCAAAGGACACCAGAAACAAAATTGTAGACCTGCACCAGTCTGGGAAGACTGAATCTGCAATAGGTAAGCAGCTTGGTTTGAAGAAATCAACTGTGGGAGCAATTATTAGGAAATGGAAGACATACAAGACCACTGATAATCTCCCTCGATCTGGGGCTCCACGCAAGATCTCACCCCGTGGGGTCAAAATGATCACAAGAACGGTGAGCAAAAATCCCAGAACCGCAGGGGGGACCTAGTGAATGACCTGCAGAGAGCTGGGACCAAAGTAACAAAGCCTACCATCAGTAACACACTACGCTGCCAGGGACTCAAATCCTGCAGTGCCAGACGTGTCCCCCTGCTTAAGCCAGTACATGTCCAGGACCGTCTGAAGTTTGCTAGAGAGCATTTGGATGATCCAGAAGAAGATTGGGAGAATGTCATATGGTCAGATGAAACCAAAATATAACTTTGGTAAAAACTCAACTCGTCGTGTTTGGAGGACAAAGAATGCTGAGTTGCATCCAAAGAACACCATAGCTACTGTGAAGCATGGGGGTGGAAACATCATGCTTTGGGGCTGTTTTTCTGCGAAGGGCCAGGACGACTGATCCGTGTAAAGGAAAGAATGAATGGGGCCATGTATCGTGAGATTTTGAGTGAAAACCTCCTTCCATCAGCAAGGGCATTGAAGATGAAACGTGGTTGGGTCTTTCAGCATGACAATGATCCCAAACACACCGCCCGGGCAACGAAGGAGTGGCTTCGTAAGAAGCATTTCAAGGTCCTGGAGTGGCCTGCCAGTCTCCAGATCTCAACCCCATAGAACATCTTTGGAGGGAGTTGAAAGTCCGTGTTGCCCAGCAACAGCCCCAAAACATCACTGCTCTAGAGGAGATCTGCATGGAGGAATGGGCCAAAATACCAGCAACAGTGTGTGAAAACCTTGTGAAGACTTACAGAAAACATTTGACCTCTGTCATTGCCAACAAAGGGTATATAACAAAGTATTGAGAAACTTTTGTTATTGACCAAATACTTATTTTCCACCATAATTTGCAAATTCATTAAAAATCCTACAATGTGATTTTCTGGATCTTTTTTCTCATTTTGTCTGTCATAGTTGAAGTGTACCTATGATAAAAATTACATGCCTCATCTTTTTAAGTGGGAGAACTTGCACAATTGGTGGCTGACTAAATACTTCGTTGCCCACTGTATGTGTGTGTATGTATGTGTGTGTGTGTATGTATGTATACATACATACATACATACATACATACATACATACATACATACATACATACATACATACATACAGTTGAAGTCGGAAGTTTACATACACTTAGGTTGGACTCATTAAAACTAGTTTTTCAACCACTCCCCAAATTTCTTGTTGACAAACTAGTTTTGGCTAGTCGGTTAGGACATCTACTTCGTGCATGACACAAGTCATTTTCCCAACAATTGTTTACAGACAGATAATTTCACTTATAACTAACTGTATCACAATTCCAGTGGGTCAGAAGTTTACATACACTAAGTTGACTGTGCCTTTAAACAGCTTGGAAAATTCCAGAAAATGATGTCATGGCGTTAGAAGCTTCTGATAGGCCGATTGACATAATTTGAGTCAATTGGAGGTGTACCTGTGGATGTATTTCAAGGCCTTCCTTCAAACTCAGTGCCTCCTTGCTTGACATCATGGGAAACATTTTTAAAAAATCAGCCAAGACCTCAGAAAACAAATTGTAGACCTCCACAAGTCTGGTTCATCCTTGGCAGCAATTTCCAAATGCCTGAAGGTACCACGCTCATCTGTACAAACAATAGTACGCAAGTATAAACACCATGGGACCACGCAGCCGTCATACCGCTCAGGAATGAGATGCGTTGTCTCCTAGAAATGAACGTACTTTGGTGCGAAAAGTGCAAATCACTGCCAGAACAACAGCAAAGGACCTTGTGAAGATGCTGGAGGAAATGGGTACAAAAGTATCTTTATCCACAGTAAAACGAGTCCTATATTGACAAATCCTGAAAGGCCCTCCCCTCCGCAAGGAAGAAGCCACTGCTCCAAAACCGCCATTTAAAAAAGCCAAGACTACGGTTTGCAACGGTACATGGGGACAAAGATTGTACTTTTTGGAGAAATGTCTTCTGGTCTGATGAAACAAAAATGGAACTGTTTGGACATACTGACCATTGTTATGGTTGGAGGGAAAAGGCTGGAGGCTTGCAAGCCGAAGAACACCATCCCAACCGTGAATCACGGGGGTGTCAGCCCCATGTTATGGGGGTGCTTTGCTGCAGGACGAACTGGTGCACTTCACAAAATAGATGGCATCATGAGGAAAGGAAATTGTGGATCTATTGAAGCAACATCTCAAGACATCAGTCAGGAAGTTAAAGCTTGGTCGCAAATGGGTCTTCCAAATGGACAATGACCCCAAGCATTCTTCAAAAGTTGTGGCAAAATGGCTTAAGGACAACAAAGTCAAGGTATTGGAGTGGCCATCACAAAGCCCTGACCTCAATCCTATAGAAAATGTGTGGGCAGAACTGAAAAAGCATGTGCGAGCAAGGAGGCCTACAAACCTGACTCAGGAGCTTTTCGCAGCTCTTCTCTTATTGAATTATATGCCGACATTGTCCTTTTTGCCTCAGTAGACCAACGTGAACTTTTTCTGCCTGTGTTCCCAAAAGCATTTGGCAATTGCTGTGTATTTGGCGCCTATACAGTTAGGCCCTGAAGCTTAGACTTACGCACTGACTTCAGATACAAATAATTAAACAAAAACCCCAATGTAACCTATAGTTATGAATTGCACAAGAATTATACATTTTATATGATTTTTCTCTTTATTCATCCCGCCCGCCTGCCACCCACCAGCCCTTAATCCACAAAATATTTAATGACCATAAACCTGCCCACCACGCGGATATAACTATGGGGACTGTGGGTTAGCGGCAACCCACGCGTTACTAGTGTGTGTGTGTGAGACTCTTCCCTCATAACAGACCAGTGTTTGTGAGCGTGCTAATTATTAAAGTGTTCAGTCTCAGAGTTAGTCAGAAAACCTGAAAATGTTAATGAGGCCTAGTTCACACTGGCTTGTTTAGACACAAGTCCACTTCTAGCATACTTAATTATGTTGATAGCACTCTTTGTGTGAGTGTGCATATTTAATTAAATTGTTGCATGTCTGTGTATGTGTCTGTGCACATTTGATTATGTTTGTTAGAAATGTCTCCATTATTCATTTCCCCTCTGATGAATGTGCTTCGCCACATTACTTCTAAAGAGACAGACCCTGTTTCTCTTCGGCTCTCATGGAAGTTTACAAGGGGGTTGGATGATGGTTGACCTTGACACCCCTTCAACCTTCCCTCAACCCCTCTT
This sequence comes from Oncorhynchus mykiss, assembly GCF_013265735.2. NCBI lineage: Eukaryota > Metazoa > Chordata > Actinopteri > Salmoniformes > Salmonidae > Oncorhynchus > Oncorhynchus mykiss. Next base: position 20,937,441 of record NC_048567.1, on the reverse strand, counting down.
AGAGGAGAGAGGAGGAGCTGTAAACTCCTAGCCCCTTATAAAGCCACAAATGGCTGTATGCAATTTGTATGTTTGTCACAGGACACGGGCATGAACGCCATGCATACTGTACACATATACACACACAGACACACAGGTAGTGGTGTGAACAGTACATGTCTTTGGCAATTTATCTCTCTCTAGGGGAGTCGTACACACATACGTGCACACACAAGGGTTTCTGTTAGCTGACAATAGCTGGCTTTTGGAGTAAAATATATATATTTTTCAGCCTTTAAATAAATCTGTCCAGCGAAGAAAAGAATCCCATGGCAAAATATAACTTTTTGGAAATACCAGTTGTTGTAAACATTTGACCACTCACGCTTAATGGTCTATACGTTCATTTGCATAATTTAGTGGAATTAAATTGGTGCGTGTGTACGTTCGTTAGTCGCTATGTTTATCACATGCTCACAGCATACAGACACAGAACCTATTAGAGGAAAATCTGTCAGACAGCATGAGAGCTGCTGCTACAGCTTCTCAAACAGCTCATTAGTTGCTGCTGGAGTTGAACATGCTTTTATAAGCCCAATCATTCTAAATCAATTCTAAATCTAAGATTTAAAAAGAGCTAGGCCTACTATTTTTATTTCTCAACTGGTAGGCCTAATTGAAGCACGCTTCCCATTCGCCATTCAAGTGCATGTAGGCAACTTTAGGCAGGGTTCAGGGCGTCGCCCATCACTTTGCAATGAGCTGGAAGCCAGTATGCATTTTGAAACCTGAGCATTTTACTTCATATGATGAGACATGTCTTGCCTTGCTTCAAAGTAAAATCCGACCGTAGAACTGGGGAGGCAATTATTTATTTCTTTGTCCAGTAGCCAAAGGCACAATCATAGTCATATTAGCAACCCATGCTAGTTGTTGCATCTTTAAATCTCCCCTCTTTCTAAATTTCGACAGATTCTTACCTTGTCAGCTCAGGGATTCAATCTTGCAACTTTACGGTTAACTAGTCCAACTCTCTAACCACCTGCTTCAGGAGCCAGCCTGTTACGCGAATGCAGTAAGAAGCCAAGGTAAGTAGCTAGCTAGCATTAAACTTATAAAAAAACAATCAATCATAATCACTAGTTATAAACTACACATGGTTGATGATATTACTAGTTTATCTAGCGTGTCCTGCGTTGCATATAGTCGATGCGGTGCACATTCGCGAAAAAGGATTGTCGTTGCTCCAACGTGTACCTAACCATCAATACACAGAAGTATATATTTTTAAACCTGCATATTTAGCTAAAAGAAAGGTTAGCAGGCAATATTAACCAGGTGAAATTGTGTCACTTCTCTTGCGTTCATTGCACGCAGAGTCAGGGTATATGCAACAGTTTGGGCCGCATGGCTCATTGCGAACTAATTTGCCAGAATTGTACATAATTATGACCTAACATTGAAGGTTGTGGAATGTAACAGCAATATTTAGACTTAGGGTTGCCACCCGTTAGATAACATACGGAACGGTTCCATATTTCACTGAAAGAATGAACATTTTTATTTTCGAAATGATAGTTTCCGGATTCGACCATATTAATATTATTTCTGTGTGTTATAATTAAGTCTATGATTTGATAGAGCAGTCTGACTGAGCGACGGTAGGCACCAGCAGGCTCGTAAGCATTCATTCAAACAGCACTTTCGTGCGTTTTGCCAGCAGCTCTTCGCAATGCTTCAAGCATTGCGCTGTTTATGCCTATCAACTGTTTAAGCCTATCAACTCCCGAGATTAAGCTGGTGTAACCGATGTGAAATGGCTAGCTAGTTAGCGGGGTGCGCGCTAATAGCGTTTCAAACGTCACTCGCTCTGAGACTTGGAGTAGTTGTTCCCCTTGCTCTGCAAGGGCCCTGGATTTTGTGGAGCGATGGGTAACGCTGCTTCGAGGGTGGCTGTTGTCGATGTGTTCCTGGTTCGAGCCCAAGTAGGAGCGAGGAGAGGGATGGAAGCTATACTGTTACACTGGCAATACTAAAGTGCCTATAAGAACATCCAATAGTCAAAGGTATATGAAATACAAATCGTATAGAGAGAAATGGTCCTATAATTCCTATAATAACTACAACCTAAAACTTCTGGGAATATGGTAATATTGAAGACTCATGTTAAAAGAAACCACCTGCTTTCATATGTTCTCATGTTCTGAGCAAGGAACTTAAACGTTAGCTTTCTTACATGGCACATATTGCACTTTTACTTTCTTCTCCAACACTTTGTTTTTGCATTATTTAAACCAAATTGAACATGTTTCATTATTTATTTGAGGCTAAATTGATTTTATTGATGCATTATATTAAGTTAAAATAAGTGTTCATTCAGTATTGTTGTAATTGTCATTATTACAAATAAATAAATAAAAATCGACCGATTTAATCGGTATCTGGTCCTCCAATAATCGGTATCTGCATCAGCATTGAAAAATCAGTCGATCGACCTCTAACGTGGATAGTAGATTGACATAGGCTAGTGATTGTTCTGTTCGTTACTCATCTTGTTGGCTGAGAAAAAGTATATGTGGCGGTTATTCTAACATCTTCAAATTGCTCATCGGAATTCGGTAAGCACACCGTTGCATTGTCGACTTGCGTGTTCTGAGTAACCATTATCTAAATGCGAGTTCTGTCATTCTGAGCACCGTGGGTGGACGCCCTAATCCGGTTACGCACCCAATGCATATAAGTCCGGTAAATCTCTCAAATGTCCGTGAAGTTAATTCCTAACAAAAACCCTGACGCGCACACACACACACACTATTAACACTTCACCACTCCTGGAGTTCACTCACTCTTTTCAACCACAGCATTAAAATGACATCACACACACACCCTCCAAGCCATTCATACCCTAAGGGATCGCCTCTAGCTCATCAAAGAGTAAAACGCTTGACCTCCACTTGCTCCTTCCCACACACTCATTTATACACACACACATTCACTCTTTTACTCCACGCACATAATGCTGCTGCTTTTTGTGATGTTTTTACTGTTGATTTCACTTCCTCTGCTGTTAACCATCCCTCAGCCTCTACTCCACCTCTCACATCATTCCCTACCCTGCTCTCCTCGTCTCCTGAGAGTGTGTGTGGGTGTGTTTCTAGGTTGGAGTTTGAGCAGTGATCTGTCATACAGACAGGAAGGTCACTTGTGGAGCAGAGAGAGAAGGGGGGGATGGAGAAGGTGAAGAAAGAGGGATGAAGAAAGTTGTGTGGGTCAGGAGGAAAAGGTGAAGCATGAGGGAGTGGAGACACAGCAGGAGAGATTTGTGGGAAGTTTGAGAGGAGCTGAGATATGAGAGGGCGATTGTGATTTAGAGGGAGGTGAGGAGAAAGTCCTTGATCTCTATTAGAGTCACCCAAAGAAAGAAAGTAAGTATATCATTCATTTTGCCTCAAGGGCACATTCGACTCTCGCTTTCACAATGAGTTTCACTCTCGCTTTTTATGAGATATGTGCCATTTATTGTATGTACACTTAATCAACCTGAACCTCAGGATAATAGATAGGGATCTGAGGAGGAGAGAGAAAGAGGAAGGAGAGATCGAGAGAGGGTGAGATAGTTAGTGTTAATTTCCCTCTCTCTTCACAGGTCAACACCCTCACCCCCTGTCACAACGGCTTAGGAAAGATGTGTGTGTGTGTGGGGTGGGGGGGGGGGGGGGGGGGGAGTGGCCAGATGTGCCTCAGACTCCAGACTTTGAGGGAAAGCTTCTTCTTCTCACACACAGAGAAAGACACAAACACTCTCACACATACACACCACACAGAGCAGCCAACCTGTGAAAGAAGGGAGGAAAACTTGCATTACTCTAAATGAGAAATGTGTTTAATTGATTGTGTGGCTTTGCTGAGCTCAGCACTCTTCTCTAATGTATAACACTGTTTATTTAACTAACTGCTATCGCAATGAAAAATGATACACTCCTGGCAGATGCGTTCCGCTTTCTGTATGAATATTCCATAAACGTCACAACTTAAGTTGAATAAGTACATTTTATCGATATGCCATGATACTCAAGTGATCAACTTGAAAATGAAGGACATCAACTGTCTCCAAATGAGCTCCTAAGGGGCCAAGCGTCTTCGGTCAGGGCCTACTGCTTGGTGACTGTTCCTGGGGCAACACCAACGCATGCACGTACGCTCACACAAACTTTTTTGGCCGGGTTACACTGGCAGTGTGAAGGTGATCTGTTCCTTCGGCCGTTTGTACTTTGTGTGCGTGTGCACCTGCGTGCATGCCTGGATGAGACAGAATAATGCAGTTCAGCCCAGATTCTCAGACCTGCTTATCTCCCTCACTAGAGGAGAAGTTGTTTCGAGCAAAAGGAATGTGTGTGTGCTCGTGCGTGTGCTGATTGCTGTGGTGGTGGGTTCCGTTCTGTTATCAGTCAAGTGCTTCCACTCAGGCAGAGAGTTTTATGCACCGGGAAATCTACTGGTCCCGTCTACAGCTTTTGTAATGGTCCCGCTTCACAGCACATTTCACTGAGATAACAACAGCAATACTGTGTATGTGAAAGAGCACAGAGAAAAATCCTATACGCTTTCCTTGTTCTGCTGAGCCCAATACCCAAGGAAGCAGGCATTTTTCACCTTAAGTCCTGGTGGAAGTGTGCATGTATGTAACAAATTGTGTGTCTCTCTCTCTCTCTCTCTCTCTCTCTCCAGCTGTATGTGAAGTTGCACTGTGACGACGGACCCATACTGGAGCACATGGAGCAGCTGCTGGTGGAACTGGGGGGTGAGACAGAGGAGGAGGAGGAGGAGACAGACCCTGCCCTGGATGAAGACTTTGAGCCCAGCAGTGACGATGAGGAGGAGGAAGAGGACGCCATGGAACATTGACCACACCCCTCTCTCTCTACCAGTGATCTAGTGGTAAAACTGTGGGTTAGTACACGCTGAGACGTTCGCTGTGAATAAAGTAACACTCTCTATGTTTCCAATGTCTTTTTCTGCGATAGGTGGGGAAATAAAAAAGTATGTAAACAGCGTTTAGACTGCATACCACTCTCTACTTTTATAGTGCACTATTAACTCGGACATTAAATAAAGGTAAAGTTTATAAAAATGTAGTTTTATAAAGACCTCTTACCCATCTCTGTACACCTCACAAACTAGACCCAGATGCAACACTTTGTTGGAAAGCTGCAGAGTTGCGAGTGCGACAGTCGATGGGCCCTTGAGAGAGGATGACTGGGCCCTTGAGTTTTCTCTGAATCTTTCTCGCTCGCTAGATATTGTCTGTATCGTGTTCTCAGAAGTGCCTTTCTGCTGTTCAACCCTGAGTTTCCCAGAATCATATGACTTCTCTCTCTGTCATATTAGTGCTGAATTGTTTTCAATATTAGAAAGGAGTGATTGACATGTCGACTCGAGATTTGTTTCCATTGCCCTGGAAATAACCAGATAAAAAAACAACTTATACTGTTTTGAGAGAAAAAGACAAAGAACAATCTGCTTCTTTTTTTTTTATTTGTGTTGTAATAATGAGGTGAATTTTTGCTTCCCTTCATGACCCAGGCTCACTTTAGAAAGAGATTCCAATATGAATGTGACCTGCTAAAATAAAGAATTAACACAGAACAGATTCTGCAGTGTTGTAGAGTTCATGAGAGGAGTGAGCATTAAGAGATGGATGAAGTTTCAATGTCACATGCACAAGTACAGTGAAATGCCTTTCTCGCAAGCTCTAACCCCATCAATGCAGTAATCAATAACAATGTAATACTCACAATAACAAGGTAGAACAAACACACACAATATATAACAATAAAGAAAATGATCAAGTCAGCACACTATATACAGTTCCAGTACCATATTTGCATGTTAAGGGATACTGGATCGATAGAGGTAGATACTGTATGGATTAGGGGTAAGCTGACTTGGCATCAGGATATATTATAAACAGTAGCAGCAGCGTATATGATGATTGAATGTGAGTGGGTGTGTGTAGTCAGTATAAATGTGTGTGTGTGTGTGTGCGCAAATTATGGAGTGAGTGTTTGTACTGAATGTGTTGGAGTGTAAGTGTGTAGGGCCATTGTGTGTGTGTGTGCATAGATAAGAATAAAATACAAGGGTCAAATAGTCCATGTAGCCATTTTGTTAGCTAACCAAAGAGAGAGGTGAGAGGAGTGACAGATGAAGAGAGTGAGGGTTGAGAGATGGGTGTTGTACACACACACAACTCTCAAACACAATGTTTCTCTCTCAAGGACCTTTAAGGCTTTATAGAAGCAGAATGTAGGAAGAACGGGTTGAGACAGGTGAGTGTTATTCAGTTGGCCCTATAGGAGAACACTTTTTGGTTCCAGGTAATTCATCTTCACAGAACATGCAACTTCTGTAAATCAGCCAATAAAAAGTAATTTTCAAACGTTTGCCAAAATTAAATTAATGGGGAAACACCATTCTAAACAGTGCAAATGAGGCGTGTGGTTCCATATCAAATGAAAGTTTATTTGTCACCATATGCAGATGAGCAGATGTTAAAACATGTAGAGTGAAATTCATATGTTTTTAGCACCATAAGTGCAGTAAATGTCTAACAGTACAATATTAAAGCACATAAACAAGAAACAAAAAATTAAGAAAGCTGACCTGGCTGGAAATATCAGAATGAGAAATGTCAGAGTCCACAATATAAATACTTGGTGTGTGTATAGACAGCATGGACAATATGTAAGTAGGAAAAGGTATGTACAACAGTAGCTATACAGGATGAACTATGTCAAGAATACAGTATGTGTACTGTAAATGTAAAGTGAGTATTCAATTAACTTAGTCTCTCACGTGACAGAAATGAAAATCTCCGTTAGAAACAGAATGTGTGAATCTAAAGATATGACAACTAGACAGGCTTGCTAACATGACTAGGATTGTGCCTTTGGCTTCTGGACAACACAAGAAAGTTGATATGAAAACCAATAGAACAGGAAAGAAATGCTGGTTTCAATGGCATATGAAGAAGTCTTTATAACATTGTGTCTGTGTTTCTACGGTCAGATTTTTCCTAGGCTACCTTGAAGCAAGGTAAGACATACCTCATAATATAAAGTAAAACATTCAGGTTTCAAACCTCTTGAGGATAGGGGAGACGCTAGCGTCTCAACTGGCCAATTGCTGGGGGAAATGCGGAGCGCCAGATTAAAATAAAATGCTATAAAATTCTAACTTTAATTAAATCACACATGTAAGATACTCAATTAAAGCTACACATTGTGAATCCAGCCAACGTCAGATTTTAAAAATGCTTTTTGGCGAAAGCATAAGAAGCTATTATCTGATAGCCTGCACCATCTGCACCAGCAGTAAACAAAGGAGCTAGCATAGCAGGCGCTACACAAAACACTGAAATAAAATATAAAACATGCATTACCTTTGACGAGCTTCTTTTGTTGGCACTCCAATATGTCCCATAAACATCACAATTGGTCCTTTTGTTCGATTAATTCCGTCCATACATATCGAAAATGTCCATTTATAAAGCGCGGGGGTAGCGAAGAAAATGTCCGAAGGGCCTCTTAAGCCAGTAGTCCAATGTGCTTTAGATAGCGAGCAGGCCGCAGATTAGCGGCTGTGCGTTCAGGGGTCGTTAGCTGCTATAATTCCAGGTGGGATTTTTTTTTAATAATCATAATAAAAATGTGAAAATTAAATTTAAAAAATAGGTTCGGAGCTTGTGGTAGGAATCCGGAGATATCGAGAAGAATAAGTCCGACTAGCTCTGGTTTGAGTTGCGCTGTACAGACTGGCGAGAGTTGTCCGGGTTAAAGGTAGCTGATGACCGCTAGCAAAGGATAGCTGACTGCTAGCTAGTGGCTTCGGAATGTATTCGATGGGCCTCGTAAGCCAACAGTCCGTTGTGCTCTAGACAGCTAGCATTCAGGGGACGTTAGCTGCGAAGATCGGAAGGTGAGAAGGTTCAGAGCTTGCGATAGGAATCCGGGGATATGGAGAGAAAAATAGGTCCGGCATGTTCTGGTTGAATCGCGTTGTACAAACTGGCGAGAGCTTTCCGAGCTAGAGGTTAGCTGATGACCGTTAGCTGGCTAGTTTATGTTGGAGAGATTCCAGTAATAGAGGCAAAGAAAAATGCGTTAGAGAAAAAGCAGGACCACACCACATTGGGTGAGGCGGGTTGCAGGGGAATATTTTGAAGTAAGGGTTTAGAAAAATATATAAAAATATATATATATGGGACATGACAAGACGAAGGACAAATACGTCTGACTGCTACGCCATCTTGGATCAAATGAGGACTAATAAAAATTCACACGGCTCAATTTAATTCCACAAAATGTAGCAAATTAACATATAGACCAATAAGCATGACGGTCAAATGTATTTCCATCTACTAATATTTCAATGACTGTATAAAAAGCATTATTTTGCAATGGGATTGTATTTTCTCCTGATCAATTTGGCCGGCAAAGTTGTATTTATTGGCTAAAAGCCGGAAATTACGGATAATAGAAACCCTGGTGTGTGTGTGCTTGCACATGTGTGCATAGATGAAGCAGACAAATGTAGTTCAGCCAAGATTCTCAGATCTCCTTATCTCCATCACTGCAGACTAGAGAAGTTTCATTTTGGAGCGAAATGAATTCATCCGTGTGTGTGTGTGTGTGTGTCTGTGTTGTGATTGCTGTAGCATATGCATGTGATAGTAGGTTGTTCTGTTATTGGTCCAGTGCTTCCACTCCGGCAGAGAGAGTATTACACACAGGGAAATCTACTGGTCCCCCCCGACAATAGGTTTTTATAATGGTCTCGCTTCACAGGGTATTTCACTGAGCCCAATACACCAGGAAAGAGGCATTTGGTAGCAGTCACATTAAGTCCTAGTGGAAACGTGCATGTATGTAACAAACTGTGTCTGTCTCTCTCTCCAGCTGTATGTGAAGTTGCGCTGTGATGATGGACCCATACTGAAGCACATGGAGCAGCTGCTGGTGGAACTGGGGGGTGAGACAGAGGGGGAGGAGGAGGAGACAGACCCTGCCCTGGATGAAGACTTTGAGCCCAGCAGTGACGATGAGGAAGAGGACGCCATGGAACATTGACCACACCCCTCTCTCTCTAGCAGTGATCTAGTGGTAAAACAGTGGGTTAGTACACGCTGAGACGTTGGCGGTAAATAAAGTAACACTATGTTTCCAATGTATTTTTCTGCGATAGGTGGGGAAACGCTTGGGCAAAATAAAAAAGTGTGTAAATGGCGTTTAGACTGCATAACCCTCTACTTTTATAGAGCACTATGAACTAAATAAAAAAAATCTACTTGAATACTGTTTGTTCTTTGTATTCTCCTCTCAATCTGATTCTTTTTTGGATTCGTGTTGTAATAATGAGGTGAATGTTTGCTTCCCTTCATGACCCAGGCTCACTTTAGAAAGAGATTCCAATATGAATGTGACCTGCTAAAATAAAGAACTAATACAGAACAGATTCTGTAGTGTTGTGAGTTCATGAGTGGAGTGAGCATTAAGAGATAGAGGGGAGAGGAGGTGGAGAGGTGAGTGTTGTAGACACACAGGCATGGTCACTAACTATAATTGTTTTGTTTCTATCTGTTGTGGTCTAGTACTGACATTTTGCTAGCTAGGGCCATCTACTTTAAGTGCTGCCTGTCTTCCCAGTGGTCTACTTGGTGTGTGAACTGCTGACTGCTCATAATTTGCAGATAGTTGTTGACACATCAACCAGGATCAAGGGGCAGGGCAATTTGTGACTTGTTTTGGTAATCAATGGCTGTATTAGAGGGGAAGTGGTTTCACCTCTCCTAGGCAATCAGCAATTAGTATAGGGAGGTGTGCGCTCCACCTCTGCTAGGCAATTAGAAATTAGTGTTAGTTCTTCAGTTTCCCCTGGTTTCTCAGCGGCAGCTGTAAGTGACGATCGTGTCAGTTTTGTCATAAACTAAGAAGGTTGATGAAACTAAGACTGTTATTCGAGGAAGGAAAGAGAGGAATGGTCCACACCACACTCTCACTTGAGGATCTTACCTAGTTATTTACACACACATGCTTTGTCAGCTATGTGTGTGTTTTCTATACCCGTTTGCACCTCTCCCTGTAGGCTTCAGAGACGCTCCCCACCCCTTGGCTTCAACCCTTCTAATTTAGTGTACCCTGCACGCGCAACCCTTGTGGAATTCTGGGTCTCTGGCAGCATTTGGAATTGCTGATTTGCGGTCAAGAACACCGAGTTCATCTCTGCCTATGCTGTCCTTCAGTCCCTTGGCTTTTTGGTCCTGACTGAGACATGGATCACCCCTGCTGCACTTTCTTCATCTGACTGTTTTCTCTCATAGTCAGAGAGCATCTGGTCGTCGCGGTGGTGGCACAGGTCTACTCATTTCTCCTAAGTGGAGATTCTCTTTTCTCCCTCTCACCTGTCCATCTCATTATTTGAATTCCATGCTGTCACTGTCACTTGTCCACTCAAGCTTAACATTATTGTCATCTATCACCCACCAGGTGCACTTGGAGAGTTCCTCAATGAGCTTGACATATTGATAAGGTCATTTCCTGATGGCTCACCGCTCTTCGTACTAAACCTCCTGACGTCTGCCTTCGCTTAATTTCTTTCTAACTCTTTCCCCTCCTTGCCTCTTGACCTCACCCTTTCCCAATCCCCTCCAACTCATAAGGCAGGCAATACCCTTGTCGTCATCTTTACTAGAGGCTGCTCGCCTACTAGTCTCACTGCAACCCCTCCAGGTCTCCGATCACTACTTTGTTTCCTTTTCTGTCTCCCTTTCCTCCAATCCTAACCAATCAGCCCCTACCCAGATGGTCATGCGCCATCAGTCGTCACTCGCTTTCCCTCTCTCTCCTCTTCTATCCTATCATCTCTTCCTTCTGCTAAATCCTTCTCCCTCCTGTCTCCTGATTCTGCCTCTTCGACCCTACTCTCCTCCCTTTCCGCATCCTATGAATCGCACTGTCCCCTTTCCTCCTGGCCGGGTCGGCCCTCCCCTCCTGCTCCGTGGCTGTGACTCACTCTTTCCTCTATCCACTGCTAAAGCCACATCACTCTAAATGTCAAGCTTCTGCCTCTAATCCTAGGAAACTCTTCCACCTTTCCCCCTCCTTAATCCTCCTCCTCCTCCCTCTTTGCGAACCACTTTGTCAACCACTTTGGAAAAAAAAAGTTGACAGCCGCTACTCATACACTAATAAGTCCACTGGTCTCACTCTCACAAAACTATCGTATGTCTCTTTCTCCCCAGATGACATCCTGCGACTAGTGAGGTCTGGCCGCCCGACAACCTCCTGGCTCAACCCCATTTCTGGAGACCTTCTCCCATTCCTCACTTCCCTCATCCTTGACCCTAACCAGTCAGGCTTCAAGACGGGTCATTCAACCAAGACTTCTCTTTTGTGTCATGGAGGCTCTCCGCACTGCCAAAGCTGACCATCTCTCCTGGTCTCATCCTCCTAGATCTATCCGCTGCCTTCGACACCATGAACCATCAGATCCTCCTCTCCACCCTCTCACGGCTGGGTGTCTCAGGCACTGCACACTCTTGGATTGCATCCTACCTGGCAGGCCTCTCCTACCAGGTGATGTGGAGAGGATCTGTTTGCACCACACTCACTACTGAACTACTGATGTCCCCCAGAGCTTGGTTCTAGGCCCACTTCTCTCTATACACCAAGTCACTCAGCACCGTCACATCTCCCCTATCATTTCTATGCAGATGACACCCCCCCCCCCCCCCCCCCCCCCCATCTCAAGCTCAACCGTGACGATACGGAACTGCTCTTCCTCTTGGGGAAGGCCTGCCTGCTCAAAGACATCTCATTGCAGTTGACAACTATAGTGTCGCCCTCCCAGTGCAAAGAACATTGGTGTGACACTGGACAACACACTGTCCGTTCTCTGCAAACATCAAAGCAGTGACATGATCCTACAGACCTCACACAGGAGTTGCAGGTCCTAATCCAGGCAATTGTACTCTCCCATCTGGACTCCTGCAACTTATCCAGAACGCTGCAGCCCGCCTAGTTTTCAACCTTAAGTTCTCTCATGTCACCCCGCCCCTCCGCATACTCCACTGGCTTCCAGTTGAAGCTCGCATCCACTGCAAGACCATGGTGCTTACCTACAGAACAGCAAGGAACTGCCCCTCCCTGCCTTCAGGCTATGCTCAAACCCTACTCCCTGACCCGAGCACTCCATCATGCCACCTCAGGTATCTTGGCCCTCCCACCCCTACGGCAGGGCAGTTCCTGCTCAGCCCAGTCCAAGCTCTTCTGTCCCGTCACCCCAGTGGTGCTGTCCTAGCTTCAGGGGGAAGCTAGTTCCAGAGTCCCTGCCCATCTTCCAAAAACATCTGAAACTCTACCTTTAAACAGTATCTTAAATAATCCTCCTCACCTCAACAATCCCCCCCTCTAGCTCTGACTCTACTGATGGCTACGTTATTTATTATTATATAAATATTTTTTAAAATTGTACCCCTTTTTCTCCCCAATTTCGTGGTATCCAATTGTTTTAGTAGCTACTATCTTGTCTCATCGCTGCAACTCCCGTACGGGCTCGGGAGAGACGAAAGTTGAAAGTCATGCGTCCTCCAATACACAACCCAACCAAGCCGCACTGCTTCTTAACACAGCGCGCATCCAACCCGGAAGCCAGCCGCACCAATGTGTCTGAGGAAACACAGTGCACCTGGCAACCTTGGTTAGCGCGCACTGCGCCCGGCCCGCCACAGGAGTTGCTGGTGAGCGATGAGCTAAGGATTTCCCTACCGGCCAAACACTCCCTAACCCGGATGACGCTTTAAGTTAAGCTTTAAATTAAGTTTGTACATGTAGGTGTAATCGAAAACCAACCTGGAAATCATTGAATCAGACCTACCATCTCGTCCCGCCCATGAACAGGTAGATGAGCAAGAAGGCTGTCTAAAATATCCAGTGTCTCTGAAGTTTTCAATCTACCCTGCAGTATGCAATTGTCGGGACCAAGAACATCTTCCTCCTCATTGCATGTACCTAGCATGACAAGAACCCAGCGAAATATCGGCCAAAATAACACGTTTTACCGTCCTCTGTAGACTCCCACTGTTCAGCCTCAGAGGAACGTGCATAATAGGGTTTTATCAAATTTACATGGCACAGTTGGTGTGCTTTTCTCCGTTCTGGAATGGCAACTAGATAGTTTTGCTCAGTGCACTGGCTCACAACCGTATATGGACCTTGAAACTTGGCTTGGAAAAGAGAACCAATATTTGGCAGCAGAGCAAGAACCTGGTCACATGGACTAAAGTGACGAGGCTCAGTTCACCGATCAAATATGCCTTCATCCTCTCCTGTGAAGATGATAGCTTCTCTTTAGCCATTTCACCAGCGGCGTGCAGGCATCGCTGGAAATCACACACATAAGATAACAGGGACTGAGGAGGCTCGGGAGACTTCCAGTCATCCTGGAAAACAGATACAAGTCCACACACGCTTTGTCCAAACACAAGGTCATTTGGACTGAAACCCGTGCTCTCCTGTGTAACCTCCCTAGCGGCTAACAGTAACCAAGGTAACCCCTCCTCCCAATCCTTATCCATCTCTGTTTGATGGAAACGTTCCAGCGCTCCTTGACTTTGTGCGTGATAGGCGCTAGACAAATTGTGTTTAATATGGAGCTGTTGGAGAACCTGACCAAACAGATTAGAGGTGAAATTAGATCGTGGATCACTCTGAATGAACTTAGGGATCACAAACAGTGAGAAACTGAGGCAAAGCTTTTAGCACAGACTTAGTCGTGATAGAACGGAGAGGATAGGCAGCAGGAAACCTAGTGGAAACCTAGAACGAGGCAGAGGACCAATAATCAGATACTCAAAAGGTAGGTTGAGTACAGGAATAGGAGACAGTGGTACCGGCTTAATAGCTTGATTAGGTTTACCAGTTAATTGACAGGTGTGACAAGTTTTGATGAACTCAGGAACATCCCTCTTTAACCAAGGCCAAAATAATTCACCTCCCCCAAAAGACAACTACCAGGAGACACCCACTTTCTCATCAAGACATCCTCTTGGAGAAAATAGCCATGGTTGACATCTTCCAACTATTCCACAGGCACAATTTGGTCACGCAACTTTTCTAATGTGCGGTCAGCCCATGTCGCCTTGATTAGATCGGAGCGGGATACAGATAATGGGATAACAGGGAAAGTAGTCACAGCACACGCAGAGGACACCTCTGGGAAATTCTGCGCACTCACATCAGGAATCCCCACAAATGACGGCTTAGCAGAAACCACTAGAGATGGAAACACTACAGGCCATACACGCTCACCAGCCAAGTTATTCCCAAGGATAATATCGATACCCTCGATAGGCAACGAAGGACGCACCCCCACAACAACCTCACCTTTCACCAGTCCACAATCCAACATCAGTTTATGCAATGGAACTGACAGAGTGTTCAAACCTATTCCCCTGATTAGAACACTATTCCCCGACGCAGTCTCAGCAGAGAAGGGTAACACAAACTCCAACACAAACAATTCAGAGGCACCTGTGTCTCTCAGGATCTTCACTGGAACTAAGTCCTTACTTCCTAACATAGACACAAAACCCTGCGTAATGAAAGGTAAATAGTCTGGGTCAATATAGACTTTCACATGCCCCTGGGCAAGAGACAATGTGTCAGGAGTGAACTGATGTGGAACAGGCGCAGCTAACGCCGTAGGCTTAGATTTAACGTAAGCACAAGTACTGAATTTACCCCTAGCCCTGAGAACCGGACATTCGTTTTTCCAATGACCCGAACCTTGACAGTAGTGACACTCTTGACGAAAGTCAGCTTTACCACTTTTGATATTGTTGCCTAAATTTAATGAGAAGGACCCTGAAATAAGATTCTCTGGTCTGATGAAACCAAGATTGAACTCTTTGGCCTGAATGCCAAGCTTCACATCTGGAGGAACCCTGGCACCATCCCTACAGTGAAACATGGTGGTGGCAACATCATGATGTGAGGACAATGACACTAAGCACACAGCCAAGACAACACAGGAGTGGCTTCGGGACAAGTGTCAATGTCCTTGAGTGGCCCAGCCATCAGCCCGGACTTGAACCCGATCGAACTCTGAAAATAGCTGTGCAGCGATGCGCCCCATTCAACCTGACTGAGCTTGAGAGGATCTGCAGAGAAGAATGGGAGAAACTCCCCAAATACATGTATACCAAGCTTGTAGCGTCATACCCAAGAAGACTTGAGGCTGTAATCGCTGCCAAGGATGATTCAACAAAGTACTGAGTAAAGGGTCTGAATATGTACGTAAATGGTTATTTCAGCTTTTTATTTTTAGTAAAGTTCTAAAAACCTGTTTTTGCTTTGTCATTATTGGGTATGGTGTGTAGATTGAGAGAGAGAACTAATTTAATCAATTTTAGAATAAGGCTGTAACGTAACAAAATGTGGACAAAGTGGAGTGGTCTGAATACCTTCCGAATTAATGCACCGTGTACTGCACATGAACAGTAAAGCGTTAAAGCAACACAAATAAAGCAGAAAGAGGAGCTACAGTATCTACGCTGTTGAATCGCCTGCTTATTCTAGTCCATTCACACCACTCTAACCTACTTTACACTTCACACGCTATGAAACACCTCCTGGAGACAGATCAACACACTATGTTAAATCAAACACACAAACACACCGACCCTGGTGCATCTTCACGCCTGTTAGCTAACCCAACACAGCACAGCAATTCGTCTTTTTGAAGAATTCCCACACCGCTAAACAGGAATGTTATCTGAGATTCTGGGACTGATTACCATCAGGCAGGTGGGAGAGAGAGCTGCTTTGGGAATCCTGGGGTTTAGATGAGGAGAGCTGATTTTGGATGTGTGTGTGTGTGCATGGGGGGTGTGTGTGCAACTGCGTTGGTCTCTGCAGAGTGCTGGTATACACTGAGTGCACAAACAATTAGGAACATCTTCCTATTGAGCTGCACCCCCTTTTGCCCTCAGAACAGCCTCAATTTGTCAGGGAATGGACTCTACAAGGTGTCCAACTTTCCACAGGGATGCTGACCCATGTTGACTCCAATGCTTCCCACAGGTATGTTAAATTGACTGCATGTCCTTTGGGTTGAGGACCATTCTTGATACACACAGGAAACTGTTGAGGGTGAAAAACCCAGCAGGGTTGCAGTTCTTTACACTCAAACCTGTGCGCCTGGCACCTACTACCATAACCCGTTCAAAGGCACTTCAACATTTTGTCTTGCCCATTCACCCTCTTGCCCATTCACCCTCTCACCGATCCTCGACTTCGGCAATGTCATTTACAAAATAACTTCCAACACTCTGCTCAGCAAAGTGGATGCAGTCTATCACAGTGCCATCCGTTTTGTCACCAAAGCCCATTATACCACCCACCACTGCGACCCGTATGCTCTAGTCGGCTGACTACATATTCGTTGCCAGACCGACTGTCTCCAGGTCATTCATAAATCTATGCTAGGTAAAGCTCTGCCTTCTCAGCTCACTGGTCACGATAACAACACCCACCCGTAGCACCCGCTCCAGCAGGTATATCTCACTGGTCATCCCCAAACCTCCTTTGGCAGCCTTTCCTTCCAGTTCTCTGCTGCCAATGACTAGAACGAATTGCAAAAATCGTTGAAGCTGGAGACTTATATTTTACTAACCGATCGCTGCAGCTATACATAGCCCATCTGTAAATAGCCCACCGAATCTACCTACCTCATCTCTAGATTGTTTTTTATTTACTTTTCTGCTCTTTTGCACACCAGTATTTCCATTTGCACATCATCATCTGCTCATCTATCACTCCAGTGTTAATTTGCTAAATTGTAATTACTTTGCTACTATGTCCTATTTGTTGCCTTAACTCCTCACGCCATTTTCTCACACTGTATATAGATTTTCTTTTTTTCTATTGTGTTGACTATGCTTGTTTATTCCATGTGTAACTCTGTGTTGTTGTTTGTGTCGCACTGCTTTGCTAAATCTTGGCCAGGTCGCAGTTGTAAATGAGAACTTGTTCTCAACTAGCCTACCTGGTTAAATAAAGGTGAAAAAAAAGAATGGCACACATACACAATCCAATTGTCTCAAGGCTTAAATATCCTTTTTTAACCCGTCTCCTCCCCTTCATCTACTGTGTACTGATTGAAGTGAATTTAACATGTGACATCAATAAGGGATCATAGCTTTCACCTTGATTCACCTGGTCAGTCCATGTCATGGAAGAGAAGGTGTTCCTAATGTTTTGTACACTTAGTTTGTATGTGTGTGTGGTGTTGTTGTGAGTGTGTTTTATTAATCAGAACATGAGGCTTGTGAGAGAGAGCTAATCCTGGATTAACAGATTAGAGCACTTGCGTTGTCATAACAACACATTGATTGGGACTGAACATTGATCACTGTGTGGTTGTAGTTAATTAGTGAGTTAATCAGCCCATCTTGCAGGAGATTAATGAAGTAATCATCAAATCTCAGAATTACAACAGGATCCTACTAAATGAACACATCAGACCTGTGTGGGTGTAACCTCTCTCCCCCACACACTCCTTTTTCGAGAGAGAGAGAGAGACTATGTTCACACTGCCCACAAAATGAGGTGGAAACTCAGCTGCACTTCCTAACCTCCTGCCCAATGTATGACCATATTAGAGACACATATTTCCCTCAGATTACACAGATCCACAAAGAATTTGAAAACAAATCCAATTTTGATACTCCTATATCTACTGGGTGAAATACGAGTGTGCCATAAGAGCAGCAATATTTGTGACCTGTTGCAACCAGTGAAGAACAAACATCATTGTAAATACAACCCATATTTATGCTTATTTATTTTCCCTTGTGTACTTTAAACGTTTGTACATTTGTTACAACACTGTATACATACATAATATGACATTTGTAATGTCTTTATTGTTTTGAAAAATGTTTACTGTTAATTTTGATTGTTTATTTCACTTTTGTGTATTATCTACCTCACTTGCTTTGGTAATGTTAACACATGTTTCCCATGCCGAGAGAGAGATGTATCTAAGCTAATATCCTTCCTGGTGAGTATGATAGATAATGCCCCCAAAGGGATAATACATCCTGGAAGTGTAGAGTGATGGATCCTCTGTAAATGGTGTGATTAGAGACAGATGACAGATTAATGGATACACACATCCTGAGTTATCACATATTGTACACTGATGGTTTCCTGAATAGCTGAGATTTCAATGTGTGGTCAGCAAAAGGGACGTGTGTGTGTAAGGCTTTACGAGGGCATCCCAATTCTGGTATTTTTTCCACAAATTGATCTTTTGACCAATCACATCAGATCTTTTCATGTCAGATATTTTTCAGAGCTGATCTGGTTGGTCAAATGACCAATTAGTGTAAAAATATCAGAATTGGGCTGCCTGTAAATGCAGCCTTACACACACACACACACACACACACTGTGTAACAGCTGAGAGTATGGATTGAAAGTGGTCATAAAGAAACATTCTAATACACTGGCCCTTTTTATAGGATCGCTGTAGAGAGGGGTGTTTGTATTTTTATCATTGTGGGCGGTGTGTGTGTGTGTGTGTGTGTGTGTGTGTGTGTGTGTGTGTGTGGGGGGGGGGGGGGGGGGGGTCCTGAAAGGCTCTGAATCCTTCATCTGTCTGTCAAAACATCAGAGAAAAGTTTTTAATTAAAATTAAGTATTCTGTTTTCCCTCTTTACAGTACAACAGAGTCAGTAGAAAGGAGGCGAACTCAGTCACTGCTTAGCAGACACTCACTAACTCTCATTAACTTTCTCAAAATGGAACACCATTCATTAATGACCTCACTATTCTGTCAACTCTACTTCTAACACCGCCTGCTCTGCTCTCTCTCTCTCTGCTCTCTCTTTCTCTCTCTCTCTGCTCTCTCGTTCTCTCTCTCTGCTCTCTCTCTCTGCTCTCTCTCTCTGCTCTCTCTGCTCTCTCTCACCTTTCTTTCTCTTTTTCTGTGTGGTGTGTGTGTGTGAGAGAGAGCATTGTAATTGTAGTGTTAGTCTGTGTATACACGAGCACTGTTATCTTTAGTAGATACAGCTGTGCTTCAGAGATAACATAACCAGCCAATTAGCCATACTGTCTTAGAGCTACACCTCACATCTGACTGCTGTACACTGTAGTTACAAACAGTGGCGTGTGTGTGTGAGAGAGATTGTGTCACCTCCCTTGATTTCATAAATCATTAGGCCACAGAAAAAGCCTATTCCTGTTCGTAAATCACCACACACACACAGGGTTTTGATTTGAGTGATAATGATTTAATCAGTCACTGACAGACAACAGGAAATGCTGTGACATCATGATTAATAATGGCCCTTTCCCCTCATCCTGGGGTGTGTGTGTGTTAGCGTGTGTGTGTGTTTTTGTTGTTACAGAGTCATACTGTTGAGGTTCTTTCTCTCTCAGCAGTACACCTCCTACGTCACTCCATCAAATGCTATTGTTAACCCCCAGAGAAGTCCGACTGAACGTTAACTTCAGTGAGCTTTGGGTTCAGCATCGCTGCTTCTCTTCAATAATAACCATTGTGTGTTTTGTGGTGTTTGTGTGGTGGTTCAGTCAGAATATGTGTGTGTCTGAGAGATGATAGGGGAGGATTGATGGCTGACCGGTGTAGCTTGATTTTGAAACGTACACTAATTATCGGTGCCTTCAATTTGAGTCTGTGTTTTAAGAAGAGAGGTTTGATGCTGTAACGGCTGCTAATTATTGCTGCTCTGGATTTCACTCAATCTGTTTGATCTGCTGTCCTGTGGAGACGGATCGAGAGCGTGCGTGCACTGGCGCGCGCACACACACACACACACACACACACACACACAATTAAGGGTCATAAGGAGGAGAGAGGAGGCTTGAGCTCCAATTACTGAGACTCCAGTATTCTGCTTGGTTCCCCATCCTTACACCACAGGGATGTGTGTGTGTGTACAGTAAAAGTTATTTTGTGGAACTTCTTTCCTTCTTAATGCATTTGAGCCAATCAGTTGTGTTGTGACAAGGTAGGGGTGGTATACAGAGGATAGCCCTATTTGGTAAAAGACCAAGTCCATATTATGGCAAGAACAGCTCAAATAAGCAAAGAGAAATGACAGTCCATCATTACTTTAAGACATGAAGTTCAGTCAATATGGAAAATGTTAAGAACTTTGAAAGTTTCTTCAAGTGCAGTGGCAAAAACCATCAAGCGCTATGATGAAACTGGCTCTCATGAGGACCACTACAGGAAAGGAAGACCCAGAGTTACCTCTGCTGCAGAGGATAAGTTCCTTAGAGTTAACTGCTCCTCAGATTGCAGCCCAAATAAATGCATCACAGATTTCAAGTCACAGACACATCTCAACATCAACTGTTTAGAGGAGACTGCCTGAATCAAGCCTTCATGGTCAAATTGCTGCAAAGAAACCACTACTAAAGGACATCAATAATAATAAGAAGAGACTTGCTTGGGCCAAGAAACACAAGCAATGAACATTATTCTTTGTGAGGCGCAGAGCAGGTGAACGGATAATCTCCGCATGTGTGGTTCGCACCATGAAGCATGGAAGAGGAGGTGTGTGGGTGCTTTGCTGGTGACACTGTCAGTGATTTTATTTAGAATTCAAGGCACACTTAACCAGCATGGCTACCACAGCATTCTGCAGCAATACGCCATCCCATCTGGTTTGAGCTTAGTGGGACTATCATTTGTTTTTCAACAGGACAATTACCCAAAACACACCTCCAGGCTGTGTAAGGGCTATTTGACCAAGATGGAGAGTGATGGAGTCCGGCATCAGATTACCTGACCTCCACAATCACCCGATCTTAACCTAATTGAGATGGTTTGGGATGAGTTGGACCATGGAGTAAAGGAAAAGCAGCCAACAAGTGCTCAGCATATGTGGGAACTCCTTCAAGACTGTTGGAAAAGCATTACAGGTGAAGCTGGTTGAGAGAATGCCAAGAGTGTGCAAAGCTGTCATCAAGGCAAACGGTGGCTACTTTGAAGAATCCAAAATATAAAATATATTTTCATTTGTTTAACACTTTTTTGGGTTACTACATGATTCCATATGTGTTATTTAAAAGTTTGATTGTCTTCGCTATTATTCTACTATGTAGAAAATTTTAAAAATAAAGAAAAACCCTTGTAGGTGTGTCCAAACTTTTGACTGGTACTGTAGGTGTGTGTATCACCCCTAGCAGGAGTCTCCTAATCTCACAGAGGCCAAATCAATCAAATCTCTAAAAGCACTCTGGATAATCTACTCAATATACGCCATCTGGACCCGACCTGAGATAGTGTGTGAACATGTATGTGCGTTGCGCATGTGTGTGTAAATGTTTGTGTGTGCCCATGCATGCATGTTTGTGTGTGGTTGTGTGTGAGAGCAGACATTGAGCAAAGCATGTGAAATAAGCAGACAGAGAAATTGAGTTTCTGTAAAGTCATTTTATTGTTCCATGGTTGTATAATGCAGTCAGTCTTTGACTCTCTACGCCTCAGCAGGACAGATATATTTACATTACATTGTACACCAGATATATGGAAACATGTTATTACATTTCCCTGCATTCCATTTTATGTGTGTGTGTTGTCCCAGGGATGATAGTCTTTATGTTTAAGTTACGGTATTTCCAGCTTTTAATGTGATTGATGCCTTTTTGTACACATGCTTAACTAACCTGTATGAAACGGAGATGGCCCTTACTTTTTCTTGATCTCTATCTCTCTTTCTCTCCCTCTTTTCTCACCTTTTGTTCTCTCACTAAATCTGTCAAGCGCTCTCTCTCTCTCTCCCTTACACTTTCTCTTCTTTCTCTCTCGCTCTGCTCTTTCTCTCAATTCAATTAAATTCACTTCAATTCAAAGGGGATTTACGGGCATGGAAAACACATGTTTATATTGCCAAAGCAAGTGAAAAACAATAAACAAAAGTGATATGAGCAATCAGGAATTAATAGTTAACATTACAAACACAAAAGTTTCAAAAGGAAAAAGACATCTCAAATGTTATATTATTAGCTAGGTATAGTGTTGTAACAGTGTGCAAATAGTTGTAGTATGAATGGCAAGGGAAAATAAACAGATATAGTTTGTATTTACAAAGGTGTTTGTGCTACACTGGTTGCCCTTTTCTTGTGGCAATAGGTCACACATTTGGCTGCTGTGATTGCACACTGCGGTATTTTGACAAATAAGGGAGTTTGGTTTTCAAATTCTTTCTTGGTCTGTGTGAACTGGAGGAAATATGTGTCTCTATGTTCATAGGAGGTTAGGAAGTGCATCTTAGTTTCCACCTTGTTTTGTGGACAGTGGGCACATAGCCTTTCTTCTCTCTCTCTGCCTATGGCAGCCTCTCTCAGTAGCAAAGCTCATGGAGTCTGTAAATAGGCAAAGCCTTTCTTAAGTTTGGGTCAGTCACCGTGGCACTGTCGTATTGGATACCCTCACAGCCCAATAAGGGCTCATGCGCCTGTCTGACATTGGTCTAGTTGTGTTTTATTTAATAAATCATTTTCAAAGTAACCCTACAAAAAGTCATTCATATACCTTTTTCATTTACACATGTACTAGGAAGATAAGTATTTGTTTACTGGGCTTCAATAATGT
The DNA here is from genome assembly GCF_013265735.2 of Oncorhynchus mykiss. Lineage (NCBI taxonomy): Eukaryota > Metazoa > Chordata > Actinopteri > Salmoniformes > Salmonidae > Oncorhynchus > Oncorhynchus mykiss. The sequence continues at coordinate 20,914,770 of NC_048567.1, read as the reverse complement.
GACCGATCAAAGTCCCTCAGGCCTTGATAAATAATTAAACTGATTGAAATTAAGGGGATATTGGTGAGCAAGTGCCATGAGTGGAACTTACTTAGGTGTTCAAAAGTGCATGCCAGACCGAGAGCCTAACTCTTCTTACTTCTTCATGAGTTTTAGTTTAGAAAACGATCTCTTCACAGACAGACAGTTACAGGGATGGTTATAAACCGCTTGATTGCCGTAGCAACATCAGGGAAACTGTGAAGAATGGAGTGGTGCTTCAAATATAGCAGTTCTGCAATATCATTAATTGAGCCTCTCGCAGTCTCCTTAATTGTAGGCCTAGGAAGCGCTGGGACATGTTGTCTGTATACTGGACAGCCAGTAAATTGGCAGATGCAAACAGATATATCTTTAGTGGACAACAGTTCTTACGTTCTTGATTTTGTTCATGCTGGTGAACTGTCATTTGGGTTGTGGTTGCAATATTAACAGTCCCTTATCTCTTGGTATATATTGCTATGCACCATTCAAGACTAAGTTTAAATTGTGTGCAGCGCAATGGACAAATAATGCACAATGTCGCAGAAAAATCTGTATGGGTTGTCAATACTCAGTATAGAAAACAGTCGGACCTGTCCGAGGAATGTCTCATGTTATGCACGTTCAGGTAGGATATACAGGACAGTTGTGAACTCCGACCTTTGGGGGTCCAGATAAACTGCATTTGCCAGTGCACAGTCCTCAGGTATTCTGCCATTGTATATTCTATTTTTAGGGCAAAGTAGCATTCCACTTTGCTCTGTTTTTTGGATAATTACTTCCAATGTGTCAAATAGTTTTCTCATGATTTGGTTGGGTCTAATTGTGTTGCTGTCCTGGGGCTCTGTGGGGTCTGTTATTGTTTGTGAACAATGTCCCAGAACAAGCTGGCTGAGGGGCTTCTTCTCTAGGTTAATCTCTTTGTAGGTGATGGCTCTGTTATGGAAGATTTAGGTGTTGCTTCCTTTTAGGTGGTTGTACAACATAACATCTCTTTTCTGGATTTTGATCATTAGCGGGTATCGTCCTAATTCTGCTCTGCATGAATTAGTTTGGGTTTTACGTTCTACACAGAGAATGTTTTTGCAGAATTAAGCAAGCAGAGTCTCAATTTGACTTGGTGTGTGTCCCATTTTGTAACTTTTTGGGGTTGGTGAGTAGACCACAGTCCTCACAACCATAAAGGGCAATTGGTTCTATAACTGGTTCCAGTATTTTTAGCCAGATCCTAATTGGGATGTTGAATGTTATGTTCCTTTTGATGGCATAGAAGGCCCTTCTTGCCTTGTCTCTCAGATCATTCACAGCTTTGTGGAAGGTACCTGTGGTGCTGATGTTTAGGCTGAGGTAGGTATAGTTCTTTGTGTGCTTGGGGGCAATGGTGTCTAGATTGAATTTGTTGGACACCATTATTTTTGTCTTACTGGGATTCACTGTCAAGGCCCAGGTCTGACATAATCTGTGCAGAATATCTAGGTGCTGCTGTAGGCCTGCTTTGGTTGGGGACAGAAGCACCAGATCATCTGCAAACAGTAGACATTTGCCTTCAGAGTATAGTAGGGTAAGGCCGGGTGCTACAGACTGATCTAGTGCCCTCGCCAATTCATTGATATATATGTTGAAGAAGGTGGGGCTCAAGCTGCATCCCTGTCTCACCCCATGGACCTGAGGAAAGAAATCTGTGTTTTTGACCATTTTAACTGCACACTTGTTGTTTGTGTACATTCATTTTATAATGTTGTATGTTTTCCCCCCAACACCGCTTTTCATCAATTTATATACACTGCTCAAAAAAATTAAGGGAACACTTAAACAACACAATGTAACTCCAAGTCAATCACACTTCTGTGAAATCAAACTGTCCACTTAGGAAGCAACACTGATTGACAATAAATGTCACATGCTGTTGTGCAAATGGAATAGACAACAGGTGGAAATATAGGCAATTAGCAAGACACCCCCAATAAAGGAGTGGTTCTGCAGGTGGTGACCACAGACCACTTCTCAGTTCCTATGCTTCCTGGCTGATATTTTGGTCACTTTTGAATGTTGCCGGTGCTTTCACTCTAGTGGTAGCATGAGGCGGAGTCTACAACCCACACAAGTGGCTCAGGTAGTGCGGCTCATCCAGGATGGCACATCAATGCGTGCTGTGGCAAGAAGGTTTGCTGTGTCTGTCAGCGTAGTGTCCAGAGCATGGAGGCGCTACCAGGAGACAGGCCAGTACATCAGGAGACGTGGAGGAGGCCATAGGAGGGCAACAACCCAGCAGCAGGAACGCTACCTCTGCTTTTGTGCGAGGAGGAGCAGGAAGAGCACTGTCAGAGCCCTGCAAAATGACCCCCAGCAGGCCACAAATCTGCATGTGTCTGCTCAAACGGTCAGAAACAGACTCCATGAGGGTGGTATGAGGGCCCGACGTCCACACCGTTACAGCCCAACACCGTGCAGGACGTTTGGCATTTGCCAGAGAACACCAAGATTGGCAAATTCGCCACTGGCGCCCTGTGCTCTTCACAGATGAAAGCAGGTTTACACTGAGCACATGTGACAGACGTGACAGAGTCTGGAGACGCCGTGGAGAACGTTCTGCTGCCTGCAACATCCTCCAACATGACCGATTTGGCGGTGGGTCAGTCATGGTGTGGGGTGGCATTTCTTTGGGGGGCCGCACAGCCCTCCATGTGCTCGCCAAAGAGGTAGCCTGACTGCCATTAGGTACCGAGATTAGATCCTCAGACCCCTTGTGAGACCATATGCTGGTGCGGTTGGCCCTGGGTTCCTCCTAATGCAAGACAATGCTAGGCCTCATGTGGCTGGAGTGTGTCAGCAGTTCCTGCAAGAGGAAGGCATTGATGCTATGGACTGGCCCACCCGTTCCCCAGACCTGAATCCAATTGAGCACATCTGGGACATTATGTCTCGCTCCATCCACCAACGCCACGTTGCACCACAGACTGTCCAGGAGTTGGCGGATGCTTTAGTCCAGGTCTGGGGGGAGATCCCTCAGGAGACCTTCCACCACCTCATCAGGAGCATGCCCAGGTGTTGTAGGGAGGTCATACAGGCACGTGGAGGCCACACACACTACTGAGCCTCATTTTGACTTGTTTTAAGGACATTACATCAAAGTTGGATCAGCCTGTAGTGTGGTTTTCCACTTTAATTTTGAGTGTGACACCAAATCCAGACCTCCATGGGTTGATAAATTTGATTTCCATTGATCATTTTTGTGTGATTTTGTTGTCAGCACATTCAACTATGTAAAGAAAAAAGTATTTAATAAGAATATTTCATTCATACAGATCTAGGATGTGTTATTTTAGTGTTCCCTTTATTTCTTTGAGCAGTGTAGCAGACCCTCATGCCAAATTGAGTCAAAAGCTTGTTTTGAAATCAACAAAGCATGAGAAGACTGCTTTTGTTTTGTTTGTTTGTCAGTTTGGGTGTATACGTGATCTGTCGTACAGTAATTTAGTAAAAAGCCAATGTGACATTTGCCCAGGACATTGTTTTCACTAAGGAAATGTAGGAGTCTGCTGTTGATGATGCTGCAGAGGATTTTCCAGAGGTTGCTGTTGAGGCATATCCCATGGTAGTGTTTGGGGTCGGATTTGTCTCCACTTTTGTGGATTAGGGTGATCAGGCCTTGGTTCCAAATTTTGGAGAAGGTGCCAGAGCTGAGGTCTGTATATTTGATTATTTTGTTAAGGATATTGTCAACATCACAGGCCTTTTGAGGGTTTGTATTTTGTCCTGTAGTTCATTCAATGTAATTGGAGAATCCAGTGGGTTCTGGTTGTCTTTAATAGTTGATTCAAGATTTGTAATTTATCATGCATACGTTTTTGCTCTTTGTTTTTTGTTAGCACAATCTAAGCATGTATATCTAGAACCTAAAAGGGTTCTTCGGCTGTCCCCATAGGAGAACCATTTGAAAAACTATTTTTGGTTCCCAAAAAGATTTTATCTGGAACCAAAAAGGTTTCTCCTATGGAACCCTCTTTTTCTAAGAGTGTATGACCAAAAAGATGGAGAAGTGGTTTATCCATACATCTCCATTTTGGATAGATAGCTCTTTGTGTTGATCCCAGAAGTGGTTTGATTCTATGTATTCTTCAATTACATTGAGCTGATTTCTGATGTGCTGTCCCTTCTTTTGCCTTAGTGTATTTCTGTAGTGATTTAATATTTCACCATAGTGAAGACGTAGGCTCAGGTTTTTTGGGTCTCTGCTTTTGAACAGATAGGTTTCTACATTTCTTTCTTAGGTTTTTGCATTCTTCATCAAACCATTTGTCATTGTTGTTCATTTTCTTAGGTTGTCTGCTTGGAATTTTTTTATTTGATAGGGAAGCTGAAAGGTCAAATATTCAGTTTAGGCTTTCTACTACAGGTTTACACCTTCACTATTGCAGTGAAATGTTTTGTCCAGGAAGTTGTCCAAGAGGGATTACATTTTTGTTTGCCAATTGTTTTTTGGTAGGTTTCTACACTACTTTCCTTCCATCTATAACATTCCTTAATAGCATGCAGTTTGTTCGGCTCTGATGCCTCATGCTGAGTATTGCTCTGTTCAAGAAACTGTAATTTTGCTGTGATCTGATAGGGGTGTCAGACTCTGGATTGAGTTCGGTGATAGTCGTCTACAGTACAACTGCCAACACTGTTTTAAGTGTATCTACTGAAGGAGTCCCCTCGAAACCTACCAGACCCAGCATGCGATAGAGTTGCAGGATTTGTGACCCGTTTTTGTTGGTTGTTTTGTCATAGTTGTGTTAGGTTCTAGATATAGTAAAAGCTTTGTGTTCCATAGTGTCCAGTGTTGTGCTTGGGGCTGAATGGGGCTTGGGCGGGTGTAGGAGTGGGGATTGGGCCTAGTGCTCTGCTCACGGCCTGGGCGTCTGTCTGTCGCTCTCTCTCTCTCGGGTGTTACGGTACTTCTAAAGACAGCCAGTATGACGGTACTTTTAAAGACAGCCAGTATGACGGTACTTCTAAAGACAGCCAGTATGACGGAACTTCAAAAGACAGCCAGTATGACGGTACTTCAAAAGACAGCCAGTATGACGGTACTTCTGAATACAGCCAGTATGACGGTACTTCAAAAGACAGCCAGTATGACGGTACTTCAAAAGACAGCCAGTATGACGGTACTTCAAAAGACAGCCAGTATGACGGTACTTCTAAAGACAGCCAGTATGACGGTACTTCTAAAGACAGCCAGTATGACGGTACTTCTAAAGACAGCCAGTATGACGGTACTTCTAAAGACAGCCAGTATGACGGTACTTCAAAAGACAGCCAGTGTGCCTGACGTTCAGAGAGGAAGAAAGAGATGAGAGGAAGCCAGCTTGTCTTAGCAGGTGCACGGTTTCCCTTGATTCATACTTAAATGGGGATCAAAAGGAGCTTCTCTCTCGTGCACACAGTCACTGTCGAAGGAAAACCTCATCCCTCAACGTTTCAGGCTTTAAATGTTATTTTTTATTAACAAACATACAATTATGAAACTTCAGAAGCTATTTTGAGTACATTGAGGGGAGTTAATGCTTCCAATACATGTATAAACATGGAAATGGGCAAAAATGGAGTTAAAAGGTTTTCATCAGACAGCGACGAAATGCACACTCATGCTCACACACGCATGCACTCATACAAAAACACATGCACGCATACACACACAAATTAAGAAAATTCAGTGGATTGTTATACTGTATGGGGCATTATTGTCCAGGAGTTGCTAACATGGCATTGTATTACTATGTGATGTCATCAGAGAGCATCATAATGCTTTCTGTTGAAACCTCAATGACCAAAGTCTTTCTGGATACGGTGGTCTCGGTGGTGGCAGTGTGAGGGGGGAGAGAGCGGTGAGGGGAGAGGGGTGGAAGGCAGGGGAGGGAGGGAGGAGATGTAGAGGAGGATGGGAGAGAAGAATGGAGGGAAAGATAGAAGATATGGAGAATGGATGGGGGAGAGGGGGGTGTAGGAGGGTCAGGTGATGAGGTGGTGAGGTGTGGGGGGCGAGAGAGGAAGAGGTAGAGGAGGGTGATGAGAGTGCCATACTAAAAGATGTGTGTTGTAGAATGAAAGGATGAAGGGTGAGTGGAGGAGGCTGGGTCATTAGAGGCTGCGGTATGGTGACAGGGGGATGAGGAGGGGGGAGGCTGGGGGTAGAGTGTGTCTGTAAGAGCTGTGTTTGTACGGGGTGTGCGTCTAGCTTTAGAGAGGTATTTAGGGAAGTGGAGTGTGTTTTTTTCTCTTGAGTGTGTGCCACATGTGTACGTGTGTGTGTGGGTTGTGTGTATGGCTCTGGGGAGGGGGTATGGCATGTGTGTGCCGGTGTGTGTGTCTCTGTCCCCTGTAGCAGTCTCTGCATGTGCTCTCGTGCCTGCTCCTGCAGACAGCGATACTTGCCCATCTCCTCAGCGCTGAAGCTGATTGGCTGTTGAGCCAGAGGAGGGGAGGGGTCTTGTGACCACTGACCGCTGTGAGGTAAAGTTAGGGCCGGATATGAGGTCACAGCAGGATGTGATGTCAGGGAAGGACAGGATATGTCCTCTCCAGTTTTCTCAGGGCTCTGAGACGAGAGGGGTTGAGGGCACGGTCGACCACTTTGGACTGCTCCATTCTTCATACTCTCCTTCCCTTGGTTGTGGTCCTTGTCCTGTGTCTGGACCTGGTCTTGGTTGTGTTCCTGTGTCTGGACCTGGTCTTGGTTGTGGTCCTGTGTCTGGACCTGGTCTTGATTGTGGTCCTTGTCCTGTGTCTGGACCTGGTCTTGATTGTGATCCTGTTTCTCTGTTTGGTCAGGGCCCTCCCTCTCTCTTTCTGCCCCTCGTCTCTTAGTTCCTCTCCTGATCGCTGGTAGTTTCCCAATAAGTGGCAGTAGCAGAGTTCTGCTGGGGTTCCCCTCTCTGGGCTTTGGGGGGGCTTTGGGCTCTCTGTCTGAGAGACATGTAGGCTGTGCTGTGGGGTTGGGTCTCCTGTGCTGTGGATGGGTGGTATCAGTGCTGGGCAGAGGTATAGGAGGAGTAGGTTTAAGGCTGGAGGCTTGGTGTTTCTCCTTTGTGGGTGAGGGAGATGGTGCTCGCCTGGGCACCCCTGTTGTTTTTCTCCCAGTCAAGATGAGTCTTGAGCGGGTACTAACGCTACTCCACCCCCCACTCAGGTCTGACACACTGGTGCTGCTGCTACAGGAGCCAGGGCTGGGCCGTCGGGGCAGCCAGTCAGGGCTAGAATCAGGCCAGGGGCTGGTGCTGGAGATGGGGCATCTGGTAACCTGCACACTGGGGACAGACTGGGAGCCAGGACTGGGGCTGTGTCTAAGGTCAGGGCATCTGCTAACCCAGTCCCAGCTAAAACAATCAGGGCTGGGGCTAGGTTGTGATCCCTTCTCCCACCTGCTCCAGCTTTTTCTACCTTCAGTGGACCTCTGTCTCTCCCAGTTGTCATCCCAGCTGTATCTGTCCTCGTATGTCCTCCTATCCTCCCAACTGTCACTGCTGCCCCAGGTACATCTGTCTGGGCTTGAGTTCCCTGGTCCCCTGTCCCAGACCTCTTCCTCGCCAGGACTAGACCTCCATCCCCTGTCCCCCTCCAGAGTCCTGTAACTGGGGGTCGAGAGGTACCCATGCCAGCCCCCTCCACTGACTCCTCCAGGACTGGATCCCTTGCTTACCAAACCATGCCTCCTACTCCCCCTATCCCTGTTCCCTCTCTCCCTACCACCCCTCTCCCTGCTCCCTCTCTCCCACCAGCCTCTACTCCCTCCATCCCAGCTCTCCCTCCTCCCACTCTCTGTTCTCTCCCACTCCTCACTCTCTGACCACTTTCTATTCATGTGTTTCCTGTTTCTGTGGATGTATTTAATCTTCCTCACTGGGCTACAGGAAATACTGCTACCAGGGATGTTGTCATGACGACTGTAGACTGGGTTGTCCCCGTGGCAACCATGGAGACCATCATATGCCACTGGGAGGTTGTGAGCCTTTCCCCAGGGCGACCCGGAAGTAGTACACAGAGAGGAGTCTGAACACCAGTAGAAAGGCCATCCCTCCCTTTCTCCTCTCTCTACCTCTCCATATCTCTCTCTGACTATCTCTCTATACAGCTGAGACTCTGTGCTGTAATACTCTGTCCTCTCTCTGACTCTTTGTGCTGTGTTGAACAGGGAGGCAGAGTTATAGTTATAGTGATGTTGGTCTCTACTGTGACTCCTGTGAAGCCTCTGTCTGTCAGAGCAGGGCACAGACTCAGAGTCACACTCCCCCACCAGGCACAGAGTCCCACCCCTCCTCCTCTTCCCTCTCCTCCTCTTCCCCCCTGCCTTTCTTCTCCTCTTCCCGCCCGTCTCTCCCTCCCGCTCTATTTCCCTGTCTCCTTCTCCCCCTCTGTCTCTGTCACATCTCCTCTTTCCGCCCCACCAGGTGGAAACAGAGGTTATGGCGCTCCTAAGACGCTGCCGCTCTCCCTCGCACTTCTTTGAAGTCCCATTATGCCTTTCCCCTCTCCTCCTCTTCTTCTTTGTGCTGTCGTTTACATTTCGGCATGACACATCTGTTGGAGTGCTTACTGAACCGCCCACAGAGTGTGTGCGCGAGCTGGCAGCGTGCGTACACACACATCTAACCTTGCTTGCACACACACACAAGGCGGCACAGGGCTGGATGACAGCCTCTAATTTAGGCCTGGGGGTTCTGATGGCTCGTTCTCTCTCCTGTCTCACATGTCCTTCTAATCTGCCTCCCTGGGGATTGTGGGGGTTTGTGTGAGTGTTGTCACTGCAAAGGGGGTCACCGTTCCCGAAGAGGGGGTGGTGCCATCTCAACCCAGATTCACCTCCACTCTCTGGCACTGTTGCTTCTGCCTGGAAGGCTGCTGTCACTCCATGTGCTTCTGTCTTCTCTACAACATGACAGGATGATGAGTGTATGGCTCCCTCATCTGTCCCGCCTGTCTCTGTATATAGATCTGTATTGGATTCTACATTTTCTGTGTCCTGAGGAGGAGGCTGGGAGCTAGAGAACATGAGGGAGTCGGACTCCTCTGTGTGTTTCTCCTGCGTCTCCTGCGTCTCCTCCGTCTCCTGCTGGCTTGCTGAGTGGTTACAGTGTGACTTGGTTTGACTGTGGTTGTGTTCAGGGTTAAAGTGTGGTGGGTTGGTGTGGGGTTGCCAGTGTGTGGGCTTGCAGCTGTAGGAGAGGTGAGGTTTGGCTGTGGTAAACTGCAGCAGTTTTACTGGCCATCTCAGACGGGTGGATCCGTCTCTGGCAACCACATGGAGATAAGAAGACATAGTAGTCTGATTCACCTCATGGCCCTGTTGTCTGTGCTCTGTACTCCTGTTCCTCTCATCCCCCTCCTCCCCCTTCTCCCTATCATTTGCTGTCCCATGTTCAGGGCTCTGGTCTGTTTCTCTCAGTCTGACGTTGTGGGTAGGACAGCCTGGGTCATGGCTGGCAGAGAACCTGTCTCTCTCCTCCCCTCCTCTCTTCTCTCCTCTCTCCTCCCCCTCTTCCCCGCCTGAGGGTTCTGTCTGGTTTCCAGGGTGAAGGCTGTTGGTTGGTTGCCCTAGTAACAGGTTGTCTGGGTGACGTAGACGTAGCTCATCTTCTCCCCTTCCCTTCTTCATCTGCACTCTTCCTCCTCTCCCCTCCTCCTCTTGCTGGTCTGAGAAGACAGAGGCAGATGGCTCTAGCCTTGGGCCCCTCCTGGAGAAACAGAAGGAGACCCCCACCCTTCCTCTGTCTCTGCCCCACGGAAAGGCAGGGTCCTGGGAAGATCTGTTCAGGCGAGGCTGGGGATCCTCCAGAGAAGGTCCACATCTGGAATGCAAGGCTGGGGGTGGGGAGGCTTGGAAGGGCCCTCCAGGGAAGATGGGTATGTGGGTAGGGTTCTCTGGCTGCTGGGGCTGGGAGTTGGAGAGAGGCTTGGTCTGGAGATGGGGGGAGTCCTCTCCCTGGAGGCTGAGAGGGATCGTCTGGGGCTTGGTTAGAGGTAGGGTAACAGCGGGTCGCTGGGAGTTCCCTGTGGTTTGGATGAACCCTGTTTGGGTCAAGGGAACATGGCGGTCCCCTGGTCTGTTGTCTTTCTCTCCACAGTGTCTCTCTGAATGCTGGATCTCAGCTCTCACTGTCCCTCGGAACCTATCAACCTGGCCTGGTACCCTGGTGCAAAGGAGAGGAGAGGTGGAGACGAGAGGATAGCAGAGCAGAGAACAGAATAAATATACAATTTGTGAAAATGTCAAACACTGTCCATATTATGCAGTTTACTGTGAGTGTTCATGTTATATTAACTCAGCCCGTGTTTACAGTATCTAGGCCAGCTCTTACATCCATCACTCTGAGGACCAGAGAGACTGACAGAGTGTGTGCAAGTGAGCATATGTGGACAGTATGTGTGTATCATAGAGATTTCCTTGCAGTGCGCTTGGAAAGCAAGTCTCCACACACACACACACACACACACACACACACACACACACACACACACACACACACACACACACACACACACACACACACACACACACACACACACACACACACACACACACACACCTCACACACACCTGTGTGTCTGTTGTCGTAGCAGTGCTAGTTGGTGCAGGTGTCTCAGAGCTCTCTCCTGCTTGCGGTCGTCCTTCCACGACTTAGACGCAACGTTCCGAGCAAACTCCCTCTGCTTCAACTCCTTCAGTCTCTACAGGGAGGAGAGGAGAGGGTCAGTGTGTGTGTGTGATGTGTGGAAACGATTTCAGCTCCCTCTATCTGTGGGAAGAACCATCTCTGAGTGTGAATTGTGTATCAATCAAAAGTGTTGTTTCTACATCCTCTGCATGTTGTTTCTACATCCTCTGCCATAGAAACTGTATGACAGGCAGAATGGTGATGATTGAGTACTGACAGTGTTATAAGCCTAATGATGATGAGTGTTGCAGTCTGTCAGATTGTCATCTCTCAGCAGGCTGCAGTGTATCAACCCTTCAATCATCAGCCTAAATGCCAGCAACCATCTGTCACATTAATATGGACTTCATCATAAGAGGATCATTTAGGAAACTTACTTCATTACGCGAATCTCAGTGATAATCCTGCTTATTGAAATCTTACATTGAAAACATTGACTGAAGTATGATGTTGTTACTGATAGAAACTACAGACCACTGATAGGATAAATAAAGCATAGACAGCACTACAGGAACTGCATTGGAAGGCCCTAAAATCCCTCTTAGAATCATCTAGAACTGCTCTGGAACTCACCTCTAACTCCGTAGAACTCTCTAGAACTAAACCTGGAACTCACCTCTAACTCCGTAGAACCCTCTAGAACTGATCCTGGAATTCACCCCTAACTCCGTAGAACCCTCTAGAACTGAACCTGGAACTCACCTCTAACTCCGTAGAACCCTCTAGAACTGATCCTGGAATTCACCCCTAACTCCGTAGAACCCTCTAGAACTGAACCTGGAACTCACCTCTAACTCCGTAGAACCCTCTAGAACTGAACCTGGAACTCACCTCTAACTCCGTAGAACCCTCTAGAACTGAACCTGGAACTCACCTCTAACTCCGTAGAACCCTCTAGAACTGAACCTGGAACTCACCTCTAACTCCGTAGAACCCTCTAGAACTGAACCTGGAACTCACCTCTAACTCCGTAGAACCCTCTAGAACTGAACCTGGAACTCACCTCTAACTCCGTAGAACCCTCTAGAACTGAACCTGGAACTCACCTCTAACTCTGTAGAACTCTCTAGAACTGAACCTGGAACTCCTAAGATCACAGCAAGCACCATCTCTGTATCATCAGCACTGAGAAACAGATCACTGCACTGTGTGTGTGTGGGTCTCCTCTCCATTGGTCTGCTCCTTCAGGTGTGCCAGCTCTTTCAGGCAAATAGTGTTACTAATTTTTCTTCCTGCCTTTATCTGCGCTTGGCAGGTAGAGGTGTGTGTGTGTGTGTGTGTGTGTGTGTGTGTGTGTGTGTGTGTGTGTGTGTGTGTGTGTGTGTGTGTGTGTGTGTGTGTGTGTGTGTGTGTGTGTGTGTGTGTGTGTGTGTGTGTGTGTGTGTGTGTGTGTGTGTGTGTGTGTGTCAGTCAGTCTTCAGGCTGTAGAGGGATGTAAGGTGTCTGACAATAGCTGCTTCACTTTCTCTCGCTCTCTCTCACTCTCATTAGTTGATCACTGTCTAGGAGTCTCCATTTGATCTAACAATAGATCTATCATTTTATCTAGCCACTATCTATCCCAACAGCTGATTATTTCCTGCATCTCTGTCTGACATGTCATTCAGTCCCTCCTCTCTTCCGTCTTTCTCTCTCTCTCCTTCCCTCCTTACGCCTTCTACCCCTCCTCTCTTGCTATCATGAAATCACACACACAGTAAACCCTAAGGGAACATCTTGATCCACTCAAATGAGCATGCATTTATTCATGCACACCCTCACCATCACACCTTCAGTGGCTGCTAATCAATATCAGATAAATTCAACCTGCTAATCCAGGAACACACACACACACACACACACACACACACGTTGACAGTTCTCAGGTTAATCTGTAGTGAACAGAACGCAAACGAGTGTTTCTATGTATTATCACTCACTACTTAACATCCCACTGTCAGCTCACTGTAGACGGCTTTGATGTGCTCTACTGCTGTGTGTGTGTGTGTGTGTGTGTATTCATGTGTGCGTGCCTGCGTACGTGTGTGTGTAGGTAGCGTACAGTCTTTGAGCTTTGAGTCTTTGATGCCAAATGCTGGTATGTGGGATATATTAATCATATTCCTACTCAGATGCATACATAATACATACAGTGCCTTGCGAAAGTATTCGGCCCCCTTGAACTTTGCGACCTTTTGCCACATTTCAGGCTTCAAACATAAAGATATAAAACTGTATTTTTTTGTGAAGAATCAACAACAAGTGGGACACAATCATGAAGTGGAACAACATTTATTGGATATTTCAAACTTTTTTAACAAATCAAAAACTGAAAAATTGGGCGTGCAAAATTATTCAGCCCCTTTACTCTCAGTGCAGCAAACTCTCTCCAGAAGTTCAGTGAGGATCTCTGAATGATCCAATGTTGACCTAAATGACTAATGATGATAGGGTTACACCTGTGTGTAATCAAGTCTCCGTATAAATGCACCTGCACTGTGATAGTCTCAGAGGTCCGTTAAAAGCGCAGAGAGCATCATGAAGAACAAGGAACACACCAGGCAGGTCCGAGATACTGTTGTGAAGAAGTTTAAAGCCGGATTTGGATACAAAAAGATTTCCCAAGCTTTAAACATCCCAAGGAGCACTGTGCAAGCGATAATATTGAAATGGAAGGAGTATCAGACCACTGCAAATCTACCAAGACCTGGCCGTCCCTCTAAACTTTCAGCTCATACAAGGAGAAGACTGATCAGAGATGCAGCCAAGAGGCCCATGATCACTCTGGATGAACTGCAGAGATCTACAGCTGAGGTGGGAGACTCTGTCCATAGGACAACAATCAGTCGTATATTGCACAAATCTGGCCTTTATGGAAGAGTGGCAAGAAGAAAGCCATTTCTTAAAGATATCCATAAAAAGTGTTGTTTAAAGTTTGCCACAGGCCACCTGGGAGACACACCAAACATGTGGAAGAAGGTGCTCTGATCAGATGAAACCAAAATTGAACTTTTTGGCAACAATGCAAAACGTTATGTTTGGCGTAAAAGCAACACAGCTGAACACACCATCCCCACTGTCAAACATGGTGGTGGCAGCATCATGGTTTGGGCCTGCTTTTCTTCAGCAGGGACAGGGAAGATGGTTAAAATTGATGGGAAGATGGATGGAGCCAAATACAGGACCATTCTGGAAGAAAACCTGATGGAGTCTGCAAAAGACCTGAGACTGGGACGGAGATTTGTCTTCCAACAAGACAATGATCCAAAACATAAAGCAAAATCTACAATGGAATGGTTCAAAAATAAACATATCCAGGTGTTAGAATGGCCAAGTCAAAGTCCAGACCTGAATCCAATCGAGAATCTGTGGAAAGAACTGAAAACTGCTGTTCACAAATGCTCTCCATCCAACCTCACTGAGCTCGAGCTGTTTTGCAAGGAGGAATGGGAAAAAATGTCAGTCTCTCGATGTGCAAAACTGATAGAGACATACCCCAAGCGACTTACAGCTGTAATCGCAGCAAAAGGTGGTGCTACAAAGTATTAACTTAAGGGGGCTGAATAATTTTGCACGCCCAATTTTTCAGTTTTTGATTTGTTTAAAAGTTTGAAATATCCAATAAATGTCGTTCCACTTCATGATTGTGTCCCACTTGTTGTTGATTCTTCACAAAAAAATACAGTTTTATATCTTTATGTTTGAAGCCTGAAATGTGGCAAAAGGTCGCAAAGTTCAAGGGGGCCGAATACTTTCGCAAGGCACTGTAACTAACTCTCTATCTCTGTGCGTGTGTGGACGTTTAACTATACTTGTTGGGACCAGAACTCCCCACAAGAATAGTAAAAAAACAAACATTTGACCAACTGGGGACATTTTGTTAGTCCCCACAGGGTCAAATGCTATTTCTATGCGGTTTAGGGTTAACGTTAGAATTAGGGTTAGAATTAGGTTTTAGGTTAGGGTTAGGAGCTAGGGTTAGGTTTAGGGTTAGGGTTAGAATTAGGTTTTAGGTTAGGGTTAGGAGCTAGGGTTAGGTTTAGGGTTAAGGTTAGGGAATATAGGATGTTGAATGGAACTGAATTTTTTCTCTCCACAAGGTTAGTTGTAGAAGAATGTGTGTGTGTGTGACAGGAGTTATGTCAATCATAGAAGGAACGGATCTGTCAGTGACTGGACCACCTGAGAGTAGAGGAGTGAAGAGGAGGGAATAGAAGGAACATTTTTATTTGTCACATGCGCCGAATACAACTTTACAGTGAAATGCTTAAGAGCCCTTTCCCAACAATGCATAGTTAAAAAGTAAGACAAAATAGCAAAAAAGAAAAACAAATTAAATGTATTACGTAAAGCTGATATGTCTTCAGTTAATAAATATTCAACCCCTTTATTATGGCAAGCCTAAATAAGTTCAGGAGTAAAAATGTGCTTAACAAGTCACATAATAACTTGCATGGACTATAGTGTTGAACATGATTTTTGAATGACTCACGCATACAATTATCTGTAAGGTCCCTCAGTCGAGCAGTGAATTTCAAACACAGATTCAACCACAAAGACCAGGTAGGTTTTCCAACGCCTCGCAAAGAAGGGCATCTATTGGTAGATGGGTAAAAAAGAAAATCCAACATTGAATATCCCTTTGAGCATGGTGAAGTTAATAATTACACTTTGGATGGTGTATCAATACACCCAGTCACTACAAAGATGCAGGTGTCCTTCCTAACTCAGTTGCTGGAGAGGAAGGAAACCACTCAGGGATTTCACCATGAGGCCAATTGTGACTTTAAAACAGTTACAGAGTTTAATGGCTGTGAAAGCAGAAAACTGAAGATGGATCAACAACATTGTAGTTACTCCACTATACTAATCTAAATGACAGAGTGAGAAGAATGAAGCCTGTACAAAATAAAAATATTCCAAAACGTGCATCCTGTTTGTAATAAGGCACTAATATCCTTTAACATGAATCTACATTTGAGTTGCTTACCAGGAAGACAGTGAATGTGACCGAGTTTTGAATTAAATCTGCTTAAAATCTATAACAAGGCTTGAAAATTAATTTGACAGAGTTTGAAGAATTTTGAAAAGAATAATGGGCAAATATTGTACAATCCAGGTGTGTTATGCTCTTAGAGAGTTACCCAGAAAGACTCACAGCTGTAATAGCTGCTAAAGGTGATTCTAACATGCATTGACTCAGGGGTGTGAATACTTATGTAAATTAGATATTTGCTAACACTTCTAAAAACATGTTTTCACTTTGTCATATGGGGTATTGTGTGTAGACGGGTGAGACAAAAAAAATATATTTAATACTTTTTTTTTTTTTTTGTTGTGAATTTTACCCCTTTTTCTCCCCAATTTCGTGGTATCCAATTGTTTTAGTAGCAACTATCTTGTCTCATCGCTACAACTCCCGTACGGGCTCGGGAGAGACGAAGGTTGAAAGTCATGCGTCCTCCGATACACAACCCAACCAAGCCGCACTGCTTCTTAAAACAGCGTGCATCCAACCCGGAAGCCAGCCGCACCAATGTGTCGGAGGAAACACAGTGCACCTGGCAACCTTGGTTAGCGCGCACTGCGCCCGGCCCGCCACAGGAGTCGCTGGTGGGCGATGAGACAAGGACATCCCTACCGGCCAAGCCCTCCCTAACCCGGACGACGCTAGGCCAATTGTGCGTCACCCCACGGACCTCCCGGTCGCGGCCGGTTACGACAGAGCCTGGGCGCGAACCCAGAGTCTCTGATGGCACAGCTGGCTATTTAATACATTTTAAATTCAGGATGTAACATAACAAAATGTGGAATAAGTCAAGGGGTATGAATACTTTCTGAAGGCACTGTAGGTAGAGGTAAAAGTGTCTCGGCAATCAGGATAGATAGTAGCAGCAGCGGCGTATGTGAAGAATGTGAAAAGAGTGTGAAAGTGTGTCTGTGTGAGTGTGTGTGTATGTGGCGTCAATATGCAATAGTGCCAGCATTGGTTTGTGGTGGTAAGTAGAGGGCTATGAAAATGATAAATGAAAACTCTTGGTAAATAGTATGGTCTACAGCTTATCACAGCTTAGTATGGTCTACAGCTTATCTACAGCTTATCATGAGATATTCTAACCAATGCGAGCAGAACCTCGAGACTTCCTTAATATTAGGGATCACACACCAGCTCTTGTTAAAAAAAAGACCATCCCGAGTTTATCCCACGCTGCCGTTCTGTCCTGCCAATGTATAGAAAAAACAGCTCGATTTATATTTTCCATGTCCTTGTTCATCCACAACTCAGAGAAACATAGAATATTACAGTTCTTCAGATCACGTTGATAAGATAGTTATAAACGGAGCTCCTCCAGTTTATTCTCCAGTGACTGCACGTTGGAGGGAAGAGGCGGTTTACACACTCGCCGACGTCGTCTCGTCATAGGAAATGATGGGGGAAATATTATGTACAAAGAAAGTTAAGATCAGCTCAAAAAAACACAAAATAGCACAATTGGTCAGGATCCCGTAAAACAGCTCCTATTCCCTCCAGCACTAAAAAGCACTAGAAAATAAGAGGTAAGGAATGGAGAGGAAGAGTAATGACTGAATGTACAGTGGTTCTTCCTTTAAAAGTTTTGTCGTGCTGCAGCGCACCTTGCAGGCTGCATCAGAATTCTAAGGTACGTTATTTTAGTGGCAGCCATTGTTGCCATTTATGCTAGTTAGTGCTAGTTTGACCACTAGAGGGCATCTTTGAGAAGCATTTTGACTTTTTTAATATTGGCTGTACTGAAGAATTTAAAACCTTTTTTTGTAAGAACATAGTATATGGGATTGATTTTAAGAAATGTAGCTTAATTAATTTGATGAATATTATGGTGTTTCAATTACAAGAAAAATGAAAAACTAAACCCTCAGTGTTTCCATTAGTAAAATATGGCGCTGTACAAAGTGACCGGCCGGGAGTAGGCTACTGTACTAAGAGCAAAATAATCCTAACATTTCCACACCCTAACTGTAGAATAGCCAATACCCAAACAGAGATTCAGTGGGAAAAAAAATGTTTTTCCAAGATGGCGTAGCAGTCAGACGTCTTTGTCCTTCATCTTGTCATGTCCCATGTATATAATATATATTTTTATATATTTATATATCTTTTTTCTATTTTTCTAAACCTCAACTTCAAAATACTCTCCTGCAACCCGCCTCACCCAATGTGGTGTGGATCTGTTTTTTCTAAAGTATTTTTATTTGAACCGGAATCCCCCAACAGAAGCTAGCCAGCTCACTAGCTACTAGCTAGTAGTCAGCAAACCACTGCTAGAGGTCACCAGCTCTCGCCAGTTTGTACAATGCGACTCAAATCAGAGCATACCGGACCTATTTTCTCTCCATATCCCTGGATTCCTACCGCAAGCTCTGAAACTTTTCACCTGGATCATCGCAGCTAGCTAGCTGCAATCGGAGTGACTACTCCTGGCTAACGTCTGTCCCGAAGCAAACACTAATTAGCCTGGAGCTAGCCCATGCTAGGCCCATTCTTCTGGCTAGCTGAAGAGGCCCATCAGACACTCCTGGGCTACAATACCCGGACCCCTTCTACTGCCGGTACAGGGGACGAAACCCTGCTGATCCTTCACGACTGCCGACGTAACCTGCTCAAGGGGATACTCAACTGGCCCCTATGTCGCGATGTCTCCTGAATGCCCTTCTGCTAGCCTGCTACCTGTCTAGAGCATATTGGACTGTTAGCTGAATAGATCCATCGGCCAATTTCTTGGGCCACTATACCTATTTTGCCAATTGGACATGGACCCCTCTGCTACTCGGAACCCTACTAATCCATCACGACTGGCCTAGCGACGTCACCGTACGCGGAGGCTAAAACATACTTTCCTCCGTCAAGACGTCCCTCTAAGGCCCTTCTGCTAGGTTGCTATCCCCGGCCTGCTAGCTGTCTGAATCGCTGTGTCTCCAGCCAGCCCAACCACTCACTGGACCCCTATGAGCACTCGGCTACGCATGCCTCTCCCTAATATCAATATGCCTTGTCCATTACTGTCCTGGTTCGTGATTATTGACTTATTTCACTGTAGAGCCTCTAGCCCTGCTCAATATGCCTTAACCAACCATTTAGTTCCACCTCCCACATATGCGGTGACATCACCTGGTTTAAATGTCTCTAGAGACAATATCTCTCTGCCTAGGTTTACCTCCAATGTACTCACCTCCTACCATACCTTTGTCTGTACATTATGCCTTGAATCTATTCTGTCGCGCCCAGAAACCTGCTCCTTTTACTCTCTGTTCCTAACGTACAACATGACCAGGTCTGATAGCCTTTAGCCGTACCCTTATCCTACTCCTCCTCTGTTCCTCTGGTGATGTAGAGGTTAATCCAGGCTCTGCAGTGCCTAGCTCCACTCCTACTCCCCAGGTGCTCTCAATTGTTGACTTCTGTAACCGTAAAAGCCTTGGTTTCATGTATGTTAACATTAGAAGCCTCCTTCCTAAATTTGTTTTATTCACTGCTTTAGCATACTCTGCCAACCCGGATGTCCTAGCCGCATCTGAATCCTGGCTTAGGATGACCTCCAAAAACCCTGAAATATCCATCCCTAACTATAACATTTTCCGACAAGATAGAACTGCCAAAGGGGGCGGTGATGCAATCTGCTGCAGAGAAAGCCTGCAGAGTTCTGTCTTACTATCCTGGTTTGTACCCAAACAATTCAAGCTTCTAAAAATCAACCTTTCCAGAAACAAGTCTCTCACCTTTGACACTTGCTATAGACCACCCTCTGCCCCCAGCTGTGCCCTGTACACCATATGTGAATTGATTGCCCCCCATCGATCTTCAGAGCTCGTGCTGCTAGGTGACCTAAACTGGGACATGCTTAACACCCAAGCCATCCTATAATCTAAGCTTGATGCCCTAAATCTCACACAAATTATCAATGAAACTACCAGGTACAACCCCAAATCCGTAACCATGGGCACCCTCATAGACCTCATCCTAACCAACTTCCCCTCCAAATACACCTCTTCTGTTTTCAACCAGGATCTCAGCTATCACTGCCTCATTGCCTGCATTCGTAATGGGTCTGCGGTCAAACGACCAGCCCTCATCACTGTCAAACGTTCCCTAAAACACTTCAGCAAGCAAACCTTTCTAATCGACCTGGCCCGGGTATCCTGGAAGGATATTGACCTCATCCCGTCAGTAGATTATGCCTGGTAATTCTTTAAAATTGCTTTCCTCACCATCTTAAATAAGCAGGCACCATTAAAAAAATGTAGAACCAAGAACAGATATAGCCCTTGGTTCTCTCCAGACCTGACTGCCCTTGACCAGCACAAAAACATCTTGTGGCGTTCTGCATTAGCATCGAATAGCCCCCGTGATATGCAACTTTTCAGGGAAGTTAGGAACCAATATACACAGGCAGTTAGGAAAGCTAAGGCTAGCTTAATCAAGCAGAAATGTGCATCCTGTAGCACAAACTCAAAAAAGTTCTAGGACACTGTAAAGTCTATGGAGAATAAGAGCTCCTCCTCACAGCTGCCCACTGCACCGAGGCTAGGAAACACTGTCACCACCAATAAATCCACTATAATTGAGAATTTCAATAAGCATTTTTCTACGGCTGGCCATGCTTTCCACCTGGTTAACCCTACCACGATCAACAGCCCTGCACCCCCCACAGAAACTCGCCCAAGCCTCCCTATTCTCCTTCACCCAAATCCAGATAGCTGATGTTCTGAAAGAACTGCAAAATCTGGACCCCTGCAAATCAGCCGGGCTACCCAATCTGGACCCTCTCTTTCTAAAATGATCTGCCTAAATTGTTGAAACCCCTATTACTAGCCTGTTCAACCTCTCTTTTGTATCGTCTGAGATTCCCAAAGATTGGAAAGCTGCCGCGGTCATCCCTCTCTTCAAAGGGGTAGACACTCTAGACCCAAACTGCTACAGACCTATATCTATCCTACCCTGCCTTTCTAAGGTCTTCGAAAGCCAAGTTAACAAACAGATTACCGACCATTTCGAATCCCACCGTACCTTCTCCGCTATGCAATCTGGTTTCAGAGCTGGTCATGGGTGCACCTCAGCCATGCTCAAGGTCCTAAATGATATCATAACCGCCATCGATAAGAGACATTACTGTGCAGCCGTATTCATCTACCTGGCCAAGGCTTTCGACTCTGTCAATCACCACATTCTTATCGGCAGACTCAACAGCCCTGGTTTCTCAAATGATTGCCTCACCTGGTTCACTAACAACTTCTCTGATAGAGTTCAGTGTGTCAAATCGGAGGGCCTGTTGACCGGATCTCTGGCAGTCTCTATGTGGGTGCCACAGGGTTCAATTCACGGGCCGACTCTCTTCTCTGTATACATGAATGATGTCGCTCTTGCTGCTGGTGATTCTCTGATCCATCTCTACGCAGACGACACCATTCAGTATACATCTGGCCCTTCTTTGGACACTGTGTTAACAACCCTCCAGACGAGCTATAATACCATAGACTCTCCTTCCGTGGCCTCCAACTGCTCTTAAATGCAAGTCAAACTAAATGCATGCTCTTCAACCGATCGCTGCCCGCACCTGCCTGCCTGCCCGTCCCGCACCTGCCTGCCCGGTTCTGACTTAGAATATGTGGACAACTACAAATACCTAGGTGTCTGGTTAGACTGTAAACTCTCCTTCCAGACTCACATTAAGCATCTCCAATCCAATTTCGCAACAAAGCATCCTTCACTCATGCTGCCTAACATACACTTGTAAAACTGACCATCCTACCGATCCTCGACTTCGGCGATGTCATTTACAAAATACCCTCCAACACTCTACTCAACAAATCGGATGCAGTCTATCACAGTGCCATCAGTTTTGTCACCAAAACCCCATATACTACCCACCACTGCGACCTGTACGCTCTCGTTGGCTGGCCCTCTCTTCATACTCGTCGCCAAACCCACTGGCTCCAGGTCATCTACAAGTCTCTGCTAGGTAAAGCCCCACCTTATCTTAGCTCACTGGCCACCATAGCAGCACCCAACCGTAGCACGCGGTCCAGCAGGTATATCTCACTGGCCACCACCAAAGCCAATTATTCCTTTGGCTGCCTTTTCTTCCAGGTCTCTGCTACCAATGACTGGAACTAACTGCAAAAATCCCTGAAGCTGGAGACTCATATCTCCCTCACTAGCTTTAAGCACCTGCTGTCAGAGCAGCTCACAGATCACTGCACCTGTACATAGCTCATCTGTAAATAGCCCATCCAACTACCTTATCCCCATAATGTATTTATTTATTTATCTTGCTCCTTTGCACCCCAGTATCTCTGCTTGCACATTCATCCTCTGCACATCTACCATTCCTGTGTTTAATTGCTATATTGCACTTCGCCACCATGGCCTATTTATTGCCTTACCTCCCTTATCCTACCTCACTTGCACACACTGTTTATTAACTTTTTCTACTGTATTGTTGACTGTATGTTTTGTTTATTCCATGTGTAACTCTGTGGTGTTGTATGTGTCGAACTGCTTTGCTTTGTCTTGGCCAGGTCGCAGTTGTAAATGAGAACTTGTTCTCAACTAGCTTACCTGGTTAAATTAAGGTGAAAAGAGCAGCGCGAAACGGTGCTGAAATAGTTGACCACATGTCATTCAGTGATATTTATTCCCATAGTAATTCGGTATGGATCCATAACGAAATAAACATCTGCATTACAATTATAATGCAGGATTAATAATAAATGTATATATTTGTAGGGCTTGATGCATTTTTTTGTTGGTGCAAATCTGGTTTTAGACACGGTAAGATGGACTCACTGATGGTTGAAGATGATGAGCGATCGGCAAAGGCAAGGTAGCTCTAATCACAGTCAGAAGACAGTTGAAGAAACTTGTGTGGACCGGTCGGGAGTAGGCCTAGGCTACTAAGTGACTGCAAGCGAAGAGCAAAATGATCCTAACATTTTGAAATAAAAATCTGATTTATCAAGACCAGTCCCCATGCTCTGTCATTCAGTGATATTTATTCCCTATTGTCCTGCTGATAGTTGAAATAAACATCTGCATTTTGAGTATTTTTATCATGATTTTATTAAGGAAAGCATAAACACTGTACAGTATATGCTTGATCTGACATTTTGCGGTTGCATGAGGTTTGGAGTTAGAAATGTAAAACTTTAGAGTGGGGGGGTTTCACACCTACAGTAGCCGAGCTACTAGACTATCCTTTGTAATGATTTAAGAGACTACTGTCCTGCTCATAGCCCATTCTAGAAATGTTGTTTGCAGAATTCACAGCCTGCTACACTTGTTTTTTCTCCCTGTTTTTAGAGGGAGAGAAACCAAAAGCCCACCGCCTGGCCGGCCAAACCCTCCCCTAACCCGGGCGATGGTGGGCCAATTGTGCGTCGCCTCATGGGTCTCCCGGTCACGGCCGGCACAGGTATCGAACCAGCATCTGTAGCAAATGAAGTGTCTTCAACCGCTGCGCCTCCCGGTTGGCCCTATCCACAAAATTGTTAATGCTGATCAATTGTCTTGCACAAAGTATCAAAAATACTACTTAAACAGGACTCTTAAATCATTTAATTTGAATATTAATTATATATTTTGATCACAGAAACAATGAGAAAATATGGAAAAGAAATAAATAATTCAATGTTAATTATATAAAGCAGCCTGTGTAATCATCTGCCAGTGTAGCCACAATCGGCCCAAGCCCCAAGTAATACATTTGGGCCAGAGACCTCACACCGGAATCGGCCCGAGCCTGATCATCATCAAGAGATATACTGGACCCTATGTCAGAGAGGTGTTTTTGGGACCACATCGTGTCTATTGTCCTGCAAACAGCCCTTGCGAAAACATGTTTCCAACAGAGAAGTTCCTTACTTTTTCCCCTTTCCACTTGCCTAATTCCATTTATTCCCATACTACTTTTTTATGGTTTGCATTGCAAATGAGGGCATAAACTGGGTCAAGACGCCAGAAAAGTAAGTAGACCTTACTCATGTCGCCTACGGTAGGCCTACAGTATAGCTATAAATATATATTTTTTAAATCTCTACATGTAGGTCTCCTGATTTAAACCTGATCAAACTTGTTGCAACTAAAATGTTGTTGAAATATTCATCTGCATGTTTGCCTGGCATGGATTGTGACTCCATCTCGTTCCTCGCCCTCTTCAACTCCGCCAATGCCGCCTGACTCTGTGCCAATGACGTGACTCTCCGCCAATAATTACATTTAGATGATTGGAGGATTCTAAATTAATATCTAAGGGGCATTTTTCATTAGGGGAAATCTGTGAGGATATCTAAGGGGCTTTTATAGAATTGTAATGCAGGATTAATAAGAATAATAATCACTTTGTTTAAAAAATAACGATATTTTGAAGATTTAGTTTCAAATAACCGAAAGTGAGCAATTGCAATCTGAATAAATTGGAAAAAAGCCATTCTTGAACATGAGGTGAGACATGCTTACTAATTTGTAGATAAAACCAGTTTGTTATTTAGAGAGAGAAACCAAAAGCCCACCGTGTCCATTTTTTGGAAAATCGTCAGTCCACATCACATCAAGTGAAATTCCCACATTATATTTACCCAAGCTCTCCCTTAACTCCAGGACCACCAACAGTTTTTGTTGCTGCCTGATGCAGGACTCTAGTGTCAGATGAGACTCTCAGACTGAATACGCCTCCATTAATTGCCACAGTTTAGACTTCCAACAGATCAGCGTTCTAACTCCCCTTGTAATTAAAGGTCGACGGATTAATCGGAATGGCCGATTAATTAGGGCCGATTTCAAGTTTTCATAACAATCGGTAATCTGCATTTTTGGTCACCGATTATGGCCGATTACATTGCACTCCACGAGGAGACTGCGTGGCAGGCTGACTACCTGTTATGCGAGTGCAGCAAGGTAAGGTGCTAGCTAGCATTAAACTTATCTTATAAAAAACAATCAATCTTAACATAATCACTAGTTAACTACATATGGTTGATGATATTACTAGTTTATCTAGCTTGTCCTGTGTTGCATGTAATCAATGTGGTGCCTGTTAATTTATAATTGAATCACAGCCTACTTCGCCAAACGGTGATTTAACAAGCTTATTTGCAAAAAAAGCACTGTCATTGCACCAATCAATACACAAGTATATAATTTTAAACATGCATATTTAGTTCAAATTGCCTGCTAACATGAATTTATTTTAACTAGGGAAATTGTGTCACTCTTGCATTCTGTGCAAGCAGAGTCAGGGTATATGCAGCAGTTTGGGCCACCAGGCTCGTTGCGAACTGTGTGAAGACCATTTCTTCCTAACATAGACCATAATTAATTTGCCAGAATTGTACATTATTATGACATAACATTGAAGGTTGTGCAATGTAACAGCAATATTTAGACTTAGGGATTCCACCCGTTAGATAAAATACGTAACGGTTCCATATTTCACTGAAAGAATAAACGGTTTGTTTTCTAAATGATAGTGTCACGAGTCCGGCCGAGGGTGGCTCCCCTTCCCGGTCGGATGGCGCTCGGCGGTCGTCGCCGCCGGCCTATTGGCTGCCACTGATTTTCTTTCCTCCCCCTCCTTGTATGTTTATTGTTAGCACATGTTAGTGAGTCATTAGTTGGGCTTTATTAGACAGCCGGTCCGCCTGTTTCTTTGTGCGGGATTAATCATTGTGACCTTCGTGTAGGTAGTAGAGGAACGCGTTTGTTCCTGGTCGTGTATTTTCTGCGGTACTGTTTTCGTACCCCTTGTTTGGGGCATTTGATTTTGAGCACCCAGTGTTACGTGAGTGCATTAAAAGAGCACAGTATTGCACTCTCTGTTTCCTGCGTCTGACTCCACACCCACAACACCCGGAGCGTTACAGATAGTTTCCGGATTTGACCATATTAATTACCTAAGGCTCGTATTTGTGTGTTATTATATTATAACTAAGTCTATGATTTGATAGAGCAGTCTGACTGAGCGGTGGTAGGCAGCAGCAGGCTCGTAAGCATTCATTCAAACAGCACTTTCCTGCATTTGCCAGCAGCTCTTTGCTGTGCTTCAAGCATTGCGCTGTTTATGACTTCAAGCCTATCAACTCCCGAGATTAGGCTGGCAATGCTAAAGTACCTATTACAACATTCAATAGTCAAAGGTATATGAAATACAAATGGTATTGAGAGAAATAGTCCTATAATAACTACAACCTAAAACTTCTTACCTGGGAATATTGAAGACTCATGTTAAAAGGAACCGCCAGCTTTCATATGTTCTGAGCAAGGAACTTAAACATTAGCTTTTTTACATGGCACATATTGCACTTTTACTTTCTTCTCCAACACTTTGTTTTTGCATTATTTAAACCAAATTGAACATGTTTCATTATTTATTTGAGACTAAATTGATTTTATTGATGTATTATATTAAGTTAAAATAAGTGTTCATTCAGTATTGTTGTAATTGTCATTATTACAAATATATACATAAAACAATCGTCCGATTAATTGGTATCTGCTTTTTTTGGTCCTCCAATAATCGGTATCGGCAACCTTCCGGTTACTAGTCCAACCACTAGGCTACCCTGCCGTCCCGGGTAGCTTTATACAATCCCAACATGTTTATTTCACTACACCTGACAGGAAGAACACACGTGTGTCTTTATAGCGGCAGCCTCTGAATCACAAACAGAACAGCCAGCACAAATAGGCTACATTCACCAGTCTCTACATTACAGCTCAGAAACTGGTGTGTGTGTCTATATGTGTGTGTGTGTGTGCGTGCGTGTGTGTGGGTACAATGCCCATGGCTAAAGTCTCTCTGCCGCTCCTATAGCTCGTTTCATGTCTTTGTTGCTGGTAACAACAAAGCCTTAACTCTGGGCTGCTGTAATTCATGTTCAGAACAATGACAACTAAGTAACAGCTTTATGTTTATTTTACATTTCTCTGTGTGGGATGAGACTGGAAGACTTGGTCTGCGTGTGTGTGAGGGGATGTTTGCGTGTTTGTGCTTTTGTTTTTGTTTATGTTTGTTACCTGTCTGTGTGCGTGGTCATAGGAGTTGATATGGTTGTCATACTCCTGGTGTCTCAGGTACTGTTTATCACACAGCTGACAGAAGAAACTCGACTTCCCATCATTCTCCACTGTACCTGCTGCACTCTCACCATGATCCTAGAGAGAGAGAGAGACCGAAAGACAGAGAGACAGAGAGAGAAAATTAGTGGAGAGAGAGATAAAGAGAGAAGGGTTAGAAAGAGGGAAAGATAGATGTTAGTTATGTTGTCACAGATGTCAACTCCAGATGTTCTGACCTCAGTGGTGTTTATGGAAAGTGGAACAATTTCATCCATCATAACACTACGTTAAACCTTCATAACGCTACGTTAGATCTTCATGGCACTACGTTAAAACAGACTTGTGTTGGTGTGGTTGATCTTGATCTAAGAGAGGAGACATGGGCTAGCCTAGGATACAATAAAAAAAATTCTCACCCATCCACCCCCACACCCAGTCATGCGTCTAGAGTGACTTGACGTGAGTGGGTTTCCTCAGCGGCCACCCCTTAGGACACAAACTGCTGTCTATCAGTGGGTGTGTGGGTGGGTGGGGGTGTGTCAGTGTGTTCACGCTCTGCAGCAGAATGTAATTTCCCTGAGGCTAGGAGCTGCCAATAAACACTACTGAATCCTGCTCTACCCTGACATGATGGGAATTTAATTTGAGTCCCTCTCTCTTGCTTTCCCTCCCTCTGTGGCCCTTTCTCCATTTTTCCCATTCTGTCCCTCTGTTTCCCGCTCCTCTTCCCTCCCCTCTGCCTGTTTCCTCTACACTTCCGCACCCTTCTCTGTTTCCCTACCCTCTCCCCCCTCTTTCTTATTCTCTCTCCTTTTCTTCTGTAAGCTCTAGGTCATACAGTGACAGAATCCATCGGCACCAATTTCCTCAGTAATATGCTTGAGCCAAGGAAAAGAGAAAGGCAGGAGGGAGGGAAGGAGGGGTGGTGATGGAGGACAACACAAAGGGAGGGAGGGAGTAGTATAGTGTATAGTGTTTGTGTTCAAGTAATATTATAACAGTGAAAATGTCAAAGTGACACTAAGCTTTAGAGGCTGGAACATGCAGAGTTATAAAAAGGTGTGTGTACTGTATGTGGGTGTATGTGTGTATTTTTGTGCACTTGCGTGTGTGTGAGTGAGTGTGTACACTTGCATGTTTGTGTGTGTGTGTGTGTGTGTGTGTGTGTGTGTGTGTGTGTGTGTGTGTGTGTGTGTGAGCGTAAAAGCCCTCAGAAGAGAAAAATTATGATTATATTTTTATGAGTGTGTAATCACTAAGCATATGGCCACTCTCTGTAAAGTCAAATCACCTCTTTCTAGGCTGTTTTGACATTTCACCCTCTTCCTCTGAGCTAGGCATCTCTCCCAAGTGGAACATCAGCAGAAATGGGTCCATTGAAGTGATTGAGCAAATCTGGCCACATAATAATATGGTGATAGAACTTGAACAGAAATAACTTCAAGGTGGTTTGGGGCTTTAACATCTGCTCTATGGATTTCTTTGGACACTCAAGTTAGTATGCTAAACTAATGAGGGGCTGCTGAAAATACCTACATTGGTTGCTTGGCAACAGTTTAGGTGCACTGTAAGTGGAAACATCAAACAACATAGTTTTGGGGGTAAATTCTGCTTTAACGAATGATTAAACTGATCAGTCAGTCTAACAAGCAGGAGGCTTATCTCCCACTGCCAACTCTCCCACTGCCAACTGTGTGCTTGTTTGTTTTTATCTATCTCCTAAGCACCTCACACCTCTCTCGTGTGTCTGAGAAATTAAGCTGAACCAGGGAGGTGTGAGTGCATGTGTGTGTTGTTTGTTCGAAATCAAATCCAAATCTAAGTTTATTGATTGCGGACACAGATTTGCAGATGTTATCACAGGTGCAGTAAAATGCTTGTGTTTCTAGCTCCAACAGTGCAGTAGTACCTAGCAATAAAATATACAAACACAACCCCCATCATTTGCCTCTGCTCCCTGCAAGTAGCCATCCCCAGACACACACACTCTGACAAGTTGACGTCTTGTCACTAAATTAATCCAGACGTCAATTTGCTGATGCACCGTAAACCTGTTTATAAATTATACATTGTTTTCAGTCCCCACAAAAAAACGCAAAAAAGTGCCAAGGCCCTCACTCTGTCATTCAGAAACTTATTTCAGTGTCTGCCTGCCAGTTGAAAACCTTTACCTGTGTGTGTGTGTGTGTGCTACTGAAGCATAGGCTACTGCAGCCTACTGATGTTACATGCGTGATTCAGAAATTAGAGAGAGATTTTTAATTACAGAAGAATGGATTCACTTTTTCAATGCTAGTTAAGCATACTATAGTTATCAGTTTCCACATTGGATTTATTAACTATAAAAAGATAAGACAAGTTTTTTAGTTTTTTTCTGGTGCCCCTCTGCACACACAATTTTGTTACCTGGCTAGCTCTGGTCCAACGTTAAGCCAAATATCTGAAGTTCAAAGACATTCAAAGTTGCTCCATAGAAGCCGCTCCCCCGTAGGTATAATTCTATGGGCGTAATTCAGATAACGCATGTCATAACAAAATGACCAACGCTTTCAGTTATACAACTGACTAGGTATCCCTATTTCCCCTTCAAGCCAAGCCTCCTCCCCGGCTCCTCCATCTCTCGCTCTCTCCCCACCCGCAAAATGTCAGCTGTGCTGTTCTGTTCTGGACCAGTTGTAATTTTCCTAAGTCTCTCTTTGTGGCACTTGACCACACGACTGGACAGTAGTCCAGGTGAGACAGAACTAGGGCCTGTTTTGTTGATAGTGATAAGAAGGCAGAGTAGCACTTTATTATGGACAGACCTCTCCCCATCTTAGCTACTGTTGCATCAATATGTTTTGACCATGACCGTTTACAAACCAGGGTTACTCCAGGCAGTTTAGTCTCTTCAACTTGCTCAATTTCCACATTATTCATTACAAGATTTAGTTCAGGTTTAGGGTTTAGTGAATGATTTGTTCCAAATACAATGTTTTTAGTTATTTTTTTTTATTTAGGACTAACTTATTGTTGGCCACCCATTCTGAAACTGACTGCAGCTTTTTGTTAAGTGTTGCAGTGATTTCGCTTGTTGCGGTAGCTGAGGTGTATAGTGTTGAGTCACTAGCATATATAGACCCACAGGCTTACTCAGAGCAAGTGGCAGGTCATTAGTAAAGATTGAAAAAAGTAAGGGGCCTGGACAGCTGCCCTGTGGAATGCCTAATTTACTGGATTATGTTGGAGAGGCTTCCTTTAAAGAACACCCTCTGTGTTCTGTTAGAAAGGTAACTCTCATCCACAATATAGCTGGGGATGTAAAGCCATAAAGGGTACGTTTTTCCAACAGCAGATTATGATCGATAATGTCAAAAGCTAAACTGAAGTCTAACAAAACAGCTCCCACAATGTTTTTATTATCAATTTCTCTCATCCAATCATCAGTCCCTTCCCTATAAGCGTGCTGAAAATCTTAAAATGTTTATTGCTTTACTGGGAGGCTTGTCTATCAGAGGTAGACATGATATTTATATTAGAGCTGATAGTGCAAGGTGAGCTACAGTGGACTTCCTACTAGGGCAAACTGCCTCAGTTCTAACAGTATAACTCAGGTTCATGCTGTACATGCATGATCACTCCATACAATAGATGTAGGATTGACAGAGGCATTCAGGGGAGTAAGAGGTGCATAAATGAGGTTACTTACATTATGACTGCCAACGGCCCCAGGACAATTTACATTTGCAGCAGCACTACAACAACTCAGCAAGTCGTCGGTAGAGATTATCTGAGCAGGGCTTGGGTCACAATTATGACACAGACACATCTTTGTTCACGCCTGTCATTTCTGTTAGACATGTTGGTCACGCTTTGAGTGGTTTACATGCATGTTGTGCGTGATTATGTCTGTGCTATAGACTGTGAAGTGACAGCTTAATTTTCCACTCCTCTGCTGTTCTCCCTCCCTCTATCCTCTTCTCTCATCTCCTATACTCTCCTTTCATTGTCCCTATTCACACAGAGTTTATCATATGATCAAATTTTCAAAACGAGTCCGTTTTGGCTAGCCACAGCAGTCAACTACATAGCTAAGTGGCTCTTTAGCTTACTAGCACATTCACTAATTTGTTTGTAAACAATAACAAGCTAGTTAGCTACCACATGTTTTTGTTAAACTGTCAACATAATAGCTAACAGGCAACAACATATGCCAAATAACAGTCTAAAAACCACTTGAGGGTTCAAATCACATGGCCAGAAATCAGATGTGTATGTGACTTGAAATCAAGATCAGATTCAGATTCCATGTGCTTTTTGGCAGTTCAGACTGCAGGAAAAAGAACAGATTCAAATCTGTATTATTTTATTTACTTGAGTCACTTCAAACTGTCAATTTGAACAAGGATTTAGTGAAGGAGGCTAGTGAAGGAGGCTCACAGTACTGTACTACTGCTACAGTAGGACAGGGAGGCTAATATATTCAGAGAATCTTAATTGCATCTGTGTGAAGGGTATATTCATAATTTTGTAGATCAACTCCTATAATTGCTATCCTGCCTTAATGACGGGAAATACTGTACACACACACACACACACACACACACACACACACACACACACACACACACAGTGGTGTAAGTACTTATTGTTGAAGTCAGAAGTTTACATACACCTTAGCCAAGTACATTTAAACAATTCCTGACATTTAATCCAAATAAAAATTCCCTGCCTTAGGTCAGTTAGGATCCCCACTTTAAGAATGTGAAATGTCAGAATAATAGTAGAGAGATTTATATATTTCAGATTTTATTTATTTCATCACATTCCCAGTGGGTCAGAAGTTTACATACACTTAGTATTTGGTAGCATTGCCTTTAAATGGTTTAACTTGGGTCAAACGTTTCAGGTAGCCTTCCACAAGCTTCCCACAATAAGTTGGGTGAATTTTGGCCCATTCTGCCTGACAGAGCTGGTGTAATTGAGTCAGGTTTGTAGGCCTCCTTGCACACGCTTTTTAAGTTCTGCCCACAAATTCGCTATAGGATTGAGGTCAGGGCTTTGTAATGGCCACTCCAACACCTTGACTTTGTTGTCCTTATGCCATTTTGCCACAACTTTGAAAGTATGCTTGGGGTCATTGTCCATTTGGAAGACCCAGTTGCGACCAAGCTTTAACTGATGTCTTGAGATGTTGCTACAATATATCCACATATTTTTCCTACCTCATCATGCCATCTATTTTGTGAAGTTCATCAGTCCCTCCTTCAGCAAAGTCCCACCACAACCTGATGCTGCCACCCCGTGCTTCACAGTTGGGATGGTGTTCTTCGGCTTTGCAAGCCTCCCCCTTTTTCCTCCAAACATAACGATGGTCATTATGGCCAAACAGTTATATTTTTGTTTCATCAGACCAGAGGACATTTCTCCAAAAAGTACAATTTTTGTCCCCATGTGCAATTGCAAACCGTAGTCTGGCATTTTTATGGCGGTTTTGGAGCAGTGGCTTCTTCCTTGCTGAGCGGCCTTTCAGGTTTTGGCGATATAGGTCTCGTTTTACTGTGGATATAGTTACTTTTGTACCTGTTTCCTCCAGCATCTTCACATGCTGTTGTTCTGGGATTGATATGCACTTTTCGCACCAAAGTACGTTCATCTCTAGAAGACAGAACGCGTCTACTTCCTGAGCGGTATGGCGGCTGCGTGGTCCCATGGTGTTTATACTTGCGTACTATTGTCTGTACAGATGAACGTGGTACCTTCAGGCGTTTGGAAATTGCTCCCAAGGATGAACCAGACTTGTGGAGGTCTAAATAATAAAATCTGAGGTCTTGGCTGATTTATTTGGATTTTCCCATGATGTCAAGCAAAGAGGCACTGAGTTTAAGGTAGGCATTGAAATAAATTCTCATGTACACCTCCAATTGACTCAAATGAGGTCAATTCGCCTATCAGAAGCTTCTAAAGCCATGACATAATTTTCTGGAATTTAGTGTATGTTAACAAGAAATTTGTGGAGTGGTTGAAAAACGAGATTTAATGACTCCAGCATAAGTGTTTGTAAACTTCCGACTTCAACTGTATGTAAAAATATGAAAAGTATCGGTTCTTCACCATTTTATATTTTACAACTTTCACTTCTACTTCACTACATTCCTAAATACTTTCTATGACACCCAAATGTACTCGTTACATTTTGATTGCTCAGCAGGACAGACATTTTTTCCAATTCAGGCACTTATCAAGAGAACATCCCTGGTCATCCATACTGCCTCTGATCTGGTGGACTCAAACACACATGGTTTGTTTTTAAATTATTTCAGTGTTGGAGATTGCCCCTGGCTATCCATAAATATAAAAACAAGAAAATTTTACCGTCTGGTTGGTAAATAAGGAATTTGAAATTATTTATACTTTTACTTTTGATACTTAAGTATATTTTAGAAATTACTTTTGATACATAAGTATATTTAAAACCGAATACTTTTAAATAAGTCATTTTCTTTTATGATTTTTTTTTATATCCCGTTTCCTCCCCAATTTCGTGGTATCCAATTGGGAGTTACAGTCTTGTCTCATTGCTGCATTTCCCGTACGGACTCGGGAGAGGTGAAGGTCGAGAGCCGTGCGTCCTCAAACAACCCATCTGAGCCGCACTGCTTCTTGACACAATGCCCACTTAATGTGTCGGAGGAAACACTGTGCACCTGGCAACCGTGTCAGCAAGCACTCCACAGGAGTCTCTAGTGCGCGATGGGACAAAGACATCCCTGTATCTAAGAGACACACATTTACTGCTGAGGTCTCACTAAAACCCTCCAATTGTGTGTGTGTGTGTGTGTGCGCGCGTGCCTATCCCCATCGGTTACAGAAATGGCCAAAACAGATGAAAGGACTAGATAGAAAGGTCAGAAACAGATGTTTGAAAGCTAGATACTGTTGATATACTAGCCAAACACACACATATGAAGGATGCAGGATGGAGACGTACCTGCCATTACACCAACAGCCAAAATGTTTTTAAAACTGGACACTGTAGCTCTGGCCAAAAACACAGATCTGATATAACTAGATACTGATGTTTTGCCATCATAGTAAAGGCTGAAAGTACAGATCTGAGAATACTGCAGCACTAGCAGGGAACATAGATCTGTGAAAAGATTACTGGATGCTGGAGCATTTCCAGATGAAACAATGTAGCGCTTGACTGCCTGTTTGAAAATGACCGTGTCCCTAACCAACCTGCTGGAGATGTCACTGGTAGAATCAGACAGTGTGTAGCTGTCATTGTGACTGATCAGCATGTGTCAGATAATAGATAATGCTGTCTACTTTACACTCCTGTCTACCTGCTGTGAAAATATATGAGAGACAGAGAGCAATGTGACCTATCATATCCAGATTGGATGGGAATGAAAAGGAGAAGCGCAACACACACACACAACAGCGGCAAGAACAAAACATGTTCCTCTCATCTAAGAGTCATAAATCAATGATCAGTCCAATCAAATAATCAATAATTAATTACCTGTCCATCAGTCCTTTATACCCTGGCCAGAGAGTCAGTCAAGCTGCCTCTGTTCCATTCTCCTTTATTTTATCATTGTTCATCAAACATGATTTCTGTCTCCTCTTTCCCTCCAGCTACAGGATTCTTGTACTGAGTGAACTATAGCGTCTTACATAAGGCCTATCTAGTTGAACAGATAGCTACACAGAGAGGACATAAAGCACAGTTCCAGACAGATGAAAAACAGTACAACTGCTACAGTACTCTCCCAAAGAGAGATGAGAGCAGATTGTCACAAACCAGCTCCAAGTTCGTAACAAAAATGGAGACAAAGTGGAGATAAGGAATAACAAAATATATTTATTAACTGAAGCTAAATACAATTAACAATGGTGTGTGTAGTCAGTAATCAATAGTGTAAGTGAGTGGTTGCCTGCATAAATGTGATAATGAGGGGTGTTGAAAGGTGCCAAAGCAAACAAACAAAATGGCCACAAAAATGCCACAACCAAAATCTGTGTCTGCATGGAGAGAGTCTCATCAATGAATGGGGAAGAGGTGTATTTATCCCGGGACACACCCGGGCCCAAGTGTGTCCCATGTCGCTGACGACCCTCCCAGCTCTGCCCGCCGACATCCTAATAAGGAAAACAAGAGCAACGAGAAAGAATACGGCAGACAGAGTGGGAGGGTCACCCCCCATAAAACTGGGAACCAACAAGGACCCCCAGAACACCATACCAGCCTGCGTCCCAAATCAACCCAGCCTGCACCCCAAATCCATGAGGGGGGTACGTGTTCACACTTCCACTTGCCCCAGCCAACCTCATCCTCCCCAGACCTCAGAAACCTTTGCGCACAGGAGGCAACCTTTAAGAGGAAAGAAGAAAACAAGACCAGAAGGGAACAGACAGGAGCGATAGAACAGGACAATACCAAACATAAAATAAACAGTTGTCAGTCACGTGGACATTCAGGAACAGCACGAGAGCAAATCAGCAACAACATTATCAGTCCCCCTGATGTGCCGCACATCGAAATGGAATGATTGGTAAAATAAACACCATCTCATTATCCTCTGGTTAGGACAAATAATGAACCCCAAGGAGGTGAGAGGATTATGGTCGGTATAGGTACTACTCCCGATCCGACATACACCTCAAAGTGTTGTAGCGCCCATATGAGTGCTAGCGCTTTCTTTTTCCATGACCGAGCAGTTCAACTGATAATAGTTTATTTTCCAAAAAGTTTAACCAACAGGCCTCTCAACACCAGACACATATCTGCTTGCAGCAAAACTGCACCTGACCCCACATGACTAGCATCCACCTGCAAGGTAAATGACAAATCCACGCGAGGAGCAGCCAGCACCGGAGTTGAGGTAAGCAACCTCTTTGCATCTTCAAAAACCTGTTGACAACGAGAAGACCATACGTAAACAGCCATAGCTTTCAGCAAATCTGTCAAGGGAGCGACAACAGTAGAGAAGTTCCTACAAAAACCACGGTAATAACCAATCATTCCCAAGAAACGCATCAGTTCCTTTTTAGTAGTTGGTTGTGGAAAAGTATCAATAGCTACCACCTTTGCCCGAACAGGACGCACTTCACCCTGCCCAACTATCTTTCCAAGGTATGTAAACTCACATTTAGCCAGATTGATCGTGTGGCGACCCACATCTAGGCAGTCGAACAAAGCTTGAATACGGGACAGATGTTCCAAGAATCTGCATATATCACTACGTCATCCATATAAACAGCGCACCCGGCCAGAACGGAGACAACCCTGTTCTTAAGGAACTGAAAAGTGGCAGGTTCTTTACACACTCCGAAACTCATAACCGAATACGAGTACAGACCAGAGGGTGTAATAAAGGCAGAGATTTCACATGTTCTACTCGTCAGTTGCAGCTGCCAATAGCATTTGGAAAGTCATACCTGCAGGGGCGGAACACCAGCGATTAAACTGTGAAGATAAACAGACTCATGTTGAGTTTGCGCGAGTTATCATTCCTTTTTAAAGTTCTAAATCGTTGGCGGTAAGCCTCACGAACCAATTTGTAAATCTGTAACACAGCCATTTTAACCTCATCATAACTGACACTGTCAGCTACACTAAGATCTGAATATGCTTCCCGCGCTTTACCAGTCAACACACAGCAACATTAAAATGGGGTTAGAATCAGGCCAACTCCTAGCGTCAGTAACACGCTCAAACAAAAAGAATGTCTCAGGGTCCTTCTTATTAAATTTTGGCAACAACCGTAAGTTCAACAATATCACGTGTCCGGGGCTCGGGTAAATCTGAGAGCTTTCCTTCCCTAACCAACTCTAGCCGCTCTTGTTGCAGCTTGATTTCAGCACATTCCAAATCCTTTTTAAATTCCAATTCCTTTTCATACTTTACCTGATCATACTCCAGCTGTAACAGAAGCAGTTCTTTCTGCTGTTCAAAAAGACGACTACTAGGGCTAACAGATAACAGGAGCAGTTCTTTCTGCTGTTCAAAAAGACGACTACTAGGGCTAACAGATAACGGGCGCAGTTCTTTTTGCTGTTCAAAAAGACGACTACTAGGGCTAACAGATAACAGGAGCAGTTATTTCTGCTGTTCAAAAAGACGACTACTAGGGCTAACAGATAACAGGAGCAGTTATTTCTGCTGTTCAAAAAGAAGACTACTAGGGCTAACAGATAACAGGAGCAGTTCTTTCTGCTGTTCAAAAAGACGACTACTAGGGCTAACAGATAACAGGAGCAGTTCTTTCTGCTGTTCAAAAAGACGACTACTAGGGCTAACAGATAACGGGCGCAGTTCTTTTTGCTGTTCAAAAAGACGACTACTAGGGCTAACAGATAACAGGAGCAGTTATTTCTGCTGTTCAAAAAGACGACTACTAGGGCTAACACATAACAGGAGCAGTTCTTTCTGCTGTTCAAAAAGAAGACTACTAGGGCTAACAGATGGAGCAGCCATTGTAATGAAACGGGGAGACGGCGAGGCCTCAGTAGAGGCTGCCCCAGTGGGAACTTCAAGAATACCACTCTATCAGATTGGCCTTCAATTTCAACATAACAGAATTTGACTTTATCACTAATTTCAACCTTGTAAGTGTTCAGCAATCTTCAACAGCTGTTCTTTAGTTGTCACGACTTCCACAGAAGTGGGCTCCTCTCCTTGTTCGTTCGGCGATCGACGTCACCGGCTTTCTAGCCATCGCCGCTCCATTTCTCATTTATCCATTTTGAAGAATCTCAAATATAAAACATATTTTGATTTGTTTATCACTTTTTTGGTTACTACATGATTCCATATGTGTTATTTCATAGTTCTGATGTCTTCACTATTATTCTACAATGTAGAAAATAGTAAAATAAAGAAAAACTCTTGAATGAGTAGGTGTGTCCAAACTTTTGACTGGTACTGTACATATCTACCTCAGTTACCTTTCTAGCCCTGCACATCGACTCGGTACTGGTACCTCGTGTATAGCCAAGTTATCATTTTTATATAATTAAAAAAAAATTTCTCTCTGCATTGTTGTGAAGGGCTCATAAGTAAGCCTTTCAGTGTTATTCTACACCTATTTACAGCTGTTGTTTACCAAGCATGTGACAAATAACATTTGATTTGGTTTTGATTTAAACAGCTGTGTGTTCTCTCCTGTGACTCATAATGTACTGTTTTGCTCTGCTCTTTCTGTGCTCTCTAGGGTTTTGAATTATGTGTGTGTTGGGGGAAGGGTACTTCTGTAGCTGCAACTAATGCTCCGAATTTAGAGATTGTCCCTCTCTGCTTTAAGAAAACATCCCAAACTAATTAGAGAGAGAACATCTTTCTCTCTAGAGAGATAGAGAGAAAGATGTTCATGTATCCACTCCGTTATACTCCCACACAGACTGTCCCCCAAGGCTAGCCACAGCCCCTTTCTGTTTGTTTTTTTCACCCCTTTTTTTCTCCCCAATTTCGTGGTTTCCAATTGGTAGTTACAGTCTTGTCTCATCGCTGCAACTCCTGTACGGACTTGGGAGAGGCGAAGGTCGAGAGCCGTGCGTCCTCCGAAAACACAACCCAACCAAGCCGCACTGCTTCTTGACAAAATGCCCAGCTAACCCGGAAGCCAGCCGCACCAATCTGTCGGAGGAAACACCGTACACCTGGCGAACGTGTCAGCGTGCCCGGCCCGCCACAGGAGTCGCTAGTGCGCGATGAGACAAGGATATCCCTGCTGGCCAAACCCTCCCTAACCCGGACGACGCTGGGCCAATTGTGTGCCGCCCCATGGGCCTCCTGGTCGTAGCCGGCTGCGATAGAGCCTGGACTCGAACCCAGAATCTCTAGTGGCACAGCCAGCACTGCTGGGAGGCCTCCACTTTCCATTTTTATCCCCTCTCTCTCTCTCTCTCTATCCTAATCTCCCTCCCTCCACTTCCATCCTCACCCCTTCTCTCCTTTTCCCCTGCTCTCTCCCCTCATTTTCTCTTATTTCCCTCTTTCCCTCTCTTTCCCCATCCATTCTTTCAGCTCGTTCCCACTGTACAATAATATCATACTTTAACTCTCTGCTTCTCAAACTGACTGGTCTCCTTCTGACTCCTTTTGGTCTCCTACACACATCACCTCATACACTCTATCCCTTACACTTCTCCACAGGCTGGCTCACACTAACACCTTTCTACCTCCATCTCCTCATCCTCTCTCTCTCTCTTTCTCTCTCTCCCTCGCTCTCTCTATTGCTCTCTCTCCCCCATCTACCTCTCTGTTCCATTCTTCTGAATTTTATCACTGTTCATCAAACATGATTTCTGTCTCCTCTTTCCCACCATCTATAGCAGGGCTCTCTCCACACAGGACGGGAGCTCTCCAGGAACAGGGTTGTAGAGCCCTGATCTATAGCATTATTGTACTGAGTGAACATAGGTGTACGGTGCCTTACATAAGGTCTTTCTAGTTGAACAGAGTCACAGACATATACCAGCTACACAAAGAGGACATAAAGGACAGTTCCAGACAGACGAAGAACAACAGTGCAACTGCTACAGTCAGATCCCAAAGAGAGATGGAGGGAGCGGATGGGTAGATGACGGGAGGAACTGATGAATAAACAACGGCCTGTTCGAAGCACTTTCTACAGCTGCATGATTACGCACATGAATACCTGAACAGCAGTCTCTCTCTCTCTGAAGCCACACACAGCAAGTCCCTGGGACATGTCTTCTATTCTTCTTTTTGATCATTTATCATACCCCTCTCCCTCTCCTTTCTCTTTTCCTCTCTTTGTATGCTTTTTTTTTATCTCATACGAAAGAGCAGGACAAGACAGAAGTTCCTAGAAGACCATCACACACACACATACAGACATATACACACACAGAACACTCCCTACCATTTAAACAGCTGTGTGTTCTCTCCTGTGACTCATAATGTACTGTTTTGATCCCACTGCTCTGCTCTTTCTGTGCTCTTTAGGGCTTTGCATGATGTGTGTGTTGGAGGAGGGTACTTCTGTAGCTGCAACTAATGCTCTGAATTAGAGATTTTCTCTCTCTCTGCTTTAAGAAAACATCACAAACCAATTAAAGAGAGAGAGAAAGGGAGATGTTCGTGAATCCGCTTCTTTAAACTCCCACACAGCCTGTGTCCCCAAGGGTAGCCATAGCCACTTTCCCTCTTTATCCCCATTCTCCCTCTCCTTCCCTCCACCCTCATCTCTTTTACTCCCTCCCTCCTCACCCCCTCCGCTTCCATCCTCACCCCTTCCATTATTTTCTCCTGCTTCTCCCCTCATTTGATCTTATTTCACTCTTTCCCTCTCTTTCACCATCCAGTCTTTCAGCTCATCCCACTGTACAATAATATCATACTTTAACTCTGCTTCTCAAACTGAACGTCTCTCTACACACATCGCCTCATACACTCTATCCCCTACACTTCTCCACAGGCTGGCTCAACTAACAGCTTTATACCTCCATCCCTTCATCCTCTCTATCTCTCTCACTCTGTTTTTCTTGTTCATTACGTCTCTCCACTTTATGCCTAAATGCCATCTCCGGCATCAAACATCCTCATTTTACAGGAAAGTAACACGATTATGTGGAGCATATTTCAATGCGCAGGCAGGCACGCAGGCAGACAGTCACGCACACACGCACGAGCACACACACACACACACATTCTCTCTCTCTCTCCCCTTCCCTTTTCTCTGTCTCTGTAGTTGTGCATTAGTATGTATAGTATGGAGTAAAATGTGGAGGGGTGATGTTTCCTAATCGGCCCAGATTTGTTCTGTCACATCAACACCCACATACAGCTTTGAGAGAGAGAGAGGGAGAGGAGAGGGAGAAGGAGTGAGAAAGGGGGAGGGGAGAAGGAGAGAGAGAGAGAGAGAGGGGGGACAGAGAGAGAGGGGGGGATGAGATCTCTGAGTGTGTCTCAGGAAGGAAAGGTCCAGCAGTTCTCCCCCTCCCCCTCTTCTTCCTCTCCTCTCTTCTCCATCTCTCTCCCTCTCTTCTTTCTCTCCCTTTCCCTCCCTCTTTTCCTTCTCCCTCCCTTCTCCCTCTCTTCTCTTTCTCCCTCTCCCTCTCTTCTGCCTCTTTTCGCCTTCTCCCTATATTCTCCTTCTCCCTCTCTTCTCTTTCTCCTTCTCCCTCTCTTCTCCCCCTTGACTCCTTATCTTTTCATACTCCATCTTTCTCTCTGTGATGAACTTACTGTAAAGAAACAGATTTCAAAGTGAGGGGATGATTGTATGGAAGGAAAGGTAGTGATGAGGCAATGTTAAGCTTGTGGCTGCTTTGCGTGATGTATTGTTGTCTCTACCTTATTGCCCTTTGTGCTGTTGTCTGTGTCCAATAATGTTTATACCATGTTTTGGCCTGCTACCATGTTGTGTTGCTACCATGCTATGTTATCATGCGTTGCTGCCTTGATATGTTGTTTTATTTATTTATTTATTTTAATCCCAGCTGTTCTTAACTGACTTGCCTAGTTAAATAAAGGCTAAATAAATAAATAAAAGCTTGTGTGTGTGTCTAAGGTGAGATGATGTTAAAATAAAAGAGTAGAGATGGATTAGCTGTGAAGGGGAAGTTGTTAATGGAATTTATATGTTTCAATGAATGATTAGAATATTCCACCCTGAAACCATTTGATTGTATGAAATTGATTAGGATCATAAAATTATTATTAATGATGTGTGTAGTTTTAGTGAGTAAAATTATAATAAATGATGTGTGTAGTTTTAGTCAGAATTAAGGTAAAACAATATATCTGTACATTATATCTTTATAGTATCTTAAACACAGACTGTCTGAGCAAAATTCGGTGCCGACCTTGCTAGGGGCCTCTGAGAGATTTAGGAGAGGGCAGTGAGTACTCCCGAACCTTGAGGGAGGACATGGAGTGCTTCTCATGGTCCCTAATCTTTGTCGGATGGGTATTGATACAGTATGTGTGTAGGATACCTACTGTTCGTGTGTATGTATGTGCGTAGGATACCTTATGTCTGTGTGCAAAAGTATGTGCGTAAGGAGCTAGTATAAAATGAATGGTTTTGTACAACGAACCAGCACTCTCGTGAATAAACATTTTGACTATTTACCTGGGCCTCCGTCTGTTACATTTCAACCAGTATCTTACAAATTCTGGGTTGCAGACCGAGTAGTTAAACTGAATTGGTTTATGAACATTGAGAACATAATTCTCGTAATAGAAGTTAAGGAAGTTAAGTGGTGTGTGAGTTTGTGTGTGTGTGTGTGTGTGTGTGTGTGTGTGTGTGTGTGTGTGTGTGTAGAGGTGTGTTTTAAACCCTGCAGGAAGAGGAGAAGAGAGGAA
The DNA here is from genome assembly GCF_013265735.2 of Oncorhynchus mykiss. Classification (NCBI taxonomy): domain Eukaryota; kingdom Metazoa; phylum Chordata; class Actinopteri; order Salmoniformes; family Salmonidae; genus Oncorhynchus; species Oncorhynchus mykiss. Next base: position 20,872,661 of record NC_048567.1, on the reverse strand, counting down.
GTGAGGTGTTTAGCTCTGAAGTGGGGCAGTTTTAATCACGGGGAGCGGAATCCTGCATGCCCTGCTATGCCATCGATTATTGATGCCTGCCGCAGCCAGACTGATGAATCATTCAGCCACTAGATAGGCCTGGGAATTATCCTCCTCTACGGACGACGACACTCATCTACATAAATCACAAGCTTCTGATACACACACACATTCTCCGTTGCCTGAGAAGTAAGTTAACTAGAGCTGCTAAACTGAAGTGAACTTAAAACATGCATACATACTGTGGGTCTTTTGTGTGTGTGTGTGTGTGTGTGTTGACATTACTTGCTCCTGTAAAAGCATTAAGCTACATTGATTACCTGTTGTACTGGACAGCTACACTGAATAATATAGAGCTGGCGGGATTTCCCATGCATCGCCAGGACAGAGAAGCTACGTCTGGTAAGACAAGGGAGGGTGGTGTGTGTCTATTTGTCTATAATAGCTGGTGCACAATGTCTAATATTAAAGAAGTTTCGAGGTATTGCTCGCCTGAGTACCTTGTGATAAGTTATAGACCACACTGTCTACCAAGAGAGTTCTCATCTATATTATTCATAGCCATCTATTTACCACCACAAACCGATGCTGGCACTAAGACCGCACTCAACCAACTGGATAAGGCCATAAACAAAGAAGAAAATCCTAATCAAGAAGTGGCGCTCCTAGTGACCTAGGACTTTAATGCAGACAAACTTAAATCTGTTTTACCTAATTTCTACCAGCAAGTCACATGTACAACCAGAGGAAAATTATCTCTAGACCACCTTTACTCCACACACAGAGATGCATACAAAGCTCTCCCTCCTCCCTCCATTTGGCAAATCTGACCATAATTTTAACCTCCTGATTCCTGCTTATAAGCAAAAACTAAAGCAAGAAGTACCAGTAACTCGCTCAATACGGAAGTGGTAAGAGGACACGGATGCTACAGGACTGTTTTTCTACTGTAGCACAGACTGGAATATGTTCCGGGATTCATCCAATGGCATTGAGGAGTATACCAGCTCAGTCATCGGCTTCATCAATAAGTGCATTGACTACATCGTCCCCACAGTGACCGTACGTACATATCCCAACCAGGAAGCCATGGATTACAGGCAAAATCCGCATCGAGTTTAAGGCTAGAGCTGCCACTTTACAAGGAGCAGGACACTAATCCGGACGCTTATAAGAAATCATGCTACGCCCTCAGACAAACCATCAAACAGGCAAAGCGTCAATACAGGATTAAGATGGAATCCTACTACACCGGCTCTGACGCTCGTCGGATGTGGCACAGCTTCCGCAAGCTGCCCAGTGAAGCGAGCCTACCAGACGAGCTAAATGCCTTTTATGCTCGATTTGAGGCAAGCAACACTGAAGTATGCATGAGAGCACCAGCTGTTCCAGACGACTGTGTGATAACGCTCTCGGTAGCCGATGTGAGAAAGACCTTTAAACAGGTCAACATTCACAAAGCCACAGGGCCAGACAGATTACCAGGATGTGTACTCCAAGCATGCACGGACCAACTGGCAAGTTTCTTCTCTGACATTTTCAACCTGTCCCTGACCGAGTCTGTAATACCTACATGTTTCAAGCAGACCACCATAGTCCCTATGCCCAAGGAATCGAAGGTAACTTGCCTAAATGAATGTCGGTAGCCATGAAGTGCTTTGAAAGGCTGGTCATGGCTCACATCAACAGCATCAATTTGCATACCGCCCCAACAGATCCACAGATGACGCAATCTCAATTGCACTCCACACTGCCCTTTCCCACCTGGACAAAAGGAACACCTATGTGAGAATGCTGTTCATTGCCTACAGCTCAGCGTTTATGAACCATAGTGCCCAAAAAGCTCATCACTAAGCTAAGGTCCCTGGGACTAAACACCTCCCTCTGCAACTGATCCTGGACTTCCTGACGGGCCATCCCCAGGTGGTAAGGGTAGGCAATAACACGTCTGCCACGCTTATCCTCAACACTGGGGCCCCTCAGGGGTGCGTGCATAGTCCCCTCCTGTACTCCCTGTTCACCCAGGACTGTGTGGCCAAACATGACTCCAACACCATCATTAAGTTTAGCCAGCAGCATACCACCCTGCATACCACTGCTGGCTTGCTTCTGAAGCTAAGCAGTGTTGGTCCTGGTCAGTTCCTGGATGGGAGACCAGATGCTGCTGGAAGTGGTGTTGGAGGGCCAATAGGAGGCACTCTTTCCTCTGGTCTAAATAAATATCCCAATGCCCCAGGGCAGTGATAGGGGACACTGCCCTATGTAGGGTGCCGTCTTTCGGATGGGACGTTAAACGGGTGTCTTGACTCTCTTAGGTCATTAAAGATCCCATGGCACTTATTGTAAGAGTAGGGTTGTTAACCCCGGTGTCCTGGCTAAATTCCAAATCTGGCCCTCAAACCATCACGGTCACCTAATAATCCCCAGTTTACAATTGGCTCATTCATCCCCCTCCTCTCCCCTGTAACTATTCCCCAGGTTGTTGCTGCAAATGAGAACGTGTTCTCAGTTGCTGACGACACAACAGTGGTAGGCCTGGTTACCGACAATGATGAGACAGCCTATAGGGAGGAGGACGGAGACCTGGCAGTGTGGTGCCAGGACAACAACCTCTCCCTCAATGTGAGCAAGACAAAGGAGCTGATTGTGGACTACAGGAAAAGGCGGGCTGAACAGGCGCCCATTAACATCGACAGGGCTGTAGTGGAACAGGTCAAGAGTTTCAAGTTCCTTGGTGTCCACATCACCGATGAGCTATCATGGTCCAAATACACCAAGACAATCGTGAAGAAGACATGACAACACCTTTCCCCCCCCCCAGGAGACTGAAAAGATTTGGCATGGATCCGCAGATCCTCAAAAAGTTGCTGCTGCTGCACCATCGAGAGCATCCTGACCGGTTGCATCACCGCCTGGTATGGCAACTGCTCAGCATCTGACCGTAAAGCGCTACAGCGGTTAGTGCGTACGGCCCAGAACATCACTGGGGCCAAGCTTACTGCCTTCCAGGACCTATATACTAGGCGGTGGCAGAGGAAAGCCCAAAAAATTGTCAGAGACTCCAGTCACCCAACACATAGACTGTTCTCTCTGCTACCGCACAGCAAGCGGTACCGAAGCGCCAGGTCTAGGACCAAAAGGCTCCTTAACAGCTTCTACCCCCAAGCCATAAGACTGCTGAACAATTAATCAAATGGCCACGCGGACTATTTACATTTACACCCCCCCCCGTTTGTTTTTACACAGCTGCTACTCACTGTTTATTATCTATGCATAGTCACTTTACCGCTACCTACATGTACAAATTATCTCAACTAACCTGTTCCCCTGCACATTGACTCGGTACTGGTATCCCATGTCTATAGCCTCGTTATTGTTATTTTATGGCGTTACTTTTTATTATTTATTTTTCATTGTTCGGTTCAGTTTATTTGGTAAATATTGTCTTAATTCCTTCTTGAACTGCATTGTTGGTTATTGTTGGTTATGGGCTTGTTGAATTCGGCGCATGTGACAAAAAGTTTGATTTGAATTTGATCCCACACAGACACAGACACACACACACACACACACACACACACACACACACACACACAGAAGTTCCTTACTAATACAACAGTGAATGGACACTAATAAGGACTGAGTAACAGAGACGTTTGTCTTTGTGTATTTTTTTCATGTGTTTTGAAGTCTGAAGTCTCTGTTTTGGATTTTCCTTAACTATTTGAAAGCATTCTCTTCCCAGTAAAGTTCTAATACAACACAGATTCAGTACGCCATGGACTGACTACAAAATCAATGTGTTACAAAGCAGATACATAGACAGAGAGAGAAATAGTGAGTCAGACAAGACACATGGAAAAGAAAAATAGGAAAGCAGAAGTAAGTTGATGCTACTTGCTCCTGGCCTCTGGGCTTGGAGACAATGGAAGACTGTGAAATGTTTAAAGGGATACTTTCTGAGTTTGGCAACGAGGCCCTTTATCTACTTCCCAAGAGTCAGATGGGAAATGTATAAATACTCAAAATACGCACACACACACACCGCCTACATACTTTTCATCTTTGGAGGGTTTCCCTTCCTCTCCTCCCTCCGTTCTTCTCTATTTAATGAGTAATCCAACACCGCAGGACATGGATATACCTCACAGCCAGAGAAGACACACATACACACATTCACAACGTGGGCAATGGGCCCGCATACAAAACAACCCATAGGCTCTTTGCAGTGGTGTGGGAAATAAAGAGTTCTGTCCAAACTCTCTCTTCATTGTTAATGTGCCCCATATTGCCTGTTTATCTCTATTGTCTATCTCTGCTTTTACTTGTCTACAGTATCTCCACTGTCTATCACTACTATCCATCTCCACTGTTTATCTCTACTGTACTGTCCATCTCTACTGTCTATCTATACTGTCCTTCTACTGTCCATCTCTACTGTCAATCTCTACTGCCAATCTCTACTATATTTCTCTGTGTAATATCTATCTCTAATATACTGAACAAAAATATAAAGGCAACATGGTGAAATAAAAGATCCCAGAAATTGTTTATATGCACAAAAAGCTTATTACTTTCACATTTGTACACTCATTTGTTTCCACTTCTCTTAGTATTTCTCCTTTGCCAAGATAATCCATCCACCTGATAGGTGTGGCATTTCAAAAAGTTTATTAAACAGCATGATCATTACACAGGTGCACCCTGTGCTGGGGACAATAAAAAAGCATTCTAAAATGTGCAGTTTTGTCACACAACACAATGCCACAGATGTCTCAGGTTTTGAGTGAGTTTGCAATTGGCATACTGACTGCAGGAATGTCCACCAGAGCTGTTGCCAAAGAATTTCATGTTCATTTCTCTACCATAAGCTGCCTCTAGCGTTGTTTTAGAAAATTTGGCAGTACGTCCAACCGGCCTCACAGCCGCAGACCAGGTGTAACCAGGCCAGCCCAGGACCTCCACATCCTGCTTCTTCACCTCCGGGATCGTCTGAGACAAGAGTATTTATGTCTGAAATAAAGCCCTTTTGTGGGGAAAAACTCATTCTGATTGGCTGGGCTTGGCTCCCCAGTGGGTGGGCCTTGCTCCCAAATGGGTGGGCCAATGCCCTCCCAGGCCCACCCATGGCTGAGCCCCTGCCCAATCATGTGAAATCCATAGATTTGGGCCTAATGAATGTATTTCAATTAACTGATTTCCTTATGTGAAGTGTAACTCAGGAAAATCATTGAAATTGTTGCATGTTTCGTTTCAATTTTTGTTCATTATATCTCTATGTCAGACCTATGGCCCGTGTGTGTGTCTCTGAGTTGTTGTTATTGATGCACGGTGCTCTTTCAGGGTTCTCTCTGACCTGGTCTCATACATAAACATGGGAATACAAACGGTAATCAAATCAAAACACTTTGATTTAATATAAACTACACACATGTGCGTGCACAGATACATGCACACATAGGGCTACAGGCACAAACACAAACACGTGCGGTCACAAACAAGTACAGACACACACACACACACACACACACACACACAGAGGATGGTCGAACCACTGATCAGTTGACCTGCTAAAAAATGTATGGGGCAGAGAGATGAAAGGAGAAACGCAATATGGAGTGAGAGATGAGAGAACAGGTAGTGGGCAGAGAAAGAAAGAAAATTGTGAAAATAAAAAGTTGAGATGAGAGCTGAGGAGAGAGGGAAAAGGATGGCAAAGGAGAATGTACGAAGGAAACAAAGAGAGCAAAGGGCGGGTTGATGTTTATTGTCTTGAGTCTTGTCCTGGATAGGTCAGCTTGCAAAGTCAAAATTGGTTATTATTGAAAAAATACATGAAAAAAATAATGAGCTTTTAGGTCTTAATTGGAGGTTAAGGTTAAGCATTAGGGTTAGCAGTATGGTTGGGGTTAGGGTTAGGTTTAAAATCAGATTTTATGACTTTGTGGCTGTGCCAGCTAGTGACTACTATGCAAAGCTGCCTCCAGAACAAGATTCATGGTAAAAAAAAATAGAGAAGTTAGTAGCAACACAAAACATGTTTTCAGAGATGAACCAGGGAAAAGCTCCCATATGAGATAAACCTTGAAGAATGTTTTAACTTCTATCTATACACCAGTTATGTTTCTTCCATATTGATTTGTGGTTGTGAGTGCATTTTCTTAAAGTCAAATTTCACTGCTGCTCTATTTCACTATATATGGCCATTAATATGTTATTAACATATCATATGTGTAGTAAAATGTTTTAATTTCCTCATTACACACAAATACAAGTGTTTCTGCCCCTCACAGGGAAAAACGGCCAGCTACATTTCCTGGTTGTAAGCAAACCACAATGTCCAGAATTCATTGCGATTTGGAGCTGTATACAGTTGACGTAAGAAAAATCTAAATGTCTGTGTTTGCAGCCAGCATTTTCAGACAGAGGATTTCGAAACGGAACTGAAGTCTCACTGATGGGGTTGCAATGTCGTTGAGCTTTGAAAATTGATGATATTCCCCTTCACCTCAAAGAGGAAGGCATCTGATCCGCGCAGCAGAAAATAAGTTAAGCTGAGGTAACGTAGCTAACTTTACCTATCTAACTAATTAACTAGCTAGATAACTAGTGAACTACATTTGTTTATCTAAACCAAAATCTAGTTAGCTAGCGTTCATAATATGCTGGCTAGACATTTCAAAGCATAACAATGTCATCAGCCAGCTACTATCTGGCGATGTGATTTTTAACTTTGCAAGCTAACATTAGCTTCGTTAGGTTATGTTAGCTAACCATTAGCTAGCTAGCTAACTAACTATCGTAGAGGCTATGTGTTCTACTTAGAGTATGATCCCATCAACATCTTCAGCGGCATCAACATCAAGCTCAGCACCAAGAACCTAAAATCTACTAAATCTTTCCATAACTCCATAATGAGCAAATAAATAACCTGGAGCTAGGCACAAACATGGCCCGTGTCTTGTTGTCATAGTTGGTGTGTTTACAAGTAGGCTACAACTTCTACTGTAGTTTTCTCTGTATTATGGAGGCTTAGTTAATTGTTCATGCAAGGCTTGAAGTTTAAATTGGGAAAAAATAGGTATTAATAAGGAGGGGATGAGGTGGGTATTGTGTGAAGGTTAGTATGCATGATCTATTGACATGAATGGGGTGGGTGGATATAGTATCTTGTTTGAGTGTGTATTGATGGGGACAAAGTAGTAAAATGTTGTCTAATCACTGACTTCTGTGTGTCCTACACACTAATCCTGCTGCTGCTGCTGCTGCTGATGATGATGATGATGGCTTTGACACCGGCTTTAGTAGTACAGCGCCTGTAGACCCACTGGATGAAAGCTTTCAGCCTGAAATAAGCTCAAGCTCAACATCTGAATTTGAAACAAGCCAGGACAGCCAAAGGTATTTATGAAAGCACAATACCCTCTTTAGAAAACAAAATCACCAATACACTAAGCTGTCTACAAGACAAGTGCTTATGACATTTTTCACACCCTTCCAGTCAGTTCTTTGGCATGGGGGGAAAGGGGCTGTTCGTATACTCTTCATTCTATTCCCTCTATTGTTGGTAGTTCTTGTCTACTCAAAAGCACAACTGTATGTGCTCATACACAACAAGACACAACTAGACTGTTTACAAGTCAAGTCCCACCTCAAACTTTTCTCATCTTTGCTAACAGCCCATCTCAAAGCCCCATTATTGACTCTGAGTGTAACGAAACACATACCAGTCTATTGAACCCTTTTTTTGTTTAGATGAACACAGATCATTGTATGGTTACACATCCTCATAATCAGTCTTCATGTTTTACACATCGTCATGATCAGTCTTAATGGGTTTTCCAGGAGACTTGCAGTACAAACAAATCTTCTGCAAGAGGTCGAAGCAGTGGGAGGTGAAAAAGTGTATGAGAGGCCACATGGCTGGGAACTGCAGAAAAGAGCAGACTGTTGTCTACAAGGAGCCAGAGTCACAGCTCCACAGCTAAACCAGCTATAATTTCCCAACACAAGAAGAGGTTCACCAGCTGAAAAACATTCAGGAACCTACCTGGAACATTCAACCAACATAACATCCATATTTTGTAATACAATATGTAAATGCATAGTATGCTTACAACTGCATTGTGGTATATATGTTGCTAGCTGTTGTACATACAGTTGAAGTGGGAAGTTTACATACACTTAGGTTGGAGTCATTCAAATTTGATGTTCAACCACAAAACAAATTTCTTGTTAATAAACTATAGTTTTGCCAAGTCGGTTAGGACATCTAATGTGTGCATGACAAGTAATTTTTCCAACAATTGTTTACAGACAGATTATTTTATTTATAATTCACTGTATCACATTTCCAGTGGGTCAGAAGTTTAAACAAACTAAGTTGACTGTGCCTTTAAACAGCTTGGAAAATTCCAGAAAATCATGGCTTTAGAAGCTTCTGATAGGCTAATTGACATCATTTGAGTCATTTGAGGTGTACCTGTGGATGTATTTCAAGGCCTACCTTCAAACTCAGTGCCTCTTTGCTTGACATCATGGGAAAATCAAAAGAAATCAGCCAAGACCTCAGAAAAAAAATTGTAGACCTCCACAAGTCTGGTTCATCATTGAGAGCAATTTCAAAACGCCTGAAGGTACCACGTTCATCTGTACAAACAATAGTACGCAAGTATAAACACCATGGGACCACGCAGCCGTCATACCGCTCAGGAAGGAGACGTGTTCTGTCTCCTAGAGATGAAAGTACTTTGGTGCAAAAAGTGCAAATCAATCCCAGAACAACAGCAAAGGACCTTGTGAAGATGCTGGAGGAAACCGGTACAAAAGTATCTATATCTACAGTAAGACAAGTCCTATATCGACATAACCTGAAAGGCCGCTCAGCAAGAAAGAAGCTGCTGCTCCAAAACTGCCATAAAAAAGCCAAACTACGGTTTGCAAATGCACATGGAGAAATGTCCTCTGGTCTGATCAAACAAAAATAAAACTGTTTGGCCATAATGACCATCGTTATGTTTGGAAGGAAAAGGGGGATGCTCGCAAGCCGAAGGCACCATCCCATCCGTGAGGCGGATGGTGGCAGCATCATGTTTTGAGGGTGCTTTGCTGCAGGAGGGACTGGTGCACTTCTCAAAATAGATGGCGTCATGACGAAGGAAAATTATGTGGGTATATTGAAGCAACATCTCAAGACATCAGTCAGAAAGTTAAAGCTTGGTCGCAAATGGGTCTTCCAAATGGACAATGACCCCAAGCATACTTCCAAAGTTGTGGCAAAATGGCTTAAGGACATCAAAGTAAAGGTATTGGAGTGGCCATCACAAAGCCCTGACCTTAATCCTATAGAAAATTTGTGGGCAGAACTGAAAAGTTTTGGAGGCCTACAAACCTGACTCAGTTACACCACCTCTGTCAGGAGGAATGGGCCAAAATTCACCCAACTTATTGTGGAAAGCTTGTGGAAGGCTACACAAAATGCTTGACCCAAGTTAAACAATTTAAAGGCAATGCTACCAAATACGAATTGAGTGTATGTAAACTTCTGACCCATTGGGAATGTGATGAAAGAAATAAAAGCTGAAGTAGATTATTCTCTCTACTATTATATTGACATTTCACATTCTTAAACTAAAGTGGTGATCCAAACTGAACTAAGACAGGGAATTTTTACAAGGATTATACAGTGGGGCAAAAAATTCAGTCAGCCACCAATTGTGCAAGTTCTCCCACTTAAAAAGATGTGAGAGGCCTGTAATTTTCATCATAGGTACACTTCAACTATGACAGACACAATGAGAAAAAAACATCCAGAAAATCACATTGTAGGATTTTTAATGAATGTATTTGCAAATTATGGTGGAAAATAAGTATTTGGTCAATAACAAAAGTTTATCTCAATACTTTGTTATATACCCTTTGTTGGCAATGACAGAGGTCAAATGTTTTCTGTAAGGTTTTCACACACTGTTGCTGGTATTTTGGCCCATTCCTCCATGCAGATCTCCTCTAGAGCAGTGATGTTTTGGGGCTGTTGCTGGGCAACACGGACTTTCAACTCCCTCCAAAGATTTTCTATGGGGTTGAGATCTGGAGACTGGCAGGCCACTCCAGGAACTTGAAATGCTTCTTACGAAGCCACTCCTTCGTTGCCCGGGCGGTGTGTTTGGGATCATTGTCATGCTGAAAGACCCAGCCACGTTTCATCTTCAATGCCCTTGCTGATGGAAGGAGGTTTTCACTCAAAATCTCACGATACATGGCCCCATTCATTCTTTCCTTTACATGGATCAGTCGTCCTGGTCCCTTTGCAGAAAAACATCCCCAAAGCATGATGTTTCCACCAACATACTTCACAGTAGTTATGGTGTTCTGTGGATGCAACTCAGCATTCTTTGTCCTCCAAACACGACAAGTTGAGTTTTTACCAAAAAGTTCTATTTTGGTTTCATCTGACCATATGCCATTCTCCCAATCTTCTTCTGGATCATCCAAATGCTCTCTAGCAAACTTCAGACGGGCCTGGACATGTACTGGCTTAAGCAGGGGGACACGTCTGGCACTGCAGGATTTGAGTCCCTGGTGGCGTAGTGTGTTACTGATGGTAGGCTTTGTTACTTTGGTCCCAGCTCTCTGCAGGTCATTCACTAGGTCCCCCCGCGTGGTTCTGGGATTTTTGCTCACCGTTCTTGTGATCATTTTGACCCCACGGGGTGAGATCTTGCGTGGAGCCCCAGATCGAGGGAGATTATCAGTGCTCTTGTATGTCTTCCATTTCCTAATAATTGCTCCCACAGTTGATTTCTTCAAACCAAGCTGCTTACCTATTGCAGATTCAGTCTTCCCAGCCTGGTGCAGGTCTACAATTTTGTTTCTGGTGTCCTTTGACAGCTCTTTGGTCTTGGCCATAGTGGAGTTTGGAATGTGACTGTTTGAGGTTGTGGACAGTTGTCTTTTATACAGATAACAAGTTCAAACAGGTGCCATTAATACAGGTAACGAGTGGAGGACAGAGGAGCCTCACAGGTCTGTGAGAGCCAGAAATCTTGCTTGTTTGTAGGTGACCAAATACTTATTTTCCACCATAATTTGCAAATAAATTCATTAAAAATCCTACAATGTGATTTTGGGGATTTTTTTCCCCTCATTTTGTCTGTCATAGTTGAAGTGTACCTATGATGAAATTACAGGCCTCTCACATATTTTTAAGTGGGAGAACTTGCACAATTGGTGGCTGACTACATTTTTTGCCCCACTGTATGTCAGGAATTGTGAAAAACTGAGTTGAAATGTATTTGGTGTATGTAAACTTCTGACTTTAACTGTATGGACAGTGCCTTTCGAAAGTATTCAGACCCCTTGACTTTTTCCACATTTTGTTATGTTGCAGCCTTATTCTAAAATGGATGGAAAAAAAACATTATCCTCAACAATCTACACACCATACCCCATAATGACAAAGTGAAAACAGGTTTTTAGAGATTTTAGAAAAAATATTTAAAATAAAAAAGACCCATTATTTATGTAAGTATTCAAACTCTTTGCTATGAGACTGTTTCCATTGATCATCCTTGAGATGTTTCTACAACTTGATTGGAGTCCACCTGTGGTAAATTCAATTGATTGGACATGATTTGGAAAGGCACACACCTGTCTATATAAGATCCCACAGTGCATGTCAGAGCAAAAACCATGCCATGAGGTTGAAGGAATTGTCCGTAGAACTCAGAGACAGGATTGTGTCGTGGCACAGATCTGGGGAAGGGTAACAAACATTTCTGCAACATTGAAGGTCCCCAAGAACACAGTGGCTTCCATCATTCTTAAATTGAAGGAGTTTGGAACCACCAAGACTTTTCCTAGAACTGAGCAATCGGAGGTGAACAAGAATCCGATGGTTACTCTGACAGAGCTCCAGAGTTCCTCTGTGGAGATGGGAGAACCTTCCAGAAGGACAACCATTTCTGCAGCACTCCACCAATTAAGCCTTTATGGTAGAGTGGCTAGATGGAAGCCACTCCTCAGTAAAAGGCACATGACAGCCCACTAGGAGTTTTCCAAGAGTCCTAAAGGACTCTCCGACCTTGAGAAACAAGATTCTCTGGTCTGATGAACAAGATTTTACTATTTAGAATGCCAAGCATCACGTCTGGAGGAAACCAGGCACCATCCCAACGGTGAAGCATGGTGGTGGCAGCAACATTGTCTGGGGATGTTTTTCAGTTGCAGAGACTGGAAGACTAGTCAGGATTGAAGGGAAGATGAATGAAGCAAAGTACAGAGAGATTCTTCATGAAAACCTGCTCCAGAATGCTGGAGCACTCAGGACCTCAGACTGGGGCGATGGTTCACCTTCCAACATGACAATGATCCTGAGCACACAGCTAAGATAACGCAGGAGTGGCTTCGGGACAAGTCTCTGAATGTCATTGAGTGGCCCGGCCAGGGCCCGGACTTGAACCCGATCCAACATCTCTGGAGAGACCTGAAAATAGCTGTGCAGCGACGCTCCCTATCCAACCTGACAGAGCTTGAGAGGATCTGCAGAGAAGAATGGGAGAAACTCATTCAGGTGTGCCAAGCTTGTAGCGTCATACCCAAGAATACTTGAGGCTGTAAACGCTGCCAAAGGTGCTTCAGAGAAGTACGGAGTAAAGTGTCTGAATTCTTGTGTGAATGTGATATTTCAGTTCTTTATTTTTTTAAATAAATTTGCAAAAATGTCTAAACGTGTTTTTGCTTGGTCACTATGGGGTACTGTGTGTAGATTGAGGGGGGGAACAATGTAATCAATTTTAGAATAAGGCTGTAATGTAACATGGGGAAAGTCAAGGGGTCTGAATACTTTCCAAGTACATTGTATATAGTGGTGTTTTATATATATTTTTACAAATGTATTGACAAGTGACGACAGCTGTATCAGAAACCAATAAAGTGTCGATGACAACTTCTGGATCAATTCATTGTGAAATTCTTGAAATGTATTTGGATAAACTAGCTTCAAGCTTAATGCTAAAATAAATTATGCAGGGAGTTGGTGTATCATTTAAACTTTAATTTGAGGCAAGTAAACATGCTTCAGTAAATTAGTCTGTCAAGATAGCAAATAAATAGACATGGCTTGTATTCAACACAACATTTATTTGTTTCAATGTGAGTTTACACAGCAGGAACAGTTATGCCAATTTATTACATACAGTACTAGTCAAAAGTTTGGAGACACCTACTCATTCAAGGGTTTTTTTTTTTTTTAAACTATTTTGTGCATTGTAGAATAATAGAAGACCTCAAAACTATGAAATAACGCATATGGAATAATGTAGTAACCAAAAAAGTGTTAAACAAATCCAAATATATTTGAGATTCTTCAAAGTAGCCACGCTTTGCCTTGATGACAGCTTTGCACACTCTTGGTATTCTCTCAACCAGAAAATAATAAAAATCAAGAAAACTCTGGAATTAGTAGGTTTGTCCAAACTTTTGACTGGTACTGTATGTATAGTTCTTCTTTATTTTCCTAATGAATGGCACTGAGGCTAGCTAGAATAGTTAGCCAGCTAGCTATAATGCTAGACTACAGTACATTTTAGGTTTTGCAAACATTCCTAGCTACAGTGCCTTGCGAAAGTATTCGGCCCCCTTGAACTTTGCGACCTTTTGCCACATTTCAGGCTTCAAACATAAAGATATAAAACTGTATTTTTTTGTGAAGAATCAACAACAAGTGGGACACAATCATGAAGTGGAACAACATTTATTGGATATTTCAAACTTTTTTAACAAATCAAAACTGAAAAATTGGGCGTGCAAAATTATTCAGCCCCCTTAAGTTAATACTTTGTAGCGCCACCTTTTGCTGTGATTACAGCTGTAAGTCGCTTGGAGTATGTCTCTATCAGTTTTGCACATCGAGAGACTGAAATGTTTTCCCATTCCTCCTTGCAAAACAGCTCGAGCTCAGTGAGGTTGGATGGAGAGCATTCGTGAACAGCAGTTTTCAGTTCTTTCCACAGATTCTCGATTGGATTCAGGTCTGGACTTTGACTTGGCCATTCTAACACCTGGATATGTTTATTTTTGAACCATTCCATTGTAGATTTTGCTTTATGTTTTGGATCATTGTCTTGTTGGAAGACAAATCTCCGTCCCAGTCTCAGGTCTTTTGCAGACTCCATCAGGTTTTCTTCCAGAATGGTCCTGTATTTGGCTCCATCCATCTTCTCATCAATTTTAACCATCTTCCCTGTCCCTGCTGAAGAAAAGCAGGCCCAAACCATGATGCTGCCACCACCATGTTTGACAGTGGGGATGGTGTGTTCAGCTGTGTTGCTTTTACGCCAAACATAACGTTTTGCATTGTTGCCAAAAAGTTCAATTTTGGTTTCATCTGACCAGAGCACCTTCTTCCACATGTTTGGTGTGTCTCCCAGGTGGCTTGTGGCAAACTTTAAACAACACTTTTTATGGATATCTTTAAGAAATGGCTTTCTTCTTGCCACTCTTCCATAAAGGCCAGATTTGTGCAATATACGACTGATTGTTGTCCTATGGACAGAGTCTCCCACCTCAGCTGTAGATCTCTGCAGTTCATCCAGAGTGATCATGGGCCTCTTGGCTGCATCTCTGATCAGTCTTCTCCTTGTATGAGCTGAAAGTTTAGAGGGACGGCCAGGTCTTGGTAGATTTGCAGTGGTCTGATACTCCTTCCATTTCAATATTATCGCTTGCACAGTGCTCCTTGGGATGTTTAAAGCTTGGGAAATATTTTTGGATCCAAATCCGGCTTTAAACTTCTTCACAACAGTATCTCGGACCTGCCTGGTGTGTTCCTTGTTCTTCATGATGCTCTCTGCGCTTTTAACGGACCTCTGAGACTATCACAGTGCAGGTGCATTTATACGGAGACTTGATTACACACAGGTGGATTGTATTTATCATCATTAGTCATTTAGGTCAACATTGGATCATTCAGAGATCCTCACTGAACTTCTGGAGAGAGTTTGCTGCACTGAAAGTAAAGGGGCTGAATAATTTTGCACGCCCAATTTTTCAGTTTTTGATTTGTTAAAAAAGTTTGAAATATCCAATAAATGTCGTTCCACTTCATGATTGTGTCCCACTTGTTGTTGATTCCTCACAAAAAAATACAGTTTTATATCTTTATGTTTGAAGCCTGAAATGTGGCAAAAGGTTGCAAAGTTCAAGGGGGCCGAATACTTTCGCAAGGCACTGTAGCTAGCGAAACTTGGCTAGCTTGGCTTGTTGTGGTACTAGCAAGGCCGTTATGGCTGAATCGATCACTAAATTGTACTGTACTGAACAATATTGCCTTGCGTAAAAAGAGAGCTGGTATAGTTACAGTAGCTCTGTACCGACCGCAAAACAACTTACTTATTTGTCATTTGCCCTCCCGAGTCCTCTTCCAGCTGGTTTGAGCTGCTGCCACTACTTGCTGGACTCGCAATTACTTTTCTTTCTTGCTCTTCAGTGTTTTCTGGATCAAATAAATAGGGCTGTATGTTCCTATGTAAAATAACAACAAATACATTGTCATCCAGCTCTTCTTGGAAAAAGGAATCATCAGAAGAAGCCATTGTAACTAATTATTTAGCAATCTCGGATAGACACTGCACGTTAACATAGCTCCCATGAACCTGTAAACGTACAGAGGATGGGAACAAGGAAATAGGGCTCCCGTTGGCTGTAATCTTTAAAAAACCAGGGACAATGAGTCAACCTAGATATCCAGCAATGTCCTGGCAGATATGAACATTCTTGTAACAAGTCCAATGGCTCTATTGAACAAGGACAAACATATCTACTCGCAGCTAGCGTGATCATGCAATCGGCAAAACACAAAATCCACAAAAATTGCTACAAAACATGAATCCATTCATTTTTAGATCAGACAGCAGGCTCAATCATTGGTTGAACAAAAATTCTAAAATACTGCAATAGTGCATAATTATGTCTGAAACACCCTCTCATCCCTCTCATCATAATTATGTAGGGAGACAGAAAAAAACACCCCAGCGGTGACATTTCCCTTTAAGATCTCTCTCTCTCTCGCTCTTTCTCTCTAGGTGATTAGCTAGAATGGTGCTCCAGATGGTTAGTAATTATCAAATTCTCCAATTACTTGGGTGTGTGTTAATAATGATCAAATGTGCAGATCAGTAATGACCATAAAGGAAAACAGCTGCCTCTAATCCACAGGGAGAGAGGTGGGAAACCTGAGAGAGAGTTATTGCGTGTGTGTGTTCAGGACTTCATTACTACAACTCCATATAGGCACTCAATCACCAGAGTAGACTGAATGTGCATCTGGATCAGAATGTCCTTTAGTCTGAGTTTAGCTTTTAGTGCCCAGACGGTATTTTTCTCCCTGTATGTGTGTGTGCCTGCTTGCCTGTGTGGTCCTGTTGCAGGGGCACAGTGCTGATATTATACTTGCATTTATCAACCAAAAGTGACGCAATTAAAACCGTAATGAATTCATTAGTCTGCGCAAATCAAATATTAACAATGACTGAGCTGAAGTCAAACTCTAATTATCTGAGTCAGAGAATCACACATTCATATCGCTTTCTCACACAAACACACACATCTCACACAGTTATTTTGCTGCCCCTACCCCTTTCTATCTTTGCAGTAGTGTGACTGACAGCTGAAGAGGGAAGTGTTGAGAGCTCTGTTTATTCCTCACACTTGGATCAGAGGTGTGTGTATTTGTGCGTTCTTGTCTGTGTGTGTTTCAAATCAACTCAAGTCAAATTGTATTAGTCACATGCACCGAATACAACAGGTGTACTGGGAAATGCTTACTTACGAGCCCCTAACCAACAATGCAGTAAAAAAAGTAACAAGTAATTAAAGAGCAACAGTAAAATAACAATACCGAGACTATATATAGGGGGGTACGGGTACACAGTCAATGTGTGGGGCACCGGTTAGTCAAGGTAATAGAGGTAATATGCACAGGTAGAGTTATTAAAGTGATTAAAGATAATAAACAGAGAGTAGCAGCGGTGTAAAGAGGCAGGGGGGGGGCAATGCAAATAGACTGGGTAGCCATTTGATTAGATGTTCAGGAGTCTTACGGCTTGGGGGTAGAAGCTGTTTAGAAGCCACTTAGACTTGGCGCTTCGGCACCGTTTGCCGTGCGGTAGCAGGGAGGACAGTCTGACTAGGGTGGCTGAAGTCTTTGAAAAATATTTTGGGCTTTCCTCTGACACCGCCTAGTATATACAGTGGGGCAAAAAAGTATTTAGTCAGCCACCAATTGTGCAAGTTCACCCACTTAAAAAGATGAAAGAGGCCTGTAATTTTCATCATAGGTACACTTCAACTATGACAGACAAAATGATTTAAAAAAATTCAGAAAATCACATTGTAGGATTTTTTATGAATTTATAAGTTTATCTCAATACTTTGTTATATACCCTTTGTTGGCAATGACAGAGGTCAAACGTTTTCTGTAAGTCTTCACAAGGTTTTCACACACTGTTGCTGGTATTTTGGCCCATTCCTCCATGCAGATCTCCTCTAGAGCAGTGATGTTTTGGGGCTGTTGCTGGGCAACACAGACTTTCAACTCCCTCCAAAGATGTTCTCTGGGGTTGAGATCTGGAGACTGGCAGGCCACTCCAGGACCTTGAAATGCTTCTTACGAAGCCACTCCTTCGTTGCCCGGGCGGTGTGTTTGGGATCATTGTCATGCTGAAAGACCCAGCCACGTTTCATCTTCAATGCCCTTGCTGATAGAAGGAGGTTTTCACTCCAAATCTCACGATACATGACCCCATTCATTCTTTCCTTTACACGGATCAGTCGTCCTGGTCCCTTTGCAGAAAAACAGCCCCAAAGCATGATGTTTCCACCCCCATGCTTCACAGTAGGTATGGTGTTCTTTGGATGCAACTCAGCATTCTTTGTCCTCCAAACACGACGAGTTGAGTTTTTACCAAAAAGTTATATTTTGGTTTCATATGACATTCTCCCAATCTTCTTCTGGATCATCCAAATGCCCTCTAGCAAACTTCAGATGGGCCTGGACATGTACTGGCTTAAGCAGGGGGACATGTCTGGCACTGCAGGATTTGAGTCCCTGGCGGCGTAGTGTGTTACTGATGGTAGGCGTTTGTTACTTTGGTTCCAGCTCTCTGCAGGTCATTCACTAGGTCCCCCTGTGTGGTTCTGGGATTTTTGCTCACCGTTCTTGTGATCATTTTGACCCCACGGGTGAGATCTTGTGTGGAGCCCCAGATCGAGGGAGATTATCAGTGGTCTTGTATGTCTTCCATTTCCTAATAATTGCTTCCACAGTTGATTTCTTCAAACCAAGCTGCTTACCCATTGCAGATTCAGTCTTCCCAGCCTGGTGCAGGTCTACAATTTTGTTTCTGGTGTCCTTTGACAGCTCTTTGGTCTTGGCCATAGTGGAGTTTGGAGTGTGACTGTTTGAGGTTGTGGACAGTTGTCTTTTATACAGATAACAAGTTCAAACAGGTGCCATTAATACAGGTAACGAGTGGAGGACAGAGGAGCCTCTTAAAGAAGAAGTTACAGGTCTGTGAGAGCCAGAAATCTTGCTTGTTTGTAGGTGACGTGGCGGATGTGTTTTTATCTACCCTTACCACCTGGGGGCAGCCCGTCAGGAAGTCCAAGATCCAGTTGCAGAGGGAGGTGTTTAGTCCCAGAGTCCTTAGCTTAGTGATTAGCTTTGAGGGCACTATGGTGTTGAACGCTGAGCTGTAGTCAATGAATAGCATTCTCACATAGGTGTTCCTTTTGTCCAGGTGTGAAAGGGCAGTGTGGAGTGCAATAGAGATTGCATCATCTGTGGATCTGTTGGTGCGGTACGCAAATTGGAGTGGGTCTAAGGTTTCTGGGATAATGGGCCTGTTTAAAGGTCTTACTCACATCGGCTGCAGAGAGTGTGATCACACAGTCTTCCGGAACAGCTGGGCTCTCATGCTTGTTTCAGTGTTATTTGTCTCGAAGCGAGCATAGAAGTAGTTTAGCTCATCTGATAGGCTCATGTCACTGGGCAGCTCTCGGCTGTGCTTCCCTTTGTAGTCTGTAATGGTTTGCAAGCCCTGCCACAACCAACGAGCATCAGAGCCGGTGTAGTACGATTCAATCTTAGTCCTGTATTGACGCTTTGCCTGTTTGGTGGTTCATTGGAGGGCATAGCGGGATTTCTTATAAGCTTCCTGGTTAGAGCCCCACTCCTTGAAAGCAGCAGCTCTATCCTTTAGCACAGTGCGGATGTTGCCTGTAATCCATGGCTTCTGGTTGGGGTATGTACGTATGATCACTGTGGGGAAGACATCATCGATGCACTTATTGATGGAGCCAATGATTGATCTGGTGTACTCCTCAATGCCATCGGAGGAATCCTGGAACATTTTCCAGTCTGTGCTTGCAAAACAGTCCTGTAGCTTAGCATCTGCTTCATCTAACCACTTTTTTAATGATCGAATCTCTGGTGCTTCCTGATGTAATTTTCGCTTTTTTATCAGGAATCAGGATAGAATTATGGTCACATTTGCCAAATGGAGGGGGGGGGGGCTTTGTATGAGTCTCTGTGTGTGGAGTAAAGGTGGTCCAGAGTTTTTTTCCTTCTGGTTGCACATTTAATATGCTGATAGAAATTTGGTAAGACCGATTTAACTTTCCCTGCATTAAAGTCCCTGGCCACTAGGAGTGCCGCCCCTGTGTGAGCATTTTCCTGTTTGCTTATGGCGGAATACAGCTCATTGAATGCAGTCTTAGTGCCAGCATCAGTCTGTGGTGGTATGTAGACAGCTACGAAAAATACAGATGAAAACTCTAGGTAGATAGTGTGGTCTACAGCTTATCATGAGATACTCTACCTCAGGCGAGTAAAACCTTGAGACTTCCTTAGATATCGTGCACCAGCTGTTATTTACAAAAATACATAGTCCGCCGCTCCTTGTCTTACCAGACGCGGCTTCTATCCTGCCGATACAGCGTATAACCAGCCAGCTGTATGTTGATAGTGTCGTCGTTCAGCCACGACTCCGTGAAGCAGTTTTGAATGTCCCACAGGCAGTTAAATCTTCTGTGTTGGTCATCAATTTTATTTTCCAAAGATTGCACGTTTGCTAGCAGAATGGAAGGCAGTGGGGGTTTATTCGATCGCCTACGAATTCTCCAAAGGCAGCCCGCCCTCCGGCCCGTTTTCTCCGCCTTCTCTTCACGCAAGTGACAGGGATCTGGGCCTGTTCTCGGGAAAGCAGTATGTCGTTCACGTCGGGCTCGTCGGACTCATTATAGGAAAAAAAAGGATTCTGCCAGTTAGTGGTGAGTAATCACACTTCTGATGTCCAGAAGTTATTTTCGGTCATAAGAGACAGTAGCAGCAACATTATGTACAAAATCAGTTTAAAAAATCAGTTACAAACAACGCAAAGAAACTAACAAAAACACAATTGGATAGGAACACGTAAAACGTCAACCTTCTTCTCGGCACCATCTTAAAACTGTTTTGATGTACAGGTATATTTCACTGATAGGTTAGACATCAGACGAAACACCAGTAACGATAGAGCACAGTATAATATACACACACATACCAGCAATAGGCTGAAACAGCAGAACTGTGACTGTGTCTGGAAGTTTGGCAGTGGCAGTTTGGTATTCAACACAATACGTGCCAAGAGGTGCCAGTCTGAAATGCTTTCAGTTGGGCCTGATTGTGTGTGTGTGTGTGTGTGTGTGTGTGTGTGTGTGTGCTCCACCACATCAGTGTTAGACTGGTTCAGTGCTGACCACCACAAAGTGTTCTACTGATCACCACTAATGTCCTTCTACAGCACTGTTCAGACCCCTGGTGACTAACTGGCTATAGGCAAGTCAATATTGGACACTTGCCATATAAGTGACGGCTGCCGTTATGGCGGTGTGCTGCTATAGTAATCAAATAGTGCACCGGTTCCAATTGGCTCATTCATCTTCCCTCCTCTCCCCTATAACTATTCCCCAGATCGTAGATATGAATGAAAATGCGTTCTCAGTAAACTTACCTGGTAAAATAAGGGTAAAAGAAACAGTCTAAATGCTGAAATGCAGTTGAAATAACCCCATCAGGCCACTTTAAGGCAATGAACAAAATGGGTACTGCGTTGTGCTGACAAACCTCTCCAAACAGACAGACAGAGAGAGAAGAGCTGAAGGGGTAAGGAGTCCCTTGCCTTGAGGGGTATAGAGAATTCCTCTCTCTCCCCTCTCTAATTCCACCTCTTTTTTTTCTCCTACTCTCTTTACTTCTTTCTCCTCACTCCCCCTCTTCCCCCGCTGCTCTTAAACCCTCAGGCCTCAGATAACTATAGGAAAGTAAGCTTTGTAGTGATAATGAAGGTTGGAACAATGACTAACCAGTGATGATGCTACAGGAGCGTTGTACTAATGATGATAATAATGTACATATGGAAACAACTTGGATACGGCCTCAGGACTCCACAAGTTGGTTCAATTGTTAAAGACTTTGTTAAAGACTTGTTCAAGAACGACAAGACTCCACGCACTGTATAGTTTGTTAACTAAACTTTACGTCACACACACAAATAACAACACACACATTATTATTAAAATAACCAACTCATCAAGCTTGGATTATTTGAATTAGCTGTGTAGTGCTAGGGCAGGACCCAAAACATGCAGGACCGAGTTTGGGAGACCCTGCTGTAGAAGATAGAGGTTCTGTTCCCTCATGACACCCTCTTATCAGACCGAACATGACAGCCTGGTAATAGGAACAGTAAACACACACTCACACGGCAGCTGCTCCTCTCTTCCGTCAGCTCTGCCAGTTCGTCTCATTCTCACATTAACAACTCATAAATAATGTGTGAATTACTTGAGACCCTTGGAGCATGCCCAAACCCCCCCCCCCCACACACACACACACACACACAGATGTAGAGAAGGTGATAAAGTCTGGGCATTGAGAGGTCAACTCAGACTAAAGGCCAGTTTAATCCAGAGACCCAGGCTACATTGGCACTAAGGAAAGGTTACGAGGATACTCTGAAAGGTTAGGAAGTGAACGTTATTTATATTGAAGATACCTAGAGGTAATTGGACCTCTTTGAAATGAAAATGGATGGCATGTAACCTTTCCCCTCCAAAATGATAATCAAAACCAAATTAGCAGGGAATATTAAAATCAATTC
Organism: Oncorhynchus mykiss; assembly: GCF_013265735.2. Lineage (NCBI taxonomy): Eukaryota > Metazoa > Chordata > Actinopteri > Salmoniformes > Salmonidae > Oncorhynchus > Oncorhynchus mykiss. The sequence goes on along the minus strand of NC_048567.1, from coordinate 20,850,432 downwards.
TTAGTCGTCTGAATGTTGCAGTTGGGATTTCTATCAAATCAATCCGTGGTTGAGAAACACTGCTGTATTCATACCATATTCATGCTATCTTCTAGAGGGCGGCATTTACCAATTTAAGCGTTAGGGGCCGTCCACACCACTGAGCAATAATAAGAACGGTCCACACCAAGGACGATAACTATAATGATAAACTTTGGCGAGCATCCACACTAGCTGAAAGTTTATCGTTCTACAGTAGCCTACACCTGTCAATCAACAGATCAAAGCATCCTACTGCACACTGTATAGGCCTATTATTAAGGTGGTAACACAGACCATTCAGTGGTTCAGGGTGTGTTTGTCGTCATAGTGACAACTGCTAATACTGCTTCAATACTACTATGTAGGCTAATGAAAAATATAATATAGAAACTCACATTTAAATGAAATGCTGTTTAGCCTTCACATCTTTTACATCATGACATTTCTTGCCTCATTGCTCAAGTGGTTTGCAAGTGATTCCCATTTTTCTAATGGATGTCAATTCGTTTGGATATTCTTTTTCACTGTGCTCATCACTGTCTGTCCTGTGCAACCATTTAATACATCAGAGCAACCATATTATCATCACTAACCAGTGATTCATTCTCTCAGCAACTTACCCCGACAGTTGATTTGGCCTAGGCCAATTTTACATTCAGCAATTATCCTGCTTCTCTCCACAAAAAGCCTATTAGGCCTAATATTAAAAATACATATTTTTTGCGGGTACTATTTAATGAATCTGCCAGTTGAGGACTTGTGAGGCGTCTGTTTCTCAAACTTGACACTAATGTACTTGTCCTCTTGCTCAGTTGTGCACCGGGGCCTCCCACTCCTCTTTCTATTCTGGTTAGTTTGCTAGTTTGCTCTGTTTTGAGAAGGGAGTAGTACACAGCGTTGTACTAGATCTTCAGTGTCTTGGCAATTTCTCTCATGGGGTCTTCCTGGTGTCCACACATTTCTCAGAACAAGAAAAGACTGACGAGTTTCAGAAGAAAGTTCTTTGTTTCTGGTCATTTTGAGCAAGTAATCGAACCCACAAATGCTGATCCTCCAGATACTTTAAATCGGAACAACAGTTTTCAACTGTGCTAACATAATTGCAAAGGGGTTTTCTAATGATCAATTAGCCTTTTAAAATGATAAACTTGGATTAGCTAACACAACGTGCCATTGGAACACAGGGGTGATGGTTGCTGATAATGGGCCACTGTACGTGTAAAATCTGCCATTTCCAGCTACAATAGTCATTTACAACATTAATGTTAAAATATTTTTTTACTAATCAGATTTATATGAAATAACAGGCGGCCTAGGATAAACTTATCGCTCAAAAAGGAAAGGAGAACAACTCGTAGGCATCCAGATAGTCCAGCCATCCACATGGACTGTTATCTTCTCCATTCTGTCGCAACTCCTCCAACACCAGATTTAATTCATCTATTTACTTTTTTACGCATTGAGGAACCATCTCCTATCAACTCCAAAATTCCATTGAACTTTTATAGGCTCTCTTCCACAGACAGAGACTGCAAGAAACCTTTACATTATTGTGAAGATCATTTTTCACAAGCTGTGTTCCTTGCTTAATTGTATGGCGCCATGCTTATTTTTTGGTGCTTTGAAAGCAACTGGGAACTCAGATAAAAATAAAAAAAAGTTAAAATCATGACATCAGTGATCTTCAGGTCGGAAAGTCTGAGCTTTAGAAAGATGCCATAGTTTCCGACTTTGAATTTAGAGTTTAATCTGAAGTCGGAAGAAAGCGCACTGAAGTTGGAAGTCGGAGATTTCAGAGTTCCCAGTTGTTTTGAACGCAGCAATTCTGTTGCGCACCAGCGCCTAACGTTGTCACTACACATGCTATTTTATTCGCCAGATACTCTACACGCCCACCTTCTGGATACGCCAAACACAAAGAGGGACTGATCGAACAGCCAATGGAAAGGCAAATGCTAAATGCCCACACAGTTGGGCTAAGCGAGGAGATGAAAGAGAGCAGGGTTGTACATTAAAGTTCCACATAGTCAAATTCAATACCTAAATACTGACAAATGCTTACATTTAATCGATAAAAAATTACATGACCCTCCCCTGGATAAAAATGAAATAAATACTAAACCCTCCAGCTGACTGAAATTGAAAAAGCATGACACTCCATTTGCCTCCAGGTAACAATTGCCTAAATTTCGAATGATCCCTTAGAAGGATAGTCTGCCAGCACCACCATCTGTAGAGAAAGAAGGTTCCACCTGAGCACCAAAGTATCTTAGAAGGCTTGGCATTTTCCACATAAACATACAAAAACATACACACACACACACACACAGGTACATTACCGGTGATTGGTTGGAGGCCGTGAGACAGAGTGGTCCCCTGAAGACACCTTTCACACGCCGGAAGTGGCCGTTGCTCAGGTGTGTGGAGCTGATGACCAGGTAATAGCACGTGCTGCACGACATCCGACCTTGTGGGGCCACGCTCCCCCATGCGCAGGGGTTCGCGTGTTGCGGACGTCGGTCCGTCCGGCTTACCGGACTCTTCACCAGCTGAAGCAGAGTCAAGTGTCCGAGTCCGACCAAGGGGAGGGGAGGCGAGGATATTCAGCCACTGCTCCGGGAAAATGGAACTTCAATAAACTGTTTCTTCTTTATTATTAAATTAATCATTCAGGTTGCTTAAATAAATAAGCATGAGTAATGCACTGAGGGTCCGTTAAATAGTTAGGGCGGTAGGATTTGTAGCCTGTTGATGCCCTAGGTTGCCATGCCAATGTTCAAGTAAAATGAGAAATCTAGCTCCTGGTAAAGAATAGTTATTATTTATATATCTCTTTCCGTCTTCCCTTTCCCCTCTCTTGACTATCCCTCTCTCCTTTCAGTTCTGGGGAGAGGCGAGGGTGTTTAGTGTGGCGGTATCTGATGGCATTGAGAACGTCTCGAGCAGATTTACCGAGCAGAGTTAGATGCTGTCGACAGGTGTATTGCGCCCCTGGAAGAAAAAAAAACGTTATTTTCCTGATAGATTCCAGACGGTTTAGTTCGTGGGTGTATAACTGTAAATCCAGTCACCGAGTTTATAGTTATCTCTGGTGCATGCAGACACAGGTGCATCAGAAGCTGTGTCCGTTCTCTGAAAAGAGCGCGTGAGTTTTTGGTGTTTGCTGTTGCAGCACCGAGTGTTCAACAAAGCTACAGAGGCTGTTCCCCGATAATCTGTCTCGTCTCTTTCGTTGGTGGAGCTGTCACTGTGACACGCGCGCTCCAGTCACCCGAGTTCCGGCGCAGAGAAAGAGAGGAGGAGGGGGGTATCGCTCATGCCTCGGTTCAGTCGGAGTAATCAGAGGCGCCTTTTCACTCTCTCTCTTTCCTCCGCACACTGTGAGAAGGAACGGGGTCGATGAGGAGAGAGAGTCCCGTCTGCGTAATCGGTGCTGCACTACAGCTAAAACCGGTTCTGTTGTGTCTGACAATCAATCAGGTGTGTGTGTGTGTGTGTGGCACATGTCTGTTTGGGGACGGTGATCCAGCGAGTCTTCCAGGAACTTTCTCCCCGTCCGACCGCCCGCCCTCCCTCTTTCCTTCTCTTTTCCCTCCCTCATCATTTCATAGCAACCATCAAATTAAAAGCGCCAATTCAGTAAGAAAACCCAAATGGCTCTTTTCACAGAGCTGATCGGCTACTAGTCAAACATTGGTAGTCAACTCGTATCCGTTTTAGGATCCATAACCGTTGTGCAAACTCGATTTATGAGGAAATGGGACAACAAATGACAGCGATGGCAACGTTTGGGTGATAACACATTTGGGTGATAACACAGTCAGTCCTGTGAAGTTCCAAATTATTTATCTGAAAACCCATTCTAAACATTTTGTTAGCAGTGTTTTGAATGAATCCCTCCAGTGTAACAAACAGTAATGTACAGTAGTCTGTGTTTTTGACAGCTTGTGTGTGCTGTCTGAGGAGAAAGTTTGAATTGGGACCCAGAAGTAAGATGTTTGTACCATTGGGTGTGAGTTTTTAAAATTGTGTGTGTGGATTTGAGAAAAGTTGTTCTAAGAATTGTGTCAAAGCCATTGAAAAAACTGTAAGCATTTATAAATTCGTAACATATTGTACGAAATACAATTCGTAGCATATCATACGAAATGGATGATGTTAAACACAACTGTTCACAGTTTTTAGCGACCCATTTTGGCTCGTGAGCACTACAGATCTTAATTTGAGCCAATTTGCTACATCAGGAAAATAATCATGCTGCAACAGGAAATTTGAATTATTATGTCGTTTCTAATCAATGGATATTTTTTGTAGGAGTTGATACATTTTAGGTTAGGATAAATCAAGTCTGAAAGTTAAAAGGTGAAATTACGAACTTTAAAAGCCTTTTAAAACCTTGAATACACTACAAGTTTGCATTTCCTGCTTTGCAGGTCAATTCTCATAAACAAAAGAATGATCAAATTAAGATCCTACATCTGTACTTTCAAAACTACTGGCTGAAATGATACAAAACCTTTGGATCATCATATTAATTAGCTGGACAAATAGAAAACAAGAACCACTTGACAATGAACGCCTGACTGCAATTGGGGCAGCAGGGTAGCCTAGTGGTTAGAGCGTTGGACTAATAACCGAAAGGTTGCAAGATCGAATACCCGAGCTGACAAGGTGAACATCTGTCATTCTGCCCCTGAACAACTGACTTGCCTAGTAAAATAAATAACATTTTTAAAAAAAAATTAAATTATGGGATAGATCTAGAAACTGTAATGTTTGGTGACTGAATGAACTAAGCACAAACACAACTTGCTCTATAAATAGTTTGAAGAAATATGTGAAACATAAATGTCTTTAGTGAATGCCATGCCTTCACAGTGTGTGATGTAACTGTCTGTATCATGATGTCCTGAATCATCCCATCACATCCTCAGGGACTTTCTACTGCCCATAAATATAAAGATACAATACAGGAGGTTTCAGTATGAAACTAGTCCATCTATATATCTATTCCTATATAGAGTTGAGGTTTACATACACCTTAGCCAAATACATTTAAACTAAGTTTTTCACAATTCCTGACATTTAATCCCAGTAAAAATGTCTTAGGTCAGTTAGGATCACCATTTAATTTTAAGAATGTGAAATGTCAGAATAATAGTAGAGAGGATGATTTAGTTCAGCTTTAATTTCTTTCATCACATTCCCAGTGGGTTAGACGTTTACATACACTCAATTAGTATTTGGTAGAATTGCCTTTAAATTGTTTAACTTGGGTCAAACTTTTCAGGTAGCCTTCCACAAGATTCCCACAATAAGAATTTTGGCCCATTCCACCTGACAGAGCTGGTGTAACTGAGTCAGGTTTGTAGGCCTCCACGCTTTTTCAGTTCTGCCCACAAATTTTCTATAGGATTAAGGTCAGGGCTTTGTGATGGCCACTCCATCATTGTCCATTTGGAAGACCCATTTTTGACCAAGCTTTATCTTTCTGACTGATGTCTTGCTTCAATATACCCACATATTTTTCCTTCGTCATGATGCCATCTAATTTGTGAAGTGCACTAGTCCCTCCTGCAGCAAAGCACCCCCACAACATGATGCTGTCTCCCCCGTGCTTCATGGTTGGGATGGTGTTATTGGGCTTGCAAGCCTCCCCCTTTTTCCTCCAAACATAACGATGGTCATTATGGTCAAACAGTTCTATTTTTGTTTCATCAGACCAGAGGATATTTCTCCAAAAAGTATGATCTTTGTCCCCATGTGCAGTTGCAAACTGTAGTCTGGCTTTTTTATGGCGGTTTTGGAGCAGTGGCTTCTTCCTTGCTGAGCGGCCTTTCAGGTTATGTCGACATACAACTCGTTTTACTGTAGATAAAGATACTTTTGTACCTGTTTCCCCAAGCATCTTTACAAGGTCCTTTGCTGTTGTTCTGGGATTGATTTGCACTTTTCGCACCAAAGTACGTTCATCTCTAGGAGACAGAACGCGTCTCCTTCCTAAGCGGTATGACGGCTGCGTGGTCCCATGGTGTTTGTACTTGCGTACTATTGTTTGTACAGGTGAACGTGGTACCTTCAGACGTTTGGAAATTGCTCCCAAGTATGAACCAGACTTGTAGAGGTCAACAACAAAACATTCTGAGGTCTTGGCTGATTTCTTTTGATTTGCCCATGATGTCAAGCAAAGAGGCACTACGTTTGAAGGTAGGGCTTGAAATACATCCACAGGTACACCTCCAATTGACTCAAATGATGTCAATTAGCCTATCAGAAGCTTCTAAAGCCATGACATAATTTTCTGGAATTTTCCAAGCTGTTTAAAGGCACAGTCAACTTAGTGTATGTAAACTTCTGACCCACTGGAATTGTGATACAGTTGAATTATAAGTGAAATAATCTGTAAACAATTGTTGGAAAAATTACTTGTGTCATGCACAAATTAGATGTCCTCACCGACTTGCCAAAACTATAGTTTGTTAACAAGAAATTTGTTGAGTGGTTGAAAAACGACTTTTAATGACTCCAACCTAAGTGTATGTAAACTTCCTCAACTGTATGTACTGTTGTTAACAAACTTTTTTGCAAGTCGGTTAGGACATCTACTTAGTGCATTATACAGTGCCTTGCGAAAGTATTCGGCCCCCTTGAACTTTGCAAACTTTTGCCATATTTCAGTCTTCAAACATAAAGATATAAAACTGTATTTTTTTGTGAAGAATCAACAACAAGTGGGACACAATCATGAAGTGGAACGACATTTATTGGATATTTCAAACTTTTTTAACAACTCAAAAACTGAAAAATTGGGCGTGCAAAATTATTCAGCCCCTTTACTTTCCGTGCAGCAAATTCTCTCCAGAAGTTCAGTGAGGATCTCTGAACGATCCAATGTTGACCTAAATGACTAATGATGATAAATAAAATCCACCTGTGTGTAATCAAGTCTCCGTATAAATGCACCTGCACTGTGATAGTCTCAGAGGTCCGTTAAAAGCGCAGAGAGCATCATGAAGAACAAGGAACACACCAGGCAGGTCCGAGATACTGTTGTGAAGAAGTTTAAAGCCGGATTTGGATACAAAAAGATTTCCCAAGCTTTAAACATCCCAAGGAGCACTGTGCAAGCGATAATATTGGAAATGGAAGGAGTATCAGACCACTGCAAATCTACCAAGACCTGGCCGTCCCTCTAAACTTTCAGCTCATACAAGGAGAAGACTGATCAGAGATGCAGCCAAGAGGCCCATGATCACTCTGGATGAACTGCAGAGATCTACAGCTGAGGTGGGAGACTCTGTCCATAGGACAACAATCAGTCGTATATTGCACAAATCTGGCCTTTATGGAAGAGTGGCAAGAAGAAAGCCATTTCTTAAAGATATCTATAAAAAGTGTCGTTTAAAGTTTGCCACAAGCCACCTGGGAGACACACCAAACATGTGGAAGAAGGTGCTCTGGTCAGATGAAACCAAAATGTAACTTTTTGGCAACAATGCAAAACGTTATGTTTGGCGTAAAAGCAACACAGCTCATCACCCTGAACACACCATACCCACTGTCAAACATGGTGGTGGCAGCATCATGGTTTGGGCCTGCTTTTCTTCAGCAGGGACAGGGAAGATGGTTAAAATTGATGGGAAGCCAAATGGAGCCAAATACAGGACTATTCTGGAAGAAAACCTGATGTAGTCTGCAAAAGACCTGAGACTGGGACGGAGATTTGTCTTCCAACAAGACAATGATCCAAAACATAAAGCAAAATCTACAATGGAATGGTTCAAAAATAAACATATCCAGGTGTTAGAATGGCCAAGTCAAAGTCCAGACCTGAATCCAATCGAGAATCTGTGGAAAGAACTGAAAACTGCTGTTCACAAATGCTCTCCATCCAACCTCACTGAGCTCGAGCTGTTTTGCAAGGAGGAATGGAAAAAATTTCAGTCTCTCGATGAGCAAAACTGAATTGAGACATACCCCAAGCGACTTACAGCTGTAATCGCAGCAAAAGGTGGCGCTACAAAGTATTAACTTAAGGGGGCTGAATAATTTTGCACGCCCAATTTTTCAGTTTTTGATTTGTTAAAAAAGTTTGAAATATCCAATAAATGTCGCTCCACTTCATGATTGTGTCCCACTTGTTGTTGATTCTTCACAAAAAAATACAGTTTTATAGTTTTTTTTTTGTTTGAAGCCTGAAATGTGGCAAAAGGTCGCAAAGTTCAAGGGGGCCGAATACTTTCGCAAGGCATGTATATACAGTACATATACAGTGGGGAGAACAAGTATTTGATACACTGCCGATTTGGCAGGTTTTCCTACTTACAAAGCATGTAGAGGTCTGCAATTTTTATCATAGGTACACTTCAACTGTGAGATACGGAATCTAAAACAAAAATCCAGAAAATCACATTGTATGATTGCATTTTATTGCATGACATAAGTATTTGATCACCTACCAACCAGTAAGAATTCCGGCTCTCACAGACCTGTTAGTTTTTCTTTAAGAAGCCTTCCTGTTCTCCACTCATTACCTGTATTAACTGCACCTGTTTGAACTTGTTACCTGTATAAAAGACACCTGTCCACATACTCAATCAAACAGACTCCAACCTCTCCACAATGGCCAAGACCAGAGAGCTGTCGAAGGACATCAGGGATAAAATTGTAGACCTGCACAAGGCTAGGATGAGCTACAGGACAATAGGCAAGCAGCTTGGTGAGAAGGCAACAACTGTTGGTGCAATTATTAGCAAATGGAAGAAGTTCAAGATGACGGTCAATCACCTTCGGTCTGGGGCTCCTTTCAAGATCTCACCTCGTGGGGCATCAATGATCATGAGGAAGGTGAGGGATCAGCCCAGAACTACATGGCAGGACCTGGTCAATGACCTGAAGAGAGCTGGGACCACAGTCTCAAAGAAAACCATTAGTAACGCACTACGTCTTCATGGATTAAAATCCTGCAGTGCACGCAAGGTCCCCCTGCGCAAGCCAGCGCATGTCCAGGCCCGTCTGAAGTTTGCCAATGACCATCTGGAGGATCCAGAGGAGGAATGGGAGAAGGTAATGTGGTCTGATGAGACAAAAATAGAGCTTTTTGTTCTAAACTCCACTCGCCGTGTATGGAGGAAGAAGAAAGATGAGTACAACCCTAAGAACACCATCCCAACCGTGAAGCATGGAGGTGGAAACATCATTCTTTGTGGATGCGTTTCTGCAAAGGGGACAGGATTACTGCACCATATTGAGGGGAGGATGGATGGGGCCATGTATTGCGAGATCTTGGCCAACAACCTCCTTCCCTCAGAAAGAGCATTGAAGATGGGTCATGGCTGGGTCTTCCAGCATGACAACGACCCGAAACACACAGCCAGGGCTCCAGACCTGAACCCAATAGAAAATCTTTGGAGGGAGCTGAAAGTCTGTATTGCCCAGCGACAGCCCCGAAACCTGAAGGATCTGGAGAAGGTCTGTATGGAGGAGTGGGCCAAAATCCCTGCTGCAGTGTGTGCAAACCTGGTCAAGAACTACAGGTACCGTATGATCTCTTTAATTACAAACAAAGGTTTCTGTACCAAATATTAAGTACTGCTTTTCTGATGTATCAAATACTTATGTCATGCAATAAAATGCAAATGAATTACTTAAAAATCATACAATGTGATTTTCTAGATTTTGTAAGTAGGAAAACCTGCAAAATCGGCAGTGTATCAAATACTTGTTCTCCCCACTGTATATACATATTTTATATATATATATATATATATATATATATATATATACCTGTTTTGAATGGCCCCAGAGTCTGAAACACCACTAAGCAAGGGGTACCACCAAGCATGCGGCACCATGAAGACCTAGGAGCTCTCCAAACAGGTAATGGACAAAGTTGTGGAGAAGTACAGATCAGAGTTGGGTTGTAGAAAATATAAAAAAACTTTGAACATCCCACAGAGCACCATTAAAACCATTATTAAAGAATTGAATGAATATGGCACCACAACACACCTGCCAAGAGAGGACAGGCCACCAAAACTCACGGCCCAGGCACGGAGGGCATTAATCAGAGAGGCAACAAAGAGACCAAAGATAACCCTGAAGGAGCTGCAAAGCTCCACAGCAGAGATTGGAGTATCTGTCCATAGGACCACTTTAAGCTGTACACTCCACAGAGCTGGGCTTTACGGAAGTGTGGCCAGAAAAAAAGCCATTGCTTAAAGAAATAAATAAGCAAACACGTTCTCCAAAAGGTATGTGGGAGACTCCCCAAACATATGGAAGAAGGTTCTCTGGTCAGATGAGAATAAAATTGAGCTTTTTGGCCATCAAGGAAAACGCTATGTATGGTGCAAACCCAACACCTCTCATCACCCCGAGAACTCCATCCCCACAGTGATGCATGGTGATGGCAGCATCATGCTGTGGGGATGTTTTTAATCGGCAGGGACTGGGAAAATGGTCAGAATTGAAGGAATGATGGATGGCGCTAAATACAGGGAAATTCTTGTTTCAGGGCAATAACCCTAAGCATACTGCTAAAGCAACACTCAAATGGTTTAAGGGGAAACATTTAAATGCCTTGGAATGGCCAAGTCAAAGCCCAGACCTCAATCCAATTGAGAATCTGTGGTATGACTAAAAGATTGACCAGCGGGAACACATCCAACTTGAAGGAGCTGGAGTATTTTTGCCCTAGAAGAATGGGCAAAAATCCCAGTGGCAAGATGTGCCAGGCTTATAGAGACATACCCCAAGAGACTTCCAGCTGTAATTGCAGCAAAAGGTAGCTCTACAAAGTATTGACAAAGTATTGACTTTGGGGGGGCGAATAGGTATTCACGCTTAATTTTTCTATTTTTTTTTTCACAAGAAAAAATATTTTGCATCTTCAAAGTGGTAGGCACATTGTGTAACTTGAAAATAAACGGGAGCTCAGATGCAAAAATGTCATATCCAACATTTCGACAGCCAAGCTGTCTTCATCAGGGTATAATCACAAACACTGCGGGATAACTCCATAGAACAAAAATATCATCAATATACCGTTTCCAAATAATGATGTTAGGCAAGAAAACATTTTTGTAAGCTTGTGTAGTCTAAAATGAATCTATGATCGATCGAATGCTATCCATTTGGTTTTTTGTATGCTGTTCTTTGTATGCCATTTTTATATTTGAGAATTAACCAATGACATTAGGCCACTCTTGGTCATGATTAGAGACACCTGTGTGTCTTTTGACACTATATAAACGAGTCATTCCGCAGTGTTTGTGATTATACCCTGATGAAGACAGCTTGGCTGTCGAAACGTTGGATATTACATTTTTGCATCTGAGCCCCTAGAGTGTGCGGCTCTCCTTTATTTTCAAGTTTTCTTCTCTGCTAGCCAGCACCTCGCCTAAATAGGTGTGCGTTTCCTTTTCTTCTAAATGGCACGTTGTGTAAATCAAATGATACAAGCCCCCCCAAAAATCTATTTTAATTCCAGGTTGTCAGGCAACAAAATAGGAAAAATGCCAAGGAGAGTGAATACTTTCACAAGCCACTGTGTGTGTATATATATATATATATATATATATATATATATATATATATATATATATATATATTTACTACAAAAATCTATGAGGGATTGGATATGATGCAGACAATTACATTGATGGAAGCAACAATCTATCCGCAATATTAAAGCTGATCCACCCCCTGAAAAAAATGTAGAAACTAATGTTTGCTTCCAAAACCAGATATTTTATCCTGTGTACCACCAGGGAAGCGCTCTTTAATTGCCCCTTTTCAGTATATAGCCATGGCAGTATGGCCAATCAGTAATTCCATGCTCCTTTTTAGCCTTCTTACCCATGGAAATAGTGTTAACTGGGTTATTCACCATCACTTCACCCACCCTCTTTATATGCTGCATACTTCTGGGACCATATTTACAAAGTATCCAACACTATGACTGCTGATCTAGGATCACTTTTACTTTTCAGATCATGAAAAATAAGTCAGCGGGGACCATATCAAGTGCCTCTAATTAGGAATTATATCAGATGCGTTTAAGAAATTGTTTTAATTTTTAAATGTTTTTAAATGTTTTATTATTTACAGTCTGCATTTCTGGCTGGATTTATGAATCTGCACGAAATAAAGACATCCTCTCTTTTAGTAGAGTGTATCTGAGCTTCACTTTCACCTTTTCTTTTCTAAGGAAACATATAGAATATGTGAGATTGAACCTGCACTATTCAAAACCGCAGCCAGATAATTAACTGTGGCCTTGTGTTTTCAGTAAAATATGGTCAATCAAGACATGGAACACAATTTCTGGGTTATTAAAATGTTCCCATTCACTCCATATGCTGTGTATTTGTAACATCTTATAAAATGTGATTTTGTTGAGTAGAGCTTAATTTAAATACATATTATTATTTTGTATGCTTCCTGATGCTTCCTGATTGACCACAGCTTTGCACACTCTTGGATAGCTGTGGCCTTGTTTTTTCTTCTTCTTATAAAGATATAAATAATATAAAGAACAAAAAACAAGGCCACAGCTATCCCATGGTTGTGGAGAGGGTTAATGATCTGGTTAAGGAACCAAACATTGTAGGTTCAAACCCTGCATGTGCATATAAGGAGAGGGAGAGAGAGAGAAGGAGAAGCAGAAGCAGAGGGAAGAGACAGTAGCTCTCTCTGGTATATTTTCTTTCCAGTTCCTCCCTCTGGCTCTTCCCTCTCTCCTCTCCTTATAAAATCAGTGAAATATTACACTTATGGTTTGGCCTCATATTTTCATTCTTATTTCTCACTTTTATGCTCTGCAGCGACGATTGCTTTCACATGTATTATTATCTGGGGGGAGGGTGTGTGTGTTGTGTGATTCTGTGGGTGGAGGGCTAGCAATAAAGGGCTACACCCCTAAACACGGGATATTGGCACTGTACAAAGATTAAAAGAGTGAGAACGAGAGAGGGAGAAACAGAGAGAGAGAGAGGGAGAAGCAGAGGGAGAGGGAAGAGACAGTAGCTCTCTCTGGTATCTTTTCTTTCCAGTTAATGCCCCTGGCTCTTCCGTCTCTCCTCTCCTTATAAAAACAGTGAAATATCACAGTTATGGTTTGGTGTCATATTTTCACTATTATTTCTCACTTTTATGCTCTGTGGCGAAGATTGCTTCCGAACATATAATAATCTGGTGTGTGTGTGTGTGTGTGTGTGTGTGTGTGTGTGTATGTGTGTGTGTGGTTGGAGGGAGGGATAGCAATAAAGGGCTGTTCTCCTTAAACCTGGAAATCGGCTCTATGCAAAGATTAAAAGAGTAAGAGAGAAAGAGAGACCTAGAGAGAAAGAGAGAAAACGCAATTAGTTGCCAAAAAAAGACAATCTCTCCTAGACAACTTTTTAGCCTTAACGTTCTCCTACAGCACGGTGTAAATTTGGCCGTTTGGAACATAAACTTATATTTGACAAATGTGCCTCCTTGGCTAATCTAATGAAATATAAGAGCAAACAAATAATGAAAAATGGTTTGATATGATTGCAAAAATCTATGGAAGTCATTGAGAAATACAGTACCAGTCAAAAGTGTGGACACACCTAATCATTCAAGGATCTTCTGTATTTTTACTATTTTCTACATTGTAGAATAATAATGAAGACATCAGAACTATGAAATAACACATATGGAATCATGTAGTAACCAATAAAGTGTTAAACAAATCAAAATGTGTTTTATATTTTAGATTCTTCATAGTAGGCATCCTTTGCCTTGATGACAGCTTTGCACACTCTTGGCATTCTCTCAACCAGCTTTATGAGGAATGCTTTTCCAACAGTCTTGAAGGAGTTCCCACATACAGTATGCTGAGAACTTGTTGGCTGCTTTTCCTTCACTCTGCGGTCCAACTCATCCCAAACCATCTCAATTGGGTTGAGGTTGGGTGATTGTGGAGGCCAGGTCATCTGATGCAGCACTCCATCACCCTCCTTGGTCAAATAGCCCGTACACAGCCTGTATGTGTGTTTTGGGTCATTGTCCTGTTGAAAAACAAATGTTGGTGATTTTAGTAGTGGTTTCTTTGCAGCAATTCGACCATGAAGGCCTGATTCACACAGTCTCCTTTGAACAGTTGATGTTGAGATGTGTCTGTTACTTGAACTCTGTGAAGCATTTGTTTGGTCTGCAATCTGAGGCTGGTAACTCTAATGAATTTATCCTCTGCAGCAGATGTAACTCTGGGTCTTCCTTTCCTGTGGCGGTCCTCATGACAGACAGTTTTATCATAGTGCTTGATGGTTTTTGCAACTGCACTTGAAGAAACTTTCAAAGTTCTTGAAACTTTCCAGATTGACTGACCTTCATATCTTAAAGTAATGATGGACTGTCATTTCTCTTTGCTTCTTTGAGCTGTTCTTGCAATAACATGGACTTGTTCATTTACCAAATAGGGCAATCTTCTGTATACCACCCCTACCTTGTGAAAACACAACTGATTGGCTCAAACGCATTAAGAAAGAAAGAAATTCCATAAATTAACTTTTATCAAGGCACACCTGTTAATTGAAATGTATTCGTGACAACCTCATGAAGCTGGTTGAGAGAATGACAAGACTGTCAGCAAGGCAAAGGGTGGCTACTTTGAAGAATCTCAAATCTCAAATATATTTTGATTTATGTAATACTTTTTTGGTTACTACATGATGCCATGTGTGTTATCTCCTAGTTTTGATGTCTTCACTATTATTCTACAATGCAGAAGAAGTACAAATAAATTAAGAACAACCCTTGAATGAGTAGGTGTGTCCAAAACTTTTGACTGGTACTGTACATATATTGTAGGTAGGGGTAAAGTGTCTAGGCAACAGGATAGAAAATAAACAGTAGCAACAGCGTATGTGATGCGTCAAAAGGGTCAGTGCAGACAGTCCTCCCGTCATCTACCCATCCGACTGTAGCAGTTGTACTGTTCTTCGTCTGTCTGGAACTGTCCTTTATGTCCTCTCTGTGTAGCTGCTATATATGTAGAGAATAGTAAAAAATAATGAAAAACCCTTGAATGAGTAGGTGTGTCCAACCTTTTGACTGGTACTGTACAGTATATCTAGAGAACCAGACAAGAAAAATATACAACTTCAATATGGGGAAACACTGAATACAATACATACACACCCTAAGAACAAAAAAAGAACAGCACATTAGAAATCAGTTGGACGTAATTGAGTAATCCATAGAATCAAACCACTTCTGGGAGAATTGTAATAAATGACACAAACCTCATCATGAGGAATTGGCTATCCAAAATGGTGATATGTGGAGAAATCACTTTGCAAACCTCTACAGCAATATAACAAAGAGTCCAGAACAAAAAGATACACAAGAAAAATGACAAATCCTTGATTCAGCAGTCAAAGACTATCAAAACCTGTGGATACCCCAATTACAGAACCATAATGATTGGGAAAAGTATACACTCTACAACCCAAAAAGGTTGTGGTGCTGGTGGTATTTTAAATGAAATGATCAATTTTACAGACCACAAATTCAAATTGGCTATACTCATCCTCTTCGACATTCTCCTCACTCCAGGTATTTTCCTCGGTATTTGGAACCAAGGCTGGATCACACCAATCTATACAAATTGAGACAAATTTGACCAAAATAATTAGAGGAATCTGCTTTAACAGCAACTTGGAGAAAATTCTCTGCAGTATCATAAATAGCAGACTACGTCATTTCCTTGATGAACACAACGTTCTGAGCAGAAGCCAGATTGGATATTACAAATTACTGTACAACAGACCACATATATACCTTACACATTAAATGAATGTACATGAAAAAGAAATGTGTGGTTGAAATTGGCTTCTCCACTCAGGTACGTGGAGTGAAACAGTACTGCTCAATAAGTCCAACACCATTTAACATCTACATTAATGAATTGGCAAACACATTAGAAGAATCTGCAGCACCTGGTCTCACCCTCTACAGCACTGAAATCAAGTGTCGGCTGTACGCAGATGACCTGGTGATGCTGTCTCCCATTAAGGAGGGGTTACAGCAGCAACTAGATCATCTGCACAGGTTCTGTCAGACATGGGCTCTGACAGTTAACCTTAAAAAAACGAATGTAATGATATTCCAAAAGATGTCCGGAAATCAGGATCACAAATTTAAATTATATTTCAAATCATATACACATGGTTAGCAGATGTTATTGTGAGTGTAGTGAAATGCTTATGCTTCTAGATCCGACAGTGCAGCAGTATCTAACAGGTACCTCTACACCTGCATTGCTTGCTGTTTGGGGTTTTATGCTGGGTTTCTGTACAGCACTTTGTGACATCAGCTGAGGTAAGAAGGGCTTTATAAATACATTTGATTGATTGATTTATTGAGGTAATATCTAACAATTCCACAACAAACCTAATACACACAATCTAGTAAAGGAATGGGCTAAGAATATATAAATCTAAAATATATGGATGAGCAGTGACAGAGCGACTAAGATGCAATAGATAGTATAGAAAGATAGTGTAGTATACAGTATACAGTATACACATATGAGATAAGTAATGCAAGATATGTAAACATTCTTAAAGTGGCATTATTAAAGTGACTAGTATTCAATTTATTAAAGTGTGAATAGGGGAGAGGTAGAGACAGAGCTGCATTTCCTAATACACTGTGACAAATACTCTTTCTTTCCCAAAATGATCATTCAGTACAAAGAATTTGAAACTATAAAGCTGAAGATTTTGAGACTGGTCTACTACTACTGCTTTAATGCATTGTTATTCTCATTAATATTGTTGTTGTAATTTCTGTTAGTGGTAATCCCATTTCCACTACTACTGTTATTAATTATGCCTTATTGCTGTTGGTCCCAATGTGTGTGTAGAGAGAGAGAGCGATCAAGGGTGAGGGTTAATGTTATCAGCGTACACGGATCACACAGTTCAAGGTAAACGGCAGATTACACACACACACACACACACACACACACACACACACACACACACACACACACATACACACACACAAAGATGCTTATACACGTTCACACACACATTTCAAGGTAGGCTACTACTGTGTATTACGTAGGTATTTTACACCATTAGAAACAATTTATAAACACAATTTATGTGCAGTCATCACACCCACGTGCCCAAGTATCCACTGTGTGTTTTTGTGTGTGTGTGCACTGTACACACACACACAGAGGCTGGCCGAGTAGTGGGAATACTGCAATTTACTGCCATATGTGTATGTGGTTTTTGTGTGTTTTTGTTTGTGTGTGTGGATGTAGAGCAGACAGAATATAAAAATGCCATGAACAACAGAGTAGTTTGTGCCTGGATATACAATCAGGTATCTGTCTTCTGTGTTCAAATTGATAGGAATGAAATATTCTGTAATCTAAATGTAAATGGAGGTGAAATTTACTGTTGGCTGCAATGTAATTACCTACACTAATATTTATTACTGTTGTGTTTGTATGAGAGAGTGAGGGAGAGGATGGAGAGAATAGAAGAGAATGGAAAGAAGCGATAAAGATAGGGATGTTGTAGGGCATGGGGGTGGATGGAGGGATGCTGGTTAGAGAGGGGGGATAAAGAGAGAGAGAGAGGGGGGGGGGGGGGTGTCAGTTGTTGTCTCTCCCAGGGTGTGACCTACAGGGCAAAGCTCTCAGTTGGAGATTGAAAAACATTGTTTTCTGACACCCTGGAATGAGCTACACACACACACACACACACACACAAACAAACACACACACACACACACACACACACACACACACACACACTGACAAACCATGTTAGCTGGGTTAACTGTTTATTGATTGGCATTTCTGACTTCACAGTAACTGTATCACTGCTAGAAACCATGGTAGCAACTTAAAGGCATGATACAACAAAATGGAGGAATGTCAAACATCTAAAATTCCAACATTCATATGACCTCAGTGTCCATCTTCTGTTATCCTTAGCCTCACACCTCACCTACTAAACATTTCTAACTCGAGTAGAAATCTTTGAAAGGTAACCTATGGAAATAAATAACAAGGTTTACTACCAACACAGTACAGTCTTGAGGCACCCTAACAACATGTTTTGATACCTGATTAGTCACAAATGCAATGCACACAGTCTTCTTCCAACTGAATTTGGATTGTGCTGAGTTCTTGAATTCAATTGTCACAATCGGATTGTGACTATATTTTTTGTATTCTCTACATTATCAGCACTACAAAAATCTCCCTATCTCTTTCTCTCTCCCTGTCTCTCTCCCTGTCTCTCTTTGACTCCCCTCCTACAGCTCCTTATCCTCTGGGATAGACTGATCAATTCTGTCACACTATTTTTTTATATACCTCTTCCTCCCCTTGCTCTTTCGGTCTCTTTACCTCTGTCCCACTTCAATTCCCTATTTCCCTCTCGCACTTGCAATCTGCAGGTTTGTGTGTGTGTCTGCGTGTCTCTGTGTGTGTGGCAGGAGTCCACCAGGGCTTTGCCGAATCCTGAGATAATGACAGAGATTTTGAAAGGCTTTATGAGAATCTCTCATATCAGACACACACAGAGAGGTGTGTGTGAGAGCGAAAGAGAGAAGGAGCAGTAGGGGGAGGCCAGTTTCACTTCAATAACTACGAGTGTGTGTGTGTGTGTGTGTGTGTGTGTGTGTGTGTGTGTGTGTGTGTGTGTGTGTGTGTGTGTGTGTGTGTGTGTGTGTGTGTGTGTGTGTGTGTGTGTGTGTGTGTGTGTGTGTGTGTGTGTGTGTGTGTGTGTGTGAGGTTGGACTGTATGGGAGTAGAGGTACCTCCCACTCTAAACACATTGGTCAGGGAGAGCCATCCCCTGTGATTAGACGCATAGGTTTCCATGATACACAAACCTTTTCTCTCAATCACACAGACACAAAATTAACCACCACTTTATGTTGTTCTCCTCATACACTCAAAATGACTCTCTTCTATTGTCAGGCTACCTGCAGAGTCTGAACAACACTATGATATTAAAGGACATTAAAGCAGATTTAACTACATGGAGCTGACATATTGTATGGCGTTAAATCAGGTCGTGGTATTTACTCCACTATTGAATGCAGAAGGGCACACCTGGGTAGGTGAATCAATAGTTTCAATAGTTGATGCAGAAACACACACGCACACACATATACACACACACACACACACAGATTGGCTGACTTATACTGTATTGAGTTAGAGAGACGAGGTCAGCTGTAAATCATTATAAGTCACAAACTCTGGAGACCTGGTCCCTGATTAGATTACACTCAATTTGAGGAAGTCAGAGACCCAGTCAAGCACATTCTAAAATGCATGCATGCATGTACACACTCACACACATTCAAGCTTTTACCTATCAGAGACTGTTAATGTGTGTGTGTGTGGAAGAGAGCAGTGAACAGTGTGCGTGTGTTCGTGCATGCATGCGTGCGTGTATGTGCGTGAGTCAGTAAACCGTGTGTAGGTGGATTTGGGGTCGGTTAATCAGGTCTGGCTTCCCTCACGAAGACTGGGTCTGCAGAAACACATTAACCAATCAACAGCTTGATAGCCTGAGGTCAGCTGACCAGGGGGAAACAACTTCTGATACAAACACTCCCGAAGCTCTGTCTGATCACACACACACACACACACACACACACACACACACACACACACACACACACACACACACACACACACACACACAGAAAACTTCTGTTCATATACTCTAGCCTCAGAATCTATGTACCCTAGGATATAGTTCAGAGAGAAAGAGAAAGAGAAAGAAAGAGAGAGAAACCATTGTGTATCTCCCAACAAAGACAAAAACAACATCATAAACGTCCTCTGGTTGACTGGCCAAAATGATACTGCGGGCAATATACAATCCCTCACTATCTCTCTCCATCTCTCTCTCTCTCTCTCTCTCTCTCTCTCTCTATCTCTCTCTCTCTCTCTCTCTCTCTCTCTCTCTCTCTTGCTCTCTCTCTCTTTTGTTCTTTGTTGTTCAGAGAAAGGATGCGAGAGATAAGCGATGGTTTGTCCCTCTCTTTGTCTCTCTATCTATGCCCCCTCCCTCTCCCCACTCAACCTATTCCTTTCTCCCCTCTCCCACTCTCCTTTTCTCTCTCTCCCACTCCCTCTCTCTCTGACTCTCTCTCGCTCTCTGAGGTGATGTACAGTTGAAGTCGGAAGTTTACCTGTGGATGTATTTCAATGCCTACCTTCCAGCTCAGTGCCTCTTTGCTTGACATCATGGGAAAATCAAAAGAAATCAGCCAAGACCTCAGAAAAACAATTGTTGACCTCCACAAGTCTGGTTCATCCTTGGGAGAAATTTCCAAACCCCTGAAGGTACCATGTTCATCTGTTCAAACAGTAGTACGCATGTTATAACACCATGGGACCACGCAGCCGTCATTCCGCTCAGGTATGAGAGGCGTTCTGTCTCCTAGAGATGAACGTACTTTGGTGCGAAAAGTGCAAATCAATCCCAGAACAACAGCAAAGGACCTTGTGAAGATGCTGGAGGAAACAGGTACAACAGTATCTATATCCACAGCATAACAAGTCCTATATCGACATAACCTGAAAGGCTGTTCAGCAAGGAAGAAGCCACTGCTCCAAAACTGCCAATAAAAAGCCAGACTACGGTTTACAACTGCACATACAGTGCCTTGCGAAAGTATTCGGCCCCCTTGAACTTTGCGACCTTTTGCCACATTTCAGGCTTCAAACATAAAGATATAAAACTGTATTTTTTTGTGAAGAATCAACAACAAGTGGGACACAATCATGAAGTGGAACGACAGTTATTGGATATTTCAAACTTTTTTAACAAATCAAAACTAAAAAATTGGGCGTGCAAAATTATTCAGCCCCCTTAAGTTAATACTTTGTAGCGCCACCTTTTGCTGCGATTACAGCTGTATATCGCTTGGGGTATGTCTCTATCAGTTTTGCACATCGAGAGACTGACATTTTTTCCCATTCCTCCTTGCAAAACAGCTCGAGCTCAGTGAGGTTGGATGGAGAGCATTTGTGAACAGCAGTTTTCAGTTCTTTCCACAGATTTTCGATTGGATTCAGGTCTGGACTTTGACTTGGCCATTCTAACACCTGGATATGTTTATTTTTGAACCATTCCATTGTAGATTTTGCTTTATGTTTTGAATCATTGTCTTGTTGGAAGACAAATCTCCATCCCAGTCTCAGGTCTTTTGCAGACTCCATCAGGTTTTCTTCCAGAATGGTCCTGTATTTGGCTCCATCCATCTTCCCATCAATTTCAACCATCTTCCCTGTCCCTGCTGAAGAAAAGCAGGCCCAAACCATGATGCTGCCACCACCATGTTTGACAGTGGGGATGGTGTGTTCAGTGTGATGAGCTGTGTTGCTTTTACGCCAAACATAACGTTTTGCATTGTTGCGAAAAAGTTCAATTTTGGTTTGATCTGACCAGAGCACCTTCTTCCACATGTTTGGTGTGTCTCCCAGGTGGCTTGTGGCAAACTTTAAACGACACTTTTTATGGATATCTTTAAGAAATGGCTTTCTTCTTGCCACTCTTCCATAAAGGCCAGATTTGTGCAATATACAACTGATTGTTGTCCTATGGACAGAGTCTCCCACCTCAGCTGTAGATCTCTGCAGTTCATCCAGAGTGATCTTGGGCCTCTTGGCTGCATCTCTGATCAGTCTTCTCCTTGTATGAGCTGAAAGTTTAGAGGGACGGCAGGTCTTGGTAGATTTGCAGTGGTCTGATACTCCTTCCATTTCAATATTATCGCTTGCACAGTGCTCCTTGGGATGTTTAAAGCTTGGGAAATCTTTTTGTATCCAAATCCGGCTTTAAACTTCTTCACAACAGTATCTCGGACCTGCCTGGTGTGTTCCTTGTTCTTCATGATGCTCTCTGCGCTTTTAACGGACCTCTGAGACTATCACAGTGCAGGTGCATTTATACGGAGACTTGATTACACACAGGTGGATTGTATTTATCATCATTAGTCATTTAGGTCAACATTGGATCATTCAGAGATCCTCATTAAACTTCTGGAGAGAGTTTGCTGCACTGAAATAATAAGGGGCTGAATAATTTTGCACGCCCAATTTTTCAGTTTTTGATTTGTTAAAAAAGTTTGAAATATCCAATAAATGTCGTTCCACTTCATGATTGTGTCCCACTTATTGTTGATTCTTCACAAAAAATACAGTTTTATATCTTTATGTTTGAAGCCTGAAATGTAGCAAAAGGTCGCAAAGTTCAAGGGGGCCGAATACTTTCGCAAGGCACTGTACTTTTTGAGGAAAGGCCTCTGGTCTGATGAAACAAAAATAGAACTGTTTGGCCATAATGACCATCGTTATGTTTGGAGGAAAAAGGGGGATGCTTGCAAGCCGAATAACACCATCCCAACCGAAGCACAGGGTGGCAGCATCATGTTGTGGGGGTGCTTTGCTGGAGGGACTGGTGCACTTCACAAAATAGATGGCATCATAAGGTAGGAAAATTATGTGGATATATTGAAGCAACATCTCAAGATATCAGTCAGGAAGATAAAGCTTGGTCGCAAATGGGTCTTCCAAATGGACAATGACCCCAAGCATACTTACAAAGTTATGGCAAAATGGCTTAAGGACAACAAAGTCAAGGTATTGGAGTGGCCATCACAAAGCCCTGACCTCAATCCTATAGAATATTTGTTGGCAGAACTGAAAAGGCGTGTGCGAGTAAGGAGGCCTACAAACCTGACTCAGTTACACCAGCTCTGTCAGGAGGAATGGGCCAAAATTCACCCAACTTATTGTGGGAAGGCTAACGGAAACATTTGAACCCAAGTTAAACAATTTACAGGCTACCAAATACTAATTGAGTGTATGTAAACGTCTTACCCACTGGGAATGTGATGAAAGAAATAAAAGAGAGAGAAATAAATCATTCTCTCTACTATTATTCTGACATTTCACATTCTTAAAATAAAGTGGAGATCCTAACTGACCTAAAACAGGGATTAAAGGATTAAATGTCAGGAATTGTGAAAAAAAGCATTTAAAAGTATTTGACTAAGGTGTATGTAAACTTCCGACTTCAACTGTATGTCTGACCTTCGGAGTGAAAACCTCTTTCACTGCCAAATGCTTCTTTAACCGCTCCATGATTCACAGGACATCACTTCCTGTGACCCTGCTCTCAGCCAGTCAGAACACATCATGGCCACGTGTCGAAGAGGAGAGGAGCAAGAGAGTATTGGCTGACAACAGGGTTTTAGAAGAGCATTTGTGAAGAGTCATTGTCACTTTCCTTTTTGAACTGTTTTCTATTGTGTGTTCTTACACTCTCATTGAGAGTTATGCTGAACTTCCCAATCTTAATTTAGTGGTTCCATACATCTCTGTTAACTCTATGCCTGGTCTCGTCTCGTCAGCTGATTGAACATCACAACCTGGAAGTAACTGTCAACCAGACTCTATGATTGGCTCTATAACATATAACCTCTTTCCTGGAATGAAGACAGATAGAAAGAGTGTCTTTCTCCCCAGAGCATGCAGGAGAGATCGGGTCCATAATGACAACTGTCTGTCTAGGATGATCACTGTCATTGATTCGAACACCTGTCTGGAATAATCACAAGCATTGATTAGCTCTTTTTTTGAGGACCAGATCAATAAAAACACTGGATAGAAACTCCAAGTGCCTCAGGATCGACAGTCCACTTCATTTGATAGACATAGAGAGGATAGGCACACGAGCACACACACACACACACACACACACACACACACACACACACACACACACACACACACACACACACACACACACACACACACACACACACACCATCCTTGAATTTAAGTGGTTGGTTCCGGGGTTTTCTGTACTCCTGATCTAGAGCTCTCTAGTACATTACTCTCATCTCTGTCTGAATATATGCTGATTAAGGGAGTAGAGGAGAGGAGGGGGGAGGGTAAAGGATGGGGGATAGAAGAGGAGGGGGGATGAAAGAGGAGGGGGGAGGGAAGAGAGGGTAGGGAGGCTTGGCAAGAGGGAGGGGTGGGTGAGATATGGGCAGTGAATTGCTGTCGAAGTGCATTTAAGCTACATTTAATCTCTGGAATTTGGCAAGAGGGGATAGTTGTGCTGTGTGCGAGCGCAGGCGCGCTAACACACACACACACGTACACATTCCACATACACACACACCCACAGTGCATAACTTTTAGTGAATGTGTTGCAGTGCCATTAATAGTGTGAGGGCAAAGAAGGGCTGTACCTTAACGATCTCCATTCCCCAGCCTCAGACTCTGACACACACTTTTATTCCAGGATGGGCTGGGTTCAAGTCAGGACAGAACATTAGGACCACACCTTGGCCTCGCTCCATCCACTTGATTCTCATTGTTCTTTTAGTAAGAAGATTGATAATGGATAAAAACAATCATATCCATTATAGAATTAGAACTTCAAAATCTATCCATCATTCAAAACAGTGTACTTATTATCACAGGAGGCTGCTGAGAATGGCTGAGAGAATGGGTATGGCCGAGAGCATGGGTATGGCTGAGAGCATGGGTATGGCCGAGAGAATGGGTATGGCTGAGAGCATGGGTATGGCTGAGAGCATGGGTATGGCTGAGAGCATGGGTATGGCTGAGAGCATGGGTATGGCTGAGAGCATGGGTATGGCTGAGAGCATGGGTATGGCTGAGAGCATGGGTGTGGCTGAGAGAATGGGTATAGCTGAGAGAATGGGTATAGCTGAGAGAATGGGTATGGCTGAGAGAATGGCTCATAATAATGGCCGGAACGGTACAAATGAAATGGCATCAAACGTTCCACGATTTCCACTCCAGTCATTACCATGAGCCCATGAGTTCTCCCCAATTAAGGTGTCACCAACCTCCTGTGTTACTCATACACCCCATCCATTAACCCTCTTATCAAATGTGAAGATCAAGGTCAAGCTATTGCTATGTGACGACTCTGGTAAATGTTTCACTCTTATAGAGAACGCCTCAGAGTAGAGTGGTGGTATGGAGACCCAGGTAGCAGAATCATAGACCATCTTTCTCTTTTTTATAGAAACAGATTCGAGGTGATTGAAAGAATGATTGTATCCCTCACTCTTTTTGCTCTCTCTCTCTCTCTCTCTCTCTCTCTCTCTCTCTCTCTCTCTCTCTCTCTCTCTATGCTCAATTCCCATCGTTAATTACAGTTTTTCTCAATTGCTAAAACACAATTTCTGAAACCTTGCTCCATTTCCTGAAAACATTAAACACAAAACCTCATCTTCAAGCACTATTTACATAACCTCTGACTCCTCTTGCAAAATGAAACATTCGCCTCAAAACAGTTTTACCTGTGTTCAAAATCAAACACTGCTCTCAAATCATAAACAAAGTGATCAAAATGATATACACTCTCAAGCAGTCAGTAAACAATACACCGAAAAATAGAAAGCACATAAGTATTCATATTTTTCCGTCATTGTCTTTTGATGAACGAAAACATGTTCTATCATAGTAGCTCAAAATTGATCAGAAATTACTACTCTGCTTTGCTCTTTGCAATTTTGTTTTTTGTTCTTCCTCCTCCTTGTACCCCTTTGTCTGTGATACTCTAATTCTTGTTCTTTCTTGATATGTACCTGCAACCAGTCAAAATCTATTGAGCAGTCAGTACTGTTAATAAATGGAAAGCACAATATTCAGGGCCATACAATTTGTCCATTGTACAGTACACAGCCTACAATGCACTGTACTACAGTATCCATTCTCAGACTTTCTCCTTCCCACCTTCAACAACCTGTTTGCTCTCTGAACAGGCTTATATTGGTTGTGTCACATCATTTGAAACAGGTTAAATCAATTTTGAGTGGTTGTGTTCAATCAATGACATATGTTCTCTATTTGTATTTGATTGTTGCCACTTGTGTTTGGATGACATGTGCATTAGAGTGCAGAAAGTGATTTGAGAATGAGAATGTGTTTAGAGTTTTGCTGAAAAGTCTAAGTGAGATCTGCAAATTGTGTTTTACCATGTGAAATGGTTTAAGGTATTGACAACAGACTGCATAATTAGCTAAATGAGTCCAGGCAACTGAGAACTTTGTTCAGCCAATGGGTTTTAGTGTTTTAGCAATAGAGAAAAACTGTAAGTGACTGGAATCATAAACGTTTCAAGTGAAAGAGGGGGTGAAGTAGTGACTCTCTCCATTATAAATAAATGAGTGAACGTGTCAATTCCCCATTAGTCTCTCATGCTGATATACAGTGCCTTGCGAAAGTATTCGGCCCCCTTGAACTTTGCGACCTTTTGCCACATTTCAGGCTTCAAATATAAAGATATAAAACTGTATTTTTTTGTGAAGAATCAACAACAAGTGGGACACAATCATGAAGTGGAACGACATTTATTGGATATTTCAAACTTTTTTAACAAATCAAAAACTGAAAAATTGGGCGTGCAAAATTATTCAGCCCCCTTAAGTTAATACTTTGTAGCGCCACCTTTTGCTGCGATTACAGCTGTAAGTCGCTTGGAGTATGTCTCTATCAGTTTTGCACATCGAGAGACTGACATTTTTTCCCATTCCTCCTTGCAAAACAGCTCGAGCTCAGTGAGGTTGGATGGAGAGCATTTGTGAACAGCAGTTTTCAGTTATTTTCACAGATTCTCGATTGGATTCAGGTCTGGACTTTGACTTGACCATTCTAACACCTGGATATGTTTATTTTTGAACCATTCCATTGTAGATTTTGCTTTATGTTTTGGATCATTGTCTTGTTGGAAGACAAATCTCCGTCCCAGTCTCAGGTCTTTTGCAGACTCCATCAGGTTTTCTTCCAGAATGGTCCTGTATTTGGCTCCATCCATCTTCCCATCAATTTTAACCATCTTTCCTGTCCCTGCTGAAGAAAAGCAGGCCCAAACCATGATGCTGCCACCACCAAGTTTGACAGTGGGGATGGTGTGTTCAGCTGTGTTGCTTTTACGCCAAACATAACGTTTTGCATTGTTGCCAAAAAGTTCAATTTTGGTTTCATCTGACCAGAGCACCTTCTTCCACATGTTTGGTGTGTCTCCCAGGTGGCTTGTGGCAAACTTTAAACGACACTTTTTATGGATATCTTTAAGAAATGGCTTTCTTCTTGCCACTCTTCCATAAAGGCCAGATTTGTGCAATATACGACTGATTGTTGTCCTATGGACAGAGTCTCCCACCTCAGCTGTAGATCTCTGCAGTTCATCCAGAGTGATCATGGGCCTCTTGGCTGCATCTCTGATCAGTCTTCTCCTTGTATGAGCTGAAAGTTTAGAGGGACGGCCAGGTCTTGGTAGATTTGCAGTGGTCTGATACTCCTTCCATTTCAATATTATCGCTTGCACAGTGCTCCTTGGGATGTTTAAAGCTTGGGAAATCTTTTTGTATCCAAATCCGGCTTTAAACTTCTTCACAACAGTATCTCGGACCTGCCTGGTGTGTTCCTTGTTCTTCATGATGCTCTCTGCGCTTTTAACGGACCTCTGAGACTATCACAGTGCAGGTGCATTTATACGGAGACTTGATTACACACAGGTGGATTGTATTTATCATCATTAGTCATTTAGGTCAACATTGGATCATTCAGAGATCCTCACTGAACTTCTGGAGAGAGTTTGCTGCACTGAAAGTAAAGGGGCTGAATAATTTTGCACGCCCAATTTTTCAGTTTTTGATTTGTTAAAAAAGTTTGAAATATCCAATAAATGTCGTTCCACTTCATGATTGTGTCCCACTTGTTGTTGATTCTCCACAAAAAAATACAGTTTTATATCTTTATGTTTGAAGCCTGAAATGTGGCAAAAGGTCGCAAAGTTCAAGGGGGCCGAATACTTTCGCAAGGCACTGTAGAACAACAACAATGTTTGTTGCTGATCTTTTCCCATATGTCCTAGGTGAATTTGTACACATACCCCCTGTTATATTAGTGGCTTTCAACAGGCTGAATAGAATATAGACCATAAGATTTTTCATTGGTGGGAGTTTACTGTGTGTGATCTCCTATCTATAACTCATCATTGTCACTGTCCTGGAATCTTGGATTTTTGTCTCACAAAGTGAAATCTTGCTCTATACTCCCCTCTCCTCCCATCTCCATCTCTATCTCTTTCAACTCCTTTCCTTTTCATCCTCCACCCTTGCTTCATCTCTCTTTCTTTTCTCCCCTCTCATTCTCCTCCCTCTCTCACTCGCTCTCCCTCCTCCTCTCATTTTCCATCCTCTCTCTCTCCCCCCTAACCCTTTCCCATAGGAAGGTGTTTTAGTCTATTTCAGGAACCTCATGTTCTGACAGCTTTCACACATTCCTCCCTGCCATTAGCGCTAGGTAGTGCAACGTAACACACACACACACACACACACACACACACACACACACACACAGTTTGTGTTGTCAGTAGCAGTCAGGCCCATCTTCCGGTCAGTAACAAACGCCAGGTCATACAAGTTTACTGTGCTGAGAATTACAATATATACGGCATATACTTTATAACTCAACAAAACAGTGCACTGCACTCATTCATCTCATTAGGAAGGATAATGTTTATATTGATCAAGACACATCCAGTCCTTTACTGTCATTGGCCTGTCAGAATGTCATTTTACTCCTATCATAACGTGTTACATCCCTGTCAGTCATCTGTTATGACAAGTTATACTGCAAAAAGGGTGTATTCTGTCTGGCACTTACATTTTATGGAGTGCAGAGGTGTGACACTGAAATGTCAACCCAGTCACTGCCTAATAACACGCCTCCATTCACACAAACACGTTCCATTGGCTACTTAATTGAATCTCCACGGTTACCTGGCTGCCTATGTGACCTGGACACAGCTAGAGGGATTACTGTCCCCCCCCCCCCCCCCCCCCCCCCCCCCCCCCCCCACACACACACACACACACACACACACACACACACACACACACACACACAACAATGACAGGTGTGATTCTGAGCTCAGTGTTTCTCTGATCCTGTTGAAGGCTGTATGTTCACATCCGCTCACAGCCAGGGGAAAGTCTCAGTGTGTTAACTAACCCTTACACACCCTACAGCTCTCCCAGACCAGAGCTGTCCTCTCCTGGAATTAGTCAGAGATTAAAATAGCACTTTTTCCGGAAGAAACTGGTGAAAGTGTCTGAATGAGAACCCTATGCTACTGCCTGCTGTGAGACTTGTCTGTCTCTGTCTGTCTCTCAACAGGGGAGGAATATGAATGATTTACAATAACAACGTTTTTCACTCCATGATGGTCAATGTTTGTCAGCTCCACCTGGTTGCTGTGTGTGTCTGTGTGTGTGTGGTTTCTGCTGAATCCCAAGGTTAACAGGAAGGTGATTCAGACTAATTAAGCATTTTCTCCTGTGAGAACCAATCAGATCAGCCCTGGAGTAACCCTAGTAACAGCATGTAACAGGGCGGTTCAAAGACCACTAGTCTCACAGCGGTCAGACAGAAATTAACCGACGTACACACATACACACCGAGACAAAAGTGCCAGTGTACAAAACCCTCCCTCTCTCTCTCTCTCTCTCTCTCTCTCTCTCTCTCTCTCTCTCTCTCTCTCTCTCTCTCTCATTCTGGGAGAATTCGGATACTTTATGGCTGCTAAGCAGTTTATTCTGGGATCTGCCTACAATAAAAAAATTGAGATCAATACAGCAACAAATAATGTGAAACCTTCTTATTATTATGTCTTTATGGCATAAACAAATGCACAATTCAGCATTGTGGCCCAACATCTGCTCTCTCATCCACCATCCAGTTCACAGAACTTCATCTGCTCTCTCATCCACCATCCAGTTCACAGAACTTCATCTGCTCTCTCATCCACCATCCAGTTCACAGAACTTCATCTGCTCTCTCATCCACCATCCAGTTCACAGAACTTCATTTGCTCTCTCATCCACCATCCAGTTCACAGAACTTCATTTGCTCTCTCATCCACCATCCAGTTCACAGAACTTAATTTGCTCTCTCATCCACCATCCAGTTCACAGAACTTCATTTGCTCTCTCATCCACCATCCAGTTCACAGGACTTCATCTGATGTGTGATTCTCAGGTAAGTGTTTCCTGCCCGACAGCTGCCTGTTCAGGTTTGCATGCCCACGGCATACATTGCTATGCTACAAAGACATGTACACACATGCACACACACACACACACACACACTACAAAGACATGAATCATTTCTATCAGACTAGATCCCTTAACCTTTCCCTGATATACGTGTGTGCGCGTGCAAACACACACACACACACACACGCAGACAGACAGAGCTTGCCCAAGAGGAGATCCGGGTTCAACGACATGTATGTAACATAAAGTACATTTGTAATAGTGTTTTGCACTAAAACCTCTGCGGAATAAAGGAATATTAGAAATGACATTCATCTTCATCCATTTATTACTGTGATGTGGTACATGTTGTATTAACTGACTGGGGGCAAACAGACATCCTGAAACATGTTCAATTAAAACACAACATAACAAATTAGAATAATAAACAGAATTCATTCATATAATACACAATACAGTACTAAATAATGTTCCTTTTCTAATGAGCATGTCAGTAGGAACATGACAGGATATAATTCTGCCTGTTTTGTCAGTAAGTTATGATAAATATTATTTTATGTTTGTTAGTATTCATGTTGTTGTTATTTTACTATAGTAAAGATAGGATGTAATTACCATAACAAAGTCCTATAATTTCCAATAAAACAGGAATTCCACAGAAAGTATGTTCCACATAGCTCACCATTGCCTGAACGCACACAACCACTTTAGTTGGAGCATTCTGTTCTGACAGACAAGCCAGGGAAATTTCATTCTGAGCTATTACTGAAATAGCACATTCCAATGATGTGGGTGAATGGCACATGGTTGGTCAAAATTGTTGAAGGCCCCTGCGAGAATTGAAATCACAAACCCTGATATACCACTGCGCCGAGGCCATTGCTCATTAGTCTACCATCAGCCTCATCATGTCAAACTCAAGGCAACTTAATGATTTAAAGAACACTCTCATCTGAAAAGAGACAAGCATGTTAACACAGCCTGGCTCTTAATGCAGAGGCAGCTCTGTACCATTGTTGTGAGGGTTCTATAGAGTAGAGACTTCTAGAAAAATGCTGCAGTTTACTTTGTAAAAGTCTACGTAAAAGAGAGAGAATGCTGCAGAATGCAAGTGGAAACCATCGAAATCTCTAAAATCAGCAGTTTCATGAAGTTCCTCCCAGCTTTGATACCTGCAGCTTGGGTCGGGCTGATAAGATTCAGGACTTCAAATGTCCATCAAACTTTAAACTTCACATTTAAAGACAGAGATGATAAAGCTCAGCCAATCTGTCCTGTCCTAGATACTGCATAGAGAGCAGGGTTACTCTCACACTCACAAATGTCAGGGAAGAGCTA
Source organism: Oncorhynchus mykiss (assembly GCF_013265735.2). NCBI lineage: Eukaryota > Metazoa > Chordata > Actinopteri > Salmoniformes > Salmonidae > Oncorhynchus > Oncorhynchus mykiss. The sequence continues at coordinate 20,818,935 of NC_048567.1, read as the reverse complement.
ACACACACACACACACACACACACACACACACACACACACACACACACACACACACACACACACACACACACACACACACACACACACACACACACACACACACACACACACACACACACACACACACAATCCCCAAAGCAGCAGTTTCATCCAATCTGTTGTTTATTCCTCATAAAGCCTAATAATGAACGCCTGTGTTTGTCTGCGAAGCCAGTGATGGAATATTTATGGAGTATACTTATGGGACATTCTGTTTTTATCTCACATCTTTATTCTTCCTTAGATCCCCAGCTTCTTCTCCAAAACCTAAACCTTAATCTGAACCCAATACTAAACCTGGCAAGCGTCTTCACGGACATGTCCAACATCTCCTTGTCCCAGTCTGTAATCCCAACATGTTTCAAGCAGACCAACATTGTACCTCTTCCTGTTCCTCAAAAGTAACCTGCCTAAATGACTATCGTCTCGAAGCACTCGCATCTGTAACCATGAAATGCTTTGGGCCCTGGACTTTCTGACGGGTCGCCCCCCCCCCCAGGTGGTGAGGGTAGGTAAAACACATCCGCCACGCTGACCCTCAACACAGGGCCCCTCAGGGGTGTGCACTTTACTGCCCTCCTGTACTCCCTGTTCACCCATGACTGTGTGGCCACTCACGACTCCAACACCATCATCAAGTTTGCTGACGACACGACGGTGGTAGGCCTGACGATGAGACAGCCAACTGGGCGGAGGCCAAAGAGCTGGCAGTGTGGTGCCAGGACAACAACCTCTCCCTAAATTTCAGCAAGACAAAGGAGCTGATCGTGGACTACAGGAAATGGAAGGGCGAGCACGCCCCCTTACAAATCGATGGGGCACAGTCCTGAAGAAGGCGTGACAGCTCCTCTCCCCCCTCAGGAGGTTGAAAAGATATTGCATGGCCTCTCAGATCCTCAAAAAGTTCTACAGCTACTCCATTGAGAGCATTTTGACTGGCTGCATCACTGCTTGGTATGATAACGATCGCAAGGTGCTACAGAAGGTGGTGCAGACGGCCATCCAGGACCTCTATACCAGGTGGTGTCAGAGAAAGGCCTGGGAAATTGTCAAATAAACCATCCACCTAAGCCATAGACTGTTCACTCGGCTACTGAACGGCAAGCGGTACTGGAGCGCCAAGTCGGGGACCAAAAGGAACCTAAACAGCTTCTACCCCCAAGCCATAAGACTGAGAGACAGAGACACAGAGAGAGAGAGAGATGTTCTGCTATAAACTGTGATAGAGGGAGAAAGAGAGGCTGTCTCACTTTCTCACCCTCTTTCTCTCTTATGGTCAATTACTGTCAGCAGCATACCACCCTGCATCCCACTGCTGGCTTTCCTCAGAAGTTAAGCAGGGTTGGTCCTGGATGGGAGACTAGATTCTGCTGGAAGTGGTGATGGAGGCACTTTTTCCTCTGGTCAAAAAAATAAATATCCCAATGCCCCAGGGTAGTGATTGGGGACTTTGCCCTGTGTATGATGGGTTGTTTAATGGGCCAAGTAAAGCCCTATGGGACTCCCGGTCACGGACGGTTGTGACACAGCCTGGGATTGAACCCCTGACTATAGTGATGCCGCCACACTGCTATGCAGTGCCTTAGACGAGGAATGTTTTCATATGTTGATGTGTATCTACAGTATGTAGATTTACAGTATTTACATTTACAGTATGTTGATGTACTGTAAATGTGGTTATAATGTTATGTTCCTGAGCAGTCTGGTCCCTGGAGCTGAGGTGGTTAAAGGATTCAACACCCTGTCTGCCTGGGCTCTGCAGAATGGACCACTGGCGGGAAACAGGTACACGCACATAAACACCTGACAATGAAGAAAACAAATAATTGAGAAAATATAATGGAGCATTCTGTGGGTTGTGGGGCCAGTGTGGAGGCATTTTGTTTGTTTTACTTAAATTTTTTAGTGAATTTCCATTGGCTGGTGAAAGCATTGTTAAAGTATACACACACACACACACACACACACACACACACACACACACACACACACACACACACACACACACACACACACACACACACACACACACACACACACACACACACTTAGCTATGTTGTGGAGATGAGGCACTTCATGCCTCAGCTTCAGAGAGAAAACAAACACCTCAACCCTCTGGAGAGCAAACCTGAATCTGCCTCACATGCTCTTTGAACACACACACTGCTCTTCCCTCACAACTACCTGTTTTTCAACACAATAGAGCACTGTAGTAGTGTTTGTTGGTGTGTTAATGTGTGTATGTGACAGAGAAAGATAAAGAGTGTGTGTGTGTGTGTGTGTGTGTGTGTGTGTGTGTGTGTGTGTGGTGTGTGTGTGTGTGTGTGTGTGGTGTGTGTGTGTGTGTGGTGTGTGTGCGTGTGTGTGCGTGCGTGAGAAAGAGGTGTGTGTGTGTGCGTGAGTGTGCATGCATGCGTATGTGCATTCCCTGCCTTGCAGTTTGATTAAATCCACAGGGGTGCTCTGCTTGTGTCACAGTTACATTCAGACAGAGATCCTTGGTCCACGTCCCCATACTATTACTTTACTGGTAATGTACAGAGACACGGCTCGCTGCCCGGTCCACTTACACACAATATCTAGTGAAACTACTCTTAATCCTCCCCCCAATACACTATACAGTTGAAGTCGGAAGTTTACATACACTTAGGTTGGAGTCATTAAAACTCATTTTTCAACCACTCCACAAATTTCTTGTTAACAAACTATAGTTTTGGTAAGTCGGTTAGGACATCTACTTTGTGCATGACACAAGTCATTTTTCCAGCAGCTCTTTCAGACAGATTATTTCACTTATAATTCACTGTATCACAATTCCAGGGGGTCAGAAGTTTACAACCACTAAGTTGACTGTGCCTCTGTGGATGTATTTCAAGGCCTACCTTCAAACTCAGTTCCTCTTTGCTTCACATCATGGGAAATCAAAAGAAATCAGCCAAGACCTCAGAAAAAAATTGTCTGATTCATCCTTGGGAGCAATTTCCAAACGACTAAAGGTTTTATTGTACAAACAATAGAACGCAAGTATAAACACCATGGGACCACGCAGCCGTCATACCGCTCAGGAAGGAGACGTGTTCTGTCTCCTAGAGATTAACGTACTTTGGTGCAAAAAGTGCAAATCAATCCCAAAACAACAGCAAAGGACCTTGTGAAGATGCTGGAGGAAATAGGTACAAAAGTATCTATGTCCACAGTAAAACGAGTCCTATATCGACATAACCTGAAAGGCCGATCAGCAAGGAGGAAGCCGCTGCTCCAAAACCGCCATAAAAAAGCTAGACTACGGTTTGCAACTGCACATGAGGACAAAGATAGTACTTTTTGGAGAAATGTCCTCTGGTCAGATTAAACAAAAATAGAACTGTTTGGCCATAATGACCATTGTTATGTTTGGAGGAAAAAGGGGGAGGCTTGCAAGCCAAAGAACACCATCCCAAACCTGAATCATGGGGGTGTTTTGGGGGTGCTTTGCTGCAGGAGGGACTGGTGCACTTCACAAAGTAGATGGCATCATGAGGTAGGAAAATGATGTGGATACATTGAAGCAACATCTCAAGACATCAGTCAGGAAGTTAAAGCTTGGTCGCAAATGGGTCTTGCAAATGGACAATGACCCCAAGCATACTTCCAAAGTTGTGGCAAAATGGCTTAAGGACAACTTCTTGATTTGAGTTAAATGATTAAGATGCAATACAAATAAAACTCCACAGGGTCACTGTATCTTGCCCACAGGTACAGATATACCCATAAAAAATCCTACCTTTAACTATTAGGGCAGAAAATTAAAAACTGACATATCATATGTCTAGGATACACTTCTCCAAGTCTCGGGATACAGGTCATTCGAAAAGTATTCAGACTCCTTTACTTTTTCCACATTTTGCTAAGTTACAGCCTTAATTGTAAAATATATATTTTTTCCCCCTCATCAATCTACACACAATATCACATGATGACAAAGCAAAAACAGGGTTTTAAAATGTTTTGCAAATGTATTAAAATTAATAACCTGAAATATCAAATGTACATAAATATTCGGACCCTTTACTCAGTACTTTGTTGACGCATTTTTGGCAGTGATTACAGCCTCAGGTCTTCTCGGGTATGATGCTACAAGCTTTGCACACCTGTTCTTAATGCAGGGAAACTTAAATCAGTTTTACCTCAGTTATGCCAACATGTTAAATGTGCAAGCAGAGGGAAAAAACTCTCATCTTTACTCCACACACAGAGACGTGTACAAAGCTCTCCTCCTTTGGCAAATCTGACCATAATTCTATCCTCCTGATTCCTGCTTACAAGCAAAAACTAAAGCAGGAAGCACCAGTGTCTTAGTCAATAAAAAAGTGGTCAAATGAAGCAGATGCTAAGCTACAGGACAGTTTTGTTTGCATAGACTGGAATATGTTCCGGGATTCTTCTGATGGCATTGAAGAGTACACCACATCAGTCACTGGTTTCATCAATAAGTGCATTGATGACGTCGTCCCCATAGTGACTGTACGCACATACCCACACCAGAAGCCATGGATTACAGGCAACATCCTCACTGAGCTAAAGGGTAGAGCTGCCTCTTTCAAGGAGCGGGACTCTAACACGGAAACGTATAAGAAATCCCGCTATGTTCTCCGACGAACCATCCAACAGGCAAAGCATCAATATAGGTTTAAGATTGAATCGTACTACACTGGCTCTGACGCCAGCCAGAGTCAGGGCTTGCAAACTATTACAGACTACAAAGGGAAGCACAGCCACGAGCTGCCCAGTGACACGAGCCTACCAGACGAGCTAAATTACTTCTATGCTCGCTTCGAGGCAAATAACACTGAAACATGCATGATAGCATCAGCTGTTCCACAGTCGTCTGGTACAGACGGACATGCAGGACGAGTACTCCGAGCATGTGCTGACCAACTGGCAAGTGTCTTCACTGACATTTTCAACCTGTCCCTGACTGAGTCTGTAATACCAGCATGTTTCAAGCAGACCACCATATTCCTGTGCCCAAGAGCACTAAGGTAACCTAAAAAATGATCAACCTGTAGCAGTCACGTCTGTAGCCATGAAGTACTTTGAAAGGCTGGTCATGGCTCACATAAACACCATTATCCCAGAAACCCTAGACCTACTCCAATTGGCATACTGCCCCAACAGATCCACAGATGATGCAACCTTTATTGCACTCCACACTGCCCTTTCACACCTGGACAAAAGGAACACCTATGTAAGAATGCTATTCTTTGACTACAGCTCAGTGTTCAGCACCATAGTACCCTCAAAGCTCATCACTAAGCTAAGGACCCTGGGACTAAACACCTCCCTCTGCAACTGGATCCTGGACTTCCTGACGGGCCGCCCTCAGGTGGTAAGGGTAGGTAACAACACACCCGCCACGTTAATACTCCACACATGGGCCCCTCAGGGGTGCGTGCTCAGTCCCCTCCTGTACTCCCTGGTCACTCATGACTGCATGGCCAGGCACGACTCCAACACCATCAATAAGATTACCGATGACACAACAGCCTGATAACCGACAATGATGAGACAGCCTATACGGACTTGGTCAGAGACCTGGCCATGTGGTGCAAGGACAAAAACCTCTCCCTCAACGTGATCAAGACAAAGGAGATTGTGGACTACAGGAAAAGGAGGACCGAGCACACCCCATTATCATCAACAGGGCTGTAGTGGAGTAGGTTGAGAGCTTCAAGCTCCTTGGTGTCCACATCAACAACAAACTATCATGGTCCAAACATACAAAGACAGTCATGAAGAGGGCACGACAAAGCCTATTCCCCCTCAGGAGACTGAAAAGACTTGGCATGGGTCCTCACCTCCTCAAAAAGTTATACAGCTGCACCATTGAGAGCATCCTGGTTGCATCACTGCCTGGTATGGCAACTGCTCGGCCTCTGACTGCAAGGCACTACAGAGGATAGTGCGTACGGCCCAGTTTCATCACTGGGGCCAAGCTTCTTACCATCCAGGACCTCTATACCAGGCGGTGTCAGAGGAAGGCCCTAAAAATTGTCAAAGACTCCAGCCACCCGAGTCATAGACTGTTCTGTCCGCTACCGCATGGCAAGCGGTACCGGAGCAAGTCTGGATCCAAAACGCTTCTTAACCTCTCTGGGATATGTGGGAAGCTAGCGTCCCACCTGGCCAAAAGCCAGTGAAAATGCAGAGCGTCAAATTCAAATAAATTACTATAAAAATCTAACTTTCATGAAATCCCACATGCAAGATAATAAATTAAAGCTGCACTTGTTGTGAATCCAGCCAACATGTCAGATTTCAAAAAGGCTTTTCGGCGAAAGCAAACGAGGCTATTAACTGAGGATAGCACCTCAGTAAGCAAAGAGAGAGAAGCATATTTCAACCATGCCTTACCTTTGACAAGCTTATTTTGTTGGCACTCCAATATGTCCCATAAACATCACAAATGGTCCTTTTGTTCGATTAATTCCGTCGATATATATCCAAAATGGACATTTATTTGCCGCGTTTGATCCAGACTTGCGCAACGTGCGCAAAGCAACTTGCGCAACGTGACTACAAAATATCTCAAAAGTTACCTGTAAACTTTGCCAAAACATTTCAAACTACTTTTGTAATAAAACTTTAGGTATTTTTTAATGTAAATAATCGATAAAATTGAAGACCGGATGATCTGTGTTCAATACAGGAAGAAAACAAACTGTAGCAACTTTCTGGTCACGCGCCTCTATCTAACAGTAGACTTCAAGTTACCCTCATTCTGAACTGTGCTGCTACTTCATTACACAAAGGAATAACCTCAACCAATTTCTAGACGGTTGACATCCAGTGGAAGCGGTAGGAACTGCAAGAAGGTCCCTTAGAAATCTGTATTCCCAATGAAAACACATTGGGAAAAAAATAATCTGAATGGTTTGTCCTCGGGGTTTCACCTGCTAAATAAGTTCTGTTATACTCACAGACATGATTCAAACAGTTGTAGAAACTTCAGCGTGTTTTCTATCCGGAACTACTACTAATATGTATTTCTTATCTTCTGGGGATGAGTAGCAGGCCGTTGAATGTGGGCATGCATTTCATCCGGACGTGAAAATACTGCCCCCTGTCCCAAAGAAGATAACAGCTTCTACCCCCAAGCCATAAGACTCCTGAACAGCTAATCAAATGGCTACCTAGACTATTTATATTGGCCCCCCTCTTTAATGCTGCTGCTACTCTCTGTATATTATCTATGCATAGTCACTTTCTCTACCTACATGTACATATTACCAGTACCCCCTGTATATAGCCTCACTATTGTTATTTTACTGCTGCTCTTTAATTATTTGTTACTTTTATTTTTTACTTATCTATTTTTTACAGTTATTTTTCTTAAAACTGCATTGTTGGTTAAGTAAGTAAGCATTTCACCCTAAGGTCTACATCTGTTGTACTTGGCACATGTGACAGTTGATTTGATTTAGGGAGTTTTTCCCATTCTTCTCTGCAGATCCTCTCAAGCTCTGTCAGGTTGGATGGGGAGCGTCCCTGCACAGCTATTTCAGGTCTCTCCAGAGATGTTTGATAGAGCTCAAGTCGGGGCTCTGGCAGGGCCACTCAAGGACATTTAGACGTGTCCCGAAGCCACTCCTGCGTTGTCTTGGCTGTGTTCTTAGGGTCATTGTCCTGTCAGAAGGTGAACCTTTGCCCTGTATGTGGTTCTGAGCGCTCTGGAGCAGGTTTTCATTAAGGATCTTTCAGTTTTAAATTTTTTTATTTTTTATTTTTTCACCTTTATGTCACCTTTTGCGACGAGCAAACCCGTATCCGGGAGCGTAATCATAGCCTCAAACGCACTAGCATAATGCAACGGACATAAATACCCCTATAAACTTTTCCTATTCATGAAAATCGCAAATGAAATGAAATAAATATATTCAAACACAAGCTTAGCCTTTTGTTAACAACACTGTCATCTCAGATTTTCAAAATATGGGTTACAGCCAACGCTAGACAAGAATTTGTGTAAGTTTATCATGGCATAATGCTATGCTAGGCTCTGCTGGCAGCAGGCAACATTTTCACGAAAATAAGAAAAGCAACCAAATTAAATCATTTATCTTTGAAGAACTTCAGATGCTTTCACTCAGGAGACTCCCAGTTAGATAGCAAATGTTCCTTTTTTCCAAAAATACAATTTTTGTAGGCGAAATAGCTCCCGTTTGTTCATCATGCTTGGCTGAGAAATCGACCCTAAAATGCTACAACTATAACGCCAAACTTTCTTCAAAATTTGCTCCATAATATCGACAGTAACACGGCAAACATTGTACGTTGTTTAGGATCCATCCTCAAGGTGTTTTTTACAAATATATTCGATAATATATCCGTCGAGGCAGTTGGTTTCTCATAAGAAGCGATTAGAAAAATGGCTACCTCAGTATTTTACGCAAGGTTTTCTGCGGGAGACATCATGTGACCAAATAAAATCAAATAAAATTGTATTTGTCACACATACACATGGTTAGCAGATGTTAATGCGAGTGTAGCGAAATGCTTGTGCTTCTAGTTCCGACAATGCAGTAATAACCAACAAGTAATCTAGCTAACAATTCCAAAACTACTACCTTACAAGTGTAAGGGGATAAAGAATATTTACATAAAGATATATGAATGAGTGATGGTACAGAGCGGCATAGGCAAGATACAGTAGATGGTATTGAGTGCAGTATATACATATGAGATGAGTATGTAAACAAAGTGGCATAGTTAAAGTGGCTAGTGATACATGTATTACATAAAGATGCAGTAGATGATATAGAGTACAGTACATACGTATACATATGAGATGAATAATGTAGGGTATGTAAACATTATATTAGGTAGCATTGTTTAAAGTGGCTAGTGATATATTTGACATCATTTCCCATCAATTCCCATTATTAAAGTGGCTGGAGTTGAGTCAGTGTGTTGGCAGCAGCCACTCAATGTTAGTGGTGGCTGTTTAACAGGCTGATGGCCTTGAGATAGAAGCTGTTTTTCAGTCTCTCGGTCCCAGCTTTGATGCACCTGTACTGACCTCGCCTTCTGGATGATAGCGGGGTGAACAGGCAGTGGCTCGGGTGGTTGTTGTCCTTGATGATCTTTATGGCCTTCCTGTGACATCGGGTGGTGTAGGTGTCCTGGAGGGCAGGTAGTTTGCCCCCGGTGATGCGTTGTGCAGACCTCACTACCCTCTGGAGAGCCTTACGGTTGTGGGCGGGGCAGTTGCCGTACCAGGCGGTGATACAGCCCGACAGGATGCTCTCGATTGTGCATCTGTAGAAGTTTGTGAGTGCTTTTGGTGACAAGCCGAATTTCTTCAGCCTCCTGAGGTTGAAGAGGCGCTGCTGTGCCTTCTTCACGATGCTGTCTGTGTGGGTGGACCAATTCAGTTTGTCTGTGATGTGTACGCCGAGGAACTTAAAACTTACTACCCTCTCCACTACTGTTCCATCGATGTGGATAGGGGGGTGTTCCCTCTGCTGTTTCCTGAAGTCCACAATCATCTCCTTAGTTTTGTTGACGTTGAGTGTGAGGTTATTTTCCTGACACCACACTCCGAGAGTCCTCACCTCCTCCCTGTAGGCTGTCTCGTCGTTGTTGGTAATCAAGCCTACCACTGTTGTGTCGTCCGCAAACTTAATGATTGAGTTGGAGGCGTGCGTGGCCACACAGTCGTGGGTGAACAGGGAGTACAGGAGAGGGCTCAGAACGCACCCTTGTGGGGCCCCAGTGTTGAGGATCAGCGGGGTGGAGATGTTGTTGCCTACCCTCACCACCTGGGGGCGGCCCGTCAGGAAGTCCAGTACCCAGTTGCACAGGGCGGGGTCGAGACCCAGGGTCTCGAGCTTGATGACGAGCTTGGAGGGCACTATGGTGTTAAATTCCGAGCTGTAGTCGATGAACAGCATTCTCACATAGGTATTCCTCTTGTCCAGATGGGTTAGGGCAGTGTGCAGTGTGGTTGAGATTGCATCGTCTGTGGACCTATTTGGGCGGTAAGCAAATTGGAGTGGGTCTAGGGTGTCAGGTAGGGTGGAGGTGATATGGTCCTTGACTAGTCTCTCAAAGCACTTCATGATGACGGAAGTGAGTGCTACGGGGCGGTAGTCGTTTAGCTCAGTTACCTTAGCTTTCTTGGGAACAGGAACAATGGTGGCCCTCTTGAAGCATGTGGGAACAACAGACTGGGATAGGGATTGATTGAATATGTCAGTATGCCATATATGGTCCCTTACAGCCATTCTTCAAGGGAAATGCCTAAAAAGACGTCACAATGCTGTAGACACCTTGGGGAAAACGTGGAAAACGTAAGCTCATTCGTAGCTCATTCACAGGCATATAAGGAGTCATTGGCATGAGGCGGTTTAAAATAATGCGGCACTTCCTGGTAGGATTTTTATCTGGGTTTCGCCTGTAACATCAGTTCTGTGGCACTCACAGACAATATATTTGCAGTTTTGGAAACGTCAGAGTGTCTTCTTTCCAAAGCTGTCAATTATATGCATAGTCAAGTATCTTTTCGTGACAAAATAGCTTGTTTAAAACAGGAACGTTTTTCATCCAAAAATTAAAATAGCGCCCCCTAAATCCAACTGGTTAACCGGGTAGGCTAGTTGAGAACAAGTTCTCATTTGCAACTGCGACCTGGCCAAGATAAAGCATAGCAGTGTGAACAGACAACACAGAGTTACACATGGAGTAAACAATTAACAAGTCAGTAACACAGAAAAAAAAGAGAGTCTATATACATTGTGTGCAAAAGGCATGAGGAGGTAGGCGAATAATTACAATTTTGCAGATTAACACTGGAGTGATAAATGATCAGATGGTCATGTACAGGTAGAGATATTGGTGTGCAAAAGAGCAGAAAAGTAAATAAATGTAAACAGTATGGGGATGAGGTAGGTCAAATTGGGTGGGCTATTTACCGATAGACTATGTACAGCTGCAGCGATCGGTTAGCTGCTCAGATAGCAGATGTTTGAAGTTGGTGAGGGAGATAAATGTCTCCAACTTCAGCGATTTTTGCAATTTGTTCCAGTCACAGGCAGCAGAGAACTGGAACGAAAGGCGGCCAAATGAGGTGTTGGCTTTAGGGATGATCAGTGAGATACACCTGCTGGAGCACTGCTACGGGTGGGTGTTACCATCGTGACCAGTGAACTGAGATAAGGCGGAGCTTTACCTAGGATGGACTTGTAGATGACCTGGAGCCAGTGGGTCTGGCAACGAAAATGTAGCGAGGGCCAGCCGACTAGAGCATACAGGTCGCAGTGGTGGGTGGTATAAGGTGCTTTAGTAACAAAACGGATGGCACTGTGATAAACTGCATCCAGTTTGCTGAGTAGAGTATTGGAAGCTATTTTGTAGATGACATCGCCGAAGTCGAGGATCGGTAGGATAGTCAGTTTTACTAGGGTAAGTTTGGCGGCGTGAGTGAAGTTTACAGTCTAGCCAGACACCTAGGTACTTATAGATGTCGGGCATGCTGGTGCGGGTGCAGGCAGCGAACGGTTGAAAAGCATGCATTTGGTTTTACTAGCATTTAAGAGCAGTTGGAGGCCACGGAAGGAGTGTTGTATGGCATTGAAGCTCGTTTGGAGGTTAGATAGCACAGTGTCCAAGTATGGGCCGGAAGTATACAGATTGGTATCGTCTGCGTAGAGGTGGATCAGGGAATCGCCCGCAGCAAGAGCAACATCATTGATATATACAGAGAAAAGAGTCGGCCCGAGAATTGAACCCTGTGGCACCCCCATAGAGACTGCCAGAGGACCGGACAGCATGCCCTCCAAGTTGACACACTGAACTCTATCTGCAAAGTAGTTGGTGAACCAGGCGAGGCAGTCATCAGAAAAACCGAGGCTACTGAGTCTGCCGATGAGAATATGGTGATTGACAGAGTCGAAAGCCTTGGCAAGGTCGATGAAGACGGCTGCACAGTACTGTCTTTTATCGATGGCGGTTATGATATCGTTTAGTACCTTGAGCGTGGCTGAGGTGCACCCGTGACCGGCTCGGAAACCAGATTGCACAGCGGAGAAGGTACAGTGGGATTCGAGATGGTCAGTGACCTGTTTGTTGACTTGGCTTTCGAAGACCTTAGATAGGCAGGGCAGGATGGATATAGGTCTGTAGCAGTTTTGGTCCAGGGTGTCTCCCCCTTTGAAGAGGGGGATGACTGCGGCAGCTTTCCAATCCTTGGGGATCTCAGACGATATGAAAGAGAGGTTGAACAGGCTGGTAATAGGGGTTGCTTTGCTCCGTTCATCTTTCCCTCGATCCTACTAGTCTCCCAGTCCTTGCCGTTGAAAAACATTGCCATAGCATGATGCTGCCACCATGCTCCACCATAGGGATGGTGCCAGGTTTCCTCCAGACGTGGCACTTGGCATTCAGGCCAAAGAGTTCAATCTTGTTTCTCATGGTCTGAGTCTTTTAGTGGGCTGTCATGTGCCTTTTACAGAGGAGTGCTGCAGAGATGATTGCCCTTCTGGAAGGTTTTCCCATCTCCACAGAGGAATTCTGGAGCTCTGTCAGAGTGATCATCGGGTTCTTGGTCACCTACCTGAACAAGCCCCTTCTCCCCCAATTGCTGTTTGGCCGGGCGGCTAGCTCTGGGAATCGTCTTGGTGGTCCCAAACTTCTTCCATTTAAGAATGATGGAGGTGTCGTGGAAATTCAGTACTTCAAACAATCATCTTTATTTAATATTGATGAATTATTGCAATAATGAGACCGTCATCCCACCAGTCTTGACTGACTGTTAGGCTGAGTGTCCAGCCGTTACAGACGATGCACAGTTTTATTTTAGCTGATACCAAGATTGCTTAGTCAGTCACTTCTAACCTTCCCATAAGCCACCTTGGTTATCTACACAGGACAGTATTTTATTTAGTTTCCCAGATGCCAGGAAGATGAGACAATGAGGCATTGTTCTTAACTCTTCCAGGCTCTCTCTTTCTCGAGTCACACACACCACATCTTGTCTATATAATGCTAGCTTTTAGGTTTTTATCACCAACACAAATCAATTGTCAGCTTCAAGCTATCTCTAGTACAAACCCATGTCCTCAACACCCAGACTAGCTGTAGGGTGCTAGTGTGGAGACCATAAAACACAGCATTTACAGGACAGAAATATCTTACTGTTCGTTAAATAAATAATTGTTACATAGCCAAGAAATATGGTGAATACATAATTTTCCCCTCACAGAGGCCACTTTTCTTGGGGACCTTCAATGTTGCAGAAATTGTTTGGTACCCTTCCCCAGATCTGTGCCTCGACACAATGCTGTCTCAAGGCTCTACGGACAATTCCTTCGACCTCATGGCTTGGTTTTTGGTCTGACATGCACTGTCAACAGTGGGACCTTATATAGACACCTGCACCTGTGTAATGATCATGCTGTTTAATCAGCTCATTGATATGCCACACCTGTCAGGTGGATAGATTATTTTGGCAAAGGAGAAATGCTTACTAACAGGGATGTAAACAAATGTGCCCAGTATTTGAGAGAAATACGATTTCTGTGCTTACGGAACATTTCTGGGATCCTTTATTTCAGCACGAAACATGGGACCAACACTTTACATGTTTTGCGTTTATATGTTTCAATATAAAGGAAATAAACTTTTCTATTGAAACGTGTACAATTAAATCAGTTAAAGAAGTCTCAAATATCACTCATTTGTATTCCTGTGGCTTTAGATTTGCAGCAAAGTTGGTTCTCGTTTGTCACATTTGCATTGCTCAACCAAAACCCCCCTAATTGATTGGTTGACAAATAGTGCTACCCACAATACAGGTGATGACTGCATATTGCTGGGAAGCAACTGCAGTGACTTGAAGGAGAATATAAAAAACTGCATGACCTTTCATCACAAGGATTTTCTAAAGTTTATGCAAGTCGAAATATAGGTGCAAGTCAGTTGATTTTTATTCCGATAATGTAACACTTTGAAAGGCAGTGACATCCATCGTTGGTCACCGCCAGAGACTGAAGAGGAAGCAAAACACCCCACTTGCTGGTTTAATTGAAGTCAATTAACTAAAAAGACCAGACCCAGCTGCTATCACATTAGGGTTTGTGGGAGAGCCATTCCATTAAGTAGACAGGAACTGACTATTTTTCCCCCCTAATGGTAAACACCCTGCATGAACTCTTCATCTTTGTCGCCACCTTTCAAAGCATTTTGCATTATGGGGACAAAATGTAGCTGCTCGAACACAGCCATTATCTTAATATGGTCTTAGATGTTGAATACCAATCCTACCTGCCTAAAATTGCAGATAAATATTGCTGTAGATGATGGATAATAGAATGCCTCTGGTTACATTTTCTGCTTGGGCAAGAGTTTGTATATTACCCATTGACATATTGCTGGAGGATGTGTTATTCTCAGATTGCTGGTGTTAATTTTTGTCTGCTGTTGGGTGCATGACAGTGTATGGTATATTGTCCCCACAACTGAAAGACCGGTATGGCATTGCAATTGTCAATTACAGAACATTACCCAACAGAACAGCATAACGTCATTTGACCATTTATTTGATTGATTACATGTTTGAACGGTTAGTCGGACTGCTTGTTCTCCAGCAGTACTCGGAAGTCCAGAGCCCCCCAGTTGAGAACGTTTCCAGGGGTGAGGATTGTATGGTTAGTGTACCTTTGGATCTCACAGGAAGACTGCATGTTGTCCCACATGTGGACATCCGTCAGCAGGCCAATGAACGACTGCTGCCGGTCGAAAAGCCAGCCAAACGTAACCTGCTCCTGAAACAGGAAAATGCGTTCAGTAATAGAATACCTTCTTGTTTTTGGGTTCTTAACTGACTTACCTAGTTAAAGGTTAAAATAGTGTTATTTTCAGTGTTTAATGCTTTATTTCACAAGAGCATTACCGTATGTGGACAAAAGTAGCACTGTATGGGGAATAGGGTTTCATTTAAAACAGCCATGGTTTTGTACTCATTCTATCTGTCCAAGGATGATGTTTTTTTCTTTGATGGCTTCAGATTGGAGGAATTTCCTGGTGCTGGGTTTGCCATCTAGCCACAGCTGTCCAAGGTCTGTCGCAGAGGCGCAGAGAGTGCCAGGTGTTGAGGGTGTAGTCCAGCGCCATTCTTGGAACATTGTTCGATCTCACCTGCCACCGTCCTCTCGAAGATGACAAAAGCGTCAACTATAAGTGTGGCGAGGGAGAACAGGATGTGGTTCCTTCTGAGATCCGTGAAAAACCTGGAGACACATGTAGAGGGACAGGAAGAAACACGGTGAGAAATGGTTATGGTTCATGTATCATACAACTTGCAAAATGTTACATTTGTTTTAATAAGTTGAACATTAGTCAATAAGAAAAACTTCAGTTTGTTTTCAGTGTGTGAGATTTCTCTTTAAGTCATTAGTCTCACATGAGCTGTGTCGGTCTCTTGTGGAAAGATCAACATTTTTACCTGAGGGGTCTGCAGACAGATTGTAGTGAACAACTTTTTCCTGATCAAAAAATCTTCAATTTCACCTTTGGTCTATGTAGTCTTAAATAGTTACATTTCACCCAACTTAGAAAAACTGCTACAAAGTGTGCACTCTAGCGAGAGCTTGTAAAATGAGCAAACAAAAGCCCCAACATTACAAAATAAGTTTATTATTTACTGTCACATTTCATTACCGTTATCAGTGACTATATTACCACAAGCACTAGTAATAAGTTCTCCATATTGGTTAAGGATAATTGTAATTCATTTAAATGAACTGTTTATATTACAGTGTCATGCACTGCAGAACAGAGAGTAGGAATGTTAGTTTGGTCGGGTATAAGTCATGGTGATTAAGGAGAGTGAGGACTGATGTGGAGGCTGATTGGCAATGAGTAGCAGCTCATGTTGAGGTAATGGAGGAGCGGTGTTCAAGGCAGCTAGTTGAGAGTTACGTTTAAGTCTGGTCCATAGAGTCAGTTAGGGGACCCATCTTTGTATGTTTTATTATGGAATCTGTGAACAAGGACAGTGCCATTGAGGCCATCTCGTTTTTAAAGTAGTAATTTTCTTCTTTTGTATTTGAATAAAGTATAAAGCTAATATTGGTGGTGGAAGCCCCCAATGGCAATGTCCATACAAAACGGGTTATATCCATGATGAGTCCTCTAAGTTCATTATTAGCACCATCTATTGACTTTTTCTGTTGCATAGCCTGCCCTGTATGCTATTAATCTTCTACTTGCCGTAGAACCGGTGCATATCTAGGATGTGTTTACCCTTCCCAAATCCTAACTTTTGAAACACTAGGGCAATAAATGCTAAACTGACTTCAGTGCCAAGGATACACTTTATCCTGCACTTGGGGATATATTGTTTCTCTGTAGATGGATAACAGACATAGGTTCTCCCTGGATGAAGTGAATGGTTTCAAACATTCATTTTTTCCTGAAGGCATACTGTGTGTCCATCCCAAATCGGATCCTATTCCCTTTTTAGTGCACTACTTTTGACCAGGTCCCATTGGGTGTATGTGGGGGGTAGTGTTCAGAGATAAAAGGCTGTAGATAATTCCAACTGCCATGGAAGTGTCTAGTCTTCAGAGGTGTAAGGATAATAATTACTAGAAGTGAAACTAGGGTATTTTGTCCAGGGAAAGTAGTGCACTATATAGGGAATAGGTTGCCATCTCTCTCTCATCCTGTTTCACTGACTGCAGAAGAAATGGACAACTATCTTCGAGTGAGATAAAGATAGTTTTGACAAACATGGACAGAGCTTTTCTGTTTCCTGAGGGTTGCTGTGTCCGAATACCCAAGCTAGTGTACTACATACTATGTACCCATGCAATGCAGTAGCGGCTCCTGACTGGCTGAAAAGGTGGGGTGGGGTTGAGTGAGGGTGGTTCAAAATTCAACAGACATCCATTGCTAATTTCCAATTGGATTAATTTATCTAAACTCTAGGCCAACTCAGGCTGGTTTAGGCATAAACTGTAGTCCATACTGTATATATGTAGCCCATTTATCCTATTTAAAAAGACTGAAGAAAAGACTGAAACCGATAATTATGTCCAATTTCAACATACAGTACCAGTCAAAAGTTTGGACACACCTAGTCATTCAAGGGTTTTTCTTTATTTGACTGTTTTCTACATTGTAGAATACTAGTGAAGACATCAAAACTATGAAATAACACATATGGTAACCAAAACAAAAGTGTTAGGCAAATCAAAATATATTTTATATTTGAGATTATTCAATGTAGGGAACCATTGCCTTGACAGCTTTGCACACTCTTGGCATTCTCTCAACCAGCTTCACCTGGAATGCTTTTCCAACAGTCTTGAAGGAGTTCCCACATATGCTGAAAACTTGTTGGCTGCTGTACCTTCACTCTCCGGTCCAATTCATCCCAACCCATCTCAATTGGGTTGAGGTCGGGTGATTGTGGAGGACAGGTCATCTGATGCAGCACTCCATCACTCTCCTTCTTGGTCAAATAGCCCTTACACAGCCTGGAGGTGTGTTTGGGGTCATTGTCCTGTTGAAAAACAAATGATAGTCCCACTAAGCACAAACCAGATGGGATGGCATATTGCTGCAGAATGCTGTGGTAGCCATGATGGTTAAGTGTGCCTTGAATTAAAATAAATAAATAAATAATCACAGACAGTGTCACCGGCAGAGCACCCCCACACCTTCTCCTCCATGCTTCAAGGTGGGAACCACACATGCAGAGATCATCCGTTCACCTACTTGGTGTCTCAGAAATACTCATCAGACCAAAGGACAGATTTCCACCGGTCTAATGTCCATTGCTTGTGTTTCTTGGCCCAAGCAAGTCTCTTCTTATTGATGTCCTTAAGTAGTGGTTTATTTGCAGCAATTCTACCATGAAGGCCTGATTCATGCAGTCTGCTCTGAACAGTTGATGTTGAGATGTGTCTGTTAGTTGAACTTTTATGCATTTATTTGGACTGCAAATTCTGAGGGTGGTAACTAAAGAACTTATCCTCTGCAGCAAAGGTAACTCTGGGTCTTCCTTTCCTGTGGCGGTCCTCATGAAAGCCAGTTTCATCATAGTGCTTGATGGTTTTTGCGACTGCACTTTAAGAAACTTTCAAAGTTCTTGAAATTTTCCGGATTGACTGACCTTTCTGTCTTAAAGTAATGATGGACTGTCGTTTCTCTTTTCTTATTTGAGCTGTTCTTGCCATAATATGGACTTGGTAATTTACCAAATAGGGCTATCTTCTGTATACCACCCCTATCTTGTTACAACACAAGGACCGAGTTTCGGAAACCCTGGCCTACAAAAGTAAAACAATCCATATGTTCAAATCAAAAGGCCTGATTAACATGATATCAGTAACGCAGCCACATCCCGAGTCCCAGGTGCAGACACATTCAATCAAAAGAGGGTTTGGTGTTTAGTTTAAAATCTCTGATGAAAGCCAAGAGAACAAGACACACTTTTCAATGAGAAAAAACCCCACTTCTGTTTTCAAAGCTGTAGTCTGTCGCAAAAGGCTACTCGTGATCATTTTATAGAGAAAAAAAATGACTTAACCTACTGTCACGTTCGTCATATTGATGAGACGAAGGCGCAGCGGGATAAGCATACATTCTTCTTTTAATGAAGGAAAAACACTAAACAAACTAACAAAGAAACAAATCTAATGTGACACTATATCACACCAGTGCTGACAGGCAACTACACAGACAATAACCCACAAAACCAAAATGGCAAATGGCAACCTAAATAGGATCCCCAATCAGAGATAACGATAAACAGCTGTCTCTGATTGGGAACCAATTCAGGCCACCATAGACCTACATTTACCTAGACACACCAAAACCCCATAGATACAAAAAACCCTAGACAAGACAAAAACACACATACCACCCTCGTCACACCCTGACCTAACCAAAATAATAAAGAAAACAAAGGTAACTAAGGTCAGGGCGTGACAGTACCCCCCCACCCCCAAAGGTGCAGACTCCCGGC
This sequence comes from Oncorhynchus mykiss, assembly GCF_013265735.2. Lineage (NCBI taxonomy): Eukaryota > Metazoa > Chordata > Actinopteri > Salmoniformes > Salmonidae > Oncorhynchus > Oncorhynchus mykiss. The sequence goes on along the minus strand of NC_048567.1, from coordinate 20,799,882 downwards.
CGCAAACCTAAACCTATATGGGAGGGTCTGGATGGGCATCTAACCTCGGTGGCGGCTCTGGTTCTGGACGCCGCCCCCCCTTCTTTACACTGAGTCCGCTCTTGTAGCACAGACCCGTGGATCATCGTCAGAGGCTCTGGACTGCAGATCCTTGCCGTAGGCCCCGGGCTGGGGACCCTCACTGTGTGGATCATCGCCGGATGTTCTGGACTGGGGACCATCGCTGGAGAACCTGGACTGGGGACCGTCACTAGAGACCCTGGACTGGGGACCATCGCTGGAGACCCCGGACTGTCGCTGGAGACCCCGGACTGTGGCCCGTCGTTGGAGGTTCCGGACTGTGGCCCGTCGCCGGAGGTTCCGGTCTGTGAACTGTCGCCGGACGTTCTGGACTGGGTACTGTCGCCGGATGCTCTGGACTGGGTACTGGACCCTGGAAGCCTGGTGCGTGGTGCTGGCACTGGTGGTACCGGGCTGGTGACACGCACCTCAAGGAGAGTGCGGGGAGGAGGAACAGGGCGTACTGGACTGCCGAGGCACACTGTAGGCCTGGTGCGTGGTGCCGGCACTGGTGGTACCGGGCTGGGGACACGCACCTCAGGGCGAGTGCGAGGAGCAGGAACAGGACACCTGACTGAGAAAGCGCACTTGAGGGAGAGTGCGAGGAGTTGGCACAGGACGCACTGGGTTTTGAAGGTACACTGGAGACCTGGTGTGTATAGCCGGCATCAATTGTTCCGGAACTTTAACACACGTTTCAGGACGAGTACAGAGAGCTTACTCAGGTGGCACCAAACTGACAACACATTATTTTATTCCAAATCCGTGCGTCGTCCACCAACTCAACAACTCCCCCATTTCTCTCTCCTCCGAATTCTGCTTCTCCCAGACTGGCTCTGGTTTACTCCTCGGCTCCGCCGACTGCTCCAAAAAAATTATCTTGGGGTTTCTGTGGTTGCCTTGACTCTTCGTATCATTGCCTTTCCTCCTGTGCTATCTCCACCTGCTTCCATGGCAGGGTCTTGTCCCCTGCCATTACCTCCTCCCAGGTCCAGGATGTCCCCTCCTCATTCACATGCTGCTTGGTCCTTATTTGGTGGGTTATTCTGTCACGTTCGTTGTAGTGAGGAGACCAAGGCGCAGCGTGAGATGAATACATTCTTCTTTATTAAATGAAGAACACTAACAAAATAACAAAAAGAACGTGACGCTATAAACACGAGTGCTGACCTGCAACTACACATAGACAATAACCCACCAAACCAAAATGGAAAATGGCAACCTAAATAGGATCCCCAATCAGAGACAACGATAAACAGCTGTCTGATTGGGAAGCAATTCAGGCCACCATAGACCTATAATAAACCTAGACTAACAAACACCTCTAGGTATACAACAAAAACCTAGACAGGACAAACAAGCATACCCACCCTCGTCACACCCTGCCCTGACCAAAATAATACATAAAAAATAGAAAACTAAGGTCAGGGCGTGACACCTACTTTTAAACACCACCACAGAAGCTTTGCTATTCGTCATCTTCCCAATTATGTAGCCTAGCTTAGTTGTTTGGCTTCTTGAAGAGAACTAGGGCCTATCATTTGCAGCCCACTTCTTCCAATGCAATGTGGAAAAGTGTGCATCGTGTGCCGAAATGAGTATAACATCCTGGCATTTAAACCACAATTGATTTTCAAAAATCCACATACTATAAAACATATTTTTGCATACTGAGAATATGTCATGCGTGATTGCGTAGTTTCCCACTATTCGTTGATTTTTAAATTAGTATGACACACACGCACATAAACAAACACATGCCTACACACACACACACACACACACACACACACCATCTTGGTTGTCCATCGAAGACAATGATGACGGTGCTCCCCTTGGGGACGCTGGGGTAGGGGTGGGTTATATCTTTTGGTGCTTGTGTCACTTCATCTGGTTGTGGAGGCCGATGCGAGAGCATCCCACTGGTGCAGCTGTGTTGGGAGTCAGATTGCATTATCCCAGCTGCGTATTGGGGTGAGTCTCTTGTATCTCATTTGTAAGATAGCGTCTTCCAGGTGCTGAATCCCTCTTGCACAGGTATACTGCTAGGTGCACCTGACCAGTGCTAAGGTTTCCAGGCTGGAAAAAGTTTTAAACGTTTTTCTTTCTGACCTCCAGCGGAGCATTTGGCAGCATCGAGTTGGCGGTAGAGAACTCAGCGGGGGAGGCGGTGATCAGGCATGCGCATCACGTGGGGACGAGCCAGTGAAGGATTTGTTTAACCATGCTTGCCTCAATGCAGGAAGACTTGGGGTTGTCGAGGATCTCGATGTTGGGTAATCTGTCCTCCCAGGTTAGCCCTAGGATGTGCTGGATTCTAAATAGTGTGGATTTTGTTGCCAAGGGAGCATGTAGGGGAGAGGGCAGCACCAAGGTAGATGAAATGGGGTACCACTTTGAAGGGCACGCTGGGGTACTGTAGATGAGTCAAGCAAGTATTTCTGTTTTCTGGGTATTGACTTGGAGGCCGACAGAGAGGTAGAAGGAGGAGACCAGAAGTGTGTTCCACAAGGATTTGGTTTGTGAATGCTCGTGGCGAACTATGAGATTGTTTTGAACAGAGTTTGTTGAACGTTTTCAATGTTCCATTTCTGTTAGTTCTTGGCAAAACGAAATGGATGTAGCAAGAAGAGCAGCTTTTCTTGCTGCAGCTGGAGCAATTGTGGAAGATTTTTTTAGATTTTGTTCCCGATCCTATTGAAGCACTGTTTCACCTACTAGCAGTTGCTTATATATGGGATTGAAGATGAGTCCGGTAGAATACTGAATTATGTGGAGGAGGGAATCCCAACATACAGTGACCACTCCTTTCGGGATCACTTTCAGATGGGTCAGAAGACCTTCCAGGTATTTGCACCACATTTGCATATTATGTTTTGCATGTATTATAATAGATGTACTATTTATGATATGTGCATACTCCTCTTTAAACAATTCTGAACGCTGTCTGATTTCCTGAATAAAATAAAATCAATCATAATAAAAACAAGCCCAGCCTCATTGCAAGGTCGCAGTTGTAAATGAGAACTTGTTCTCAACTGGCCTACCTGGTTAAATAAAGGTGAAACAAAATAAAAAATAAAAATGATCTAGCTAGCCAACCACAGCTTTGCAGTCTCCATTTGCGGTTTGTATGGCCAGTAGAATTGCCTCTTATGCAACTGACTTAAAATAATTATAAAAAAACATATATATTTCTATATATATCAAAACATAGGCAAATACATGATGTTTCAGTGTCCAGATTTAAAAAGTAGCGATTTACCAATTTACCAATCATTAATTAATTTAGTAACACTAACCTCATAAATTACAGCCTACTATTTAAGATACTCTGCACTGTAAACCTTTGTAAACTGACTATCAATAGGCTACTGCTGCCATCTACTGGCAGATTTTGCATAGCAATTGTGCAGTAAATCAACAACACCAACGAATAGCAGACTACTCAAGATTGTTAAGTGTTCTCAGCTGAAGGACAGAGCTAACAGATTCTTATTTTGCTTTGTTCCTGATACTGTGTGAAGACCTGTCTCCTCTGGTGTCTCATAGAGGTGGACCCATTGGAAATAGGGTGATGGCCACAGGAACTCTAGGTAGTGTGCGACAGCCAGCTCATTTTTTTACAAACATCTACACAGGGAATGCTGGTTCTGTGCACGATGTCAGAGTGTAAAGGACCAGCGACCTCAAGGCCCACCTGGAGACCAACCCAATTCCATCTGCTCTGGGATTCTGCATACTCTCTGAGCGTGGACTTAATTGTCCCATTCAGAAGATGAACAAAAGCATTTCAACCAGGTCCACAGTTCAACACGTGGACACATTGAGAGGGCGTTTGGGATATCCAAGTGGAGGAGACTGCTATACTTGGACATGTGCCTTCTTAACAATGTACCATGGGATTGCCAGTGCATGTGTTCTCCAGAACTTGGCCCTGATCATGAAGGGATAACGGAGGAAATACCAGTGCATGTGTTCTCCAGAACTTGGCCCTGATCCATGAAGGGATAACGGAGGAAATACCAGTGCATGTGTTCTCCAGAACTTGGCCCTGATCCATGAAGGGATAATGGAGGAAATACCAGTGCATGTGTTCTCCAGAACTTGGCCCTGATCCATGAAGGGATAACGGAGGAAATACCAGTGGAGGCCCCCATTGCCCTTGTCCCTGCCCTTGCCCCAGACCCCCAAAGGGCAGCAGTTCTACAATCACACACACACACATGAATACCCAACCACACACGTATTTATGTGTTTGTGTTATTTGTGTTAATTAAGTTTCCATTTGAATAAAACATGTTCCAAAACAATTAGTTATTAACGATTTCAGTTAAACATACGAACAAGGAAAATTGTCCGGATAATTGATTATTAGTGTACAATTAAACAATAAATAAATACATAGATTTAGGCTACTGTTCTTTGAAATTCTGGAGTGCAGCGGTAAACTGTTTAAGAATATTGTTCCTCTCACTCTGCTTGAACTGTCTGTTTCTGAAGTGTGATGATATTGTCTCGTTTTGCCTCGAGCATCTCCTTTGGTCTTCTTTTTGGGTTGAGAATGGGGAGTGGTGTTGGCATGAGAGTTATAAGGTGCTGTAGCAGAGGGAGAGGATGAGAGTGCATCAGTGTTACTGTAGTGTGCTGTGTGTGGGGTGTCCGCGGAGGTGCTGGGTTGAGTGACAGTGTAATTAGTATTGTGTGCTGTATGTTGTATGTGTAGTGATGTTGGGGTTGCTGTGGGATGTGAGTGTTGTGTGTGGGAAAATATGAAAAATGACTGCAGGGTTCACCAGAGAGGACCTCCTCTATGATGGAGTAGAACTCCCACTTTCTTCTCCCCTGCCCAGTCTTCTGATGACCATCAATGTTGGCCTTGTACCTGTGACATGCAATTTGGCATCCTGAATGGACATTAACAATAGTTACATGACACTAAGCAGGAGTCCTGTAGGTTGAAAAGTTGCAAGCCAGATGGTACTGTAGCTGTATTCTGTCGATTGAGCTGAGGGAGTTGTGTGACAGGTGTTTGACGGCAACAAGGAGCATGTTGAATATGACTGGAGCCAGAACACATCCTAGCTTGACCCATACCCCCACGTTGAAGGGTTCTGATTGAAGCACCACTCTGGCATGCATTCCTTCATGGAACTGTTTTTATCAGGCATCAAGGTAAGACCAATTGCAGACTGTGTGAAGTAGCAATGTTTATTGTAACACAGGGGCAGGCAAATGACAGGTCAAGGCAGGCAGGGGTTGATAATCCAGAACAGAGGCCAAGATACAGGACGGCAGGCAGGCTCAGGTCAGGCAGAGGTTGGTAATCCAGAGGTGGAGCAAACGTACACGACGGCAAGCAGGCTCAGGGTCAGAGACAGGCAGGTACAGAGTCAGGACAAGCAAAGTTCAAAAACCAGGAGGACGAAAAAAAGAGAGACTTGGGAAAAACAGGAGCTGAGATAAAACGCTGGTAGGCTTGAACAAACAAGAGAACTGGCAACAGACAGACAGAAAACACAGGTATAAATACACAGGGGATAATGGGGAAAATGGGCGACACCCAGAGGGGGGTGGAGACAAGTACAAGGACAGGTGAAACAGACAGGTGAAACAGTTTTAGGATGCTCAGAAACTTGGGTGGCACCCAAAGCTCGGTGAGCTGCTGCCTGAGTATCTCACAGTTGATGGTGTAGAATGCTATTGCCGTAAGCCGCTTTATCACCCTTAGTCTTGTAGATAACTACAACATTTGCATCCTTCCAGTCCTGTGGTATGGTTTTGGATAGCCAGATAGACTTGATGAGATGATGCAAGTGGCAAAGGAAGAGGTATCTCCCGTGCTTCAGGATCGCAGCTGGGATGTCATCCAGAACTTGTTGTTTTTCAGACCTTTGACCACCTGGTGGACCTCAGGGAACTTTGGTGGGATGTGTAGTCCCTGAATGTGCTGGATGTCTGGGAGTTTGTCGAGGTTGAGCAGGTCTGTGGGGTTGGAGTGGTTGAGGAAGTTTTCGAAGTTCTCCGCCATCTCTCAGAAGCTGCTTCGAGGATGGCTGTGCGCAGCTCAGTCTATATGGTGTTGGGGGAGTGGTTCGGGGGAGTTTGTTTGAGAAAAGACGCCGAAAGATGTTATGATTGCAGGGTTTTTGAGGGCATTACAGTTGAGTCTCTTATTTGGGGCTTTCCTTGGATGGCGTGGACGGATCTTATTGCGGAGCTTGATTTTGATAATATGGTGATCAGTCCAGCATTCCGCCCCACCCCGCCTAACTAACGGACGATGATGTAATCTAGGATATGCCAGTGTATGGAGCAAGGGTGTTGCCAAGAGGTCTTGTATTTGACATGGTGTTGGTGGTGTTCGGAGCATAGGGAGAGTAGCCTCAGCCCGTTGCTGTTCAGCTTTTGTCTTTGATTATTATTGGTGTAGTTTTATTTTAATTTTATGGAATAATTTTACCCCGTTTTCTCCCCAATTTCGTGGAATCCAATTGTTTAGTTACTATCTTGTCTCATCGCTACAACTCCTGTACGGGCTCGGGAGAGACGAAGGTTGAAAGTCATGCGTCCTCCGATACACAACCCAACCAAGCCGCACTGCTTCTTAACACAGCGCGCATCCAACCCGGAAGCCAGCCGCACCAATGTGTCGGAGGAAACACCGTGCACCTTGGTTAGCGCGCACCGCGCCCGGCCCGCCACAGAAGTCGCTGGTGCGCGATGAGACAAGGATATCCCTACCGGCCAACCCCTCCCTAACCCGGACGACGCTAGGCCAATTGTGCGTTGCCCCACGGACCTCCCGGTCCCGGCCGGTTACGACAGAGCCTGGGCGCGAACCCAGAGTCTCTGATGGCACAGCTGGCGCTGCAGTACAGCGCCCTTAACCCCTGCGCCACCCGGGAGGCCCATTTCGCTGCACCCGCTAACATCTTCTAAACTGTGTATGTGACCAATAAACTTTAATTGACTTAGTACACATTCCCAGATCTGGTGTTCTGAACCCACCCCGGTGTGGTGTGTTTGGAATGGAGGTGTTGAGAGCTTTTTTTGTTTCATTGTCTGCGATGTAATCTAGGATATGCCAGTGATGCGCTGGAGGAATGAGGTTTTTCACAGCAAAAACACCTCCATGGTTGCAACAGGAGTGGAATGTTCATATGGGAAGCAGCAGGTAAGGTAAGTGAGATTTGAGGGTGTGGGGGGGAGTAGCGGAGGGGGAGGGATGTCCATAAGGGGAGTAGCAGGGGGAGGGGGGAGCATGTAGCTGACTAGTGGTGGCTTTTCAGCAGCCTGATGGTCTGAGGGTAGAAACTATTGGCCAGTCTTTCAGTTTTTAACATGATGCTCCTGTACTGCCCACGTCTGAGTGTTTGAAGCTGGGAGAACAGGGCATGGCTTGGGTGGCTCGGGTCCCTGATGATTATCTTGGAATTCCTGCGACACCTGGTGTTGTAGGTGTCCTGTAGGGCAGGCAGTGTGTGTTCAATGGTGCGTACGACTGCACGTATCACCCACTGGAGAGCCTTGCTGTCCGTGGCGGTAGAGTTGCTGTGCCAGGCTGTGATGCAGCCCGACATTATGCTCTTGATGGTGCTCCTAAGGTCGTTGGGCCATGAGGGCTGGCCTTCTGTGCGGATGGGGGAGGGGGTGGAGCAAAAAGCCTGCGCAGGGAGTAGATGAAGGGGAGGGTATGGGTGCGCACCATTGAACACACCCACCATCTTCACTCCAGCCAGACAGACTACTGTAAAACATCAGCATTCCTCTGCTGATGTAGAATTTCCTGCCACAAGGAATTATTTTAAACACAAAATGACTGTGGAATGAATTCACACCAAGGCAAGTACTGCCACAGAACATGAATAACTGCAGTTTAATAAATTAAATAGGCAGAAAACACAGTTTAGGGTTTGATAAGAAAATTACGAGGGATGAATGTTCTCTAAACTTTGTGTGTAGTATTAGAATCCTCCGTGGTGTTTCTGTATCAACATCTGGGAATAAAATGTGAGTATTGGGATATATGACCTGTGGTTGTTGTTTTTCTACTGTTAAACCTTCCAGAGGCCTACAGAGGACAAGTTATAACTATGGTTATAGCTATGGCAACAAACATTATCTTAGTATGGTCTCAGATGTTGAAAACCAATCCTATCCACATACACACACATGCACATGTTAGATGCTGGATAATAGGATGCCTCCTGTGAAACGTTCTGCTTTGGGCAACAGTTTTCACTCTCATATTACCACATCGCGTGTGTGTTGTGTGTGTGTGTGTGTGTTATTCTCATATTATCAGGTTGCTGATGTTAATATTAGATTGTTACTTTTTGCAGCAGGTTGTGTGCGTGTGTGTATGTGTGCGTGTGCATGTGTGTGTGTGTGCGTGCGTGCGTGTGCGTGTGTGTAGTGCATGGGTGAGCGCTGATCTACAAAATTAGATATCAGTGCATATCTTTGGGACGGTATTAAGTTGTAACGACACCAGCAACATTGTGAAACACACAGGCTTACATCCTGCCTTTGCATTAATGTTTAATTTCACGCCTTCGAGCAGCTCTGACATTCGTAACAAGGTTATATTTATCCTAGCATGATAGAACCTCTGACAGCTAAATCACGCAACATACTCAGTAAGCTCACCGTTTATTTACATTGTCAGTTTATTATGGTATACTGTCAGCTGAACGACATCTAGTGTCATGCATGGCCTTTTCAATTTACACAATTATGGAAAGTTACCAGATAGCATAAAAGATACTTGGTTGTAATTTGTTTGAGGGATAATGGTTACTCTGATTGTCTGTTCTGCCTTTAGTCTGGAAGGTAAGGCCTGTTGAGCATGTCGCTGGTGGTCAATTTCATCTGGTTTCTGTACCTCTGGATCTCACATGGAGACAGCACGTAGTCCCAAATGTGGACATCTGTCAGCAGGCCAACAAATGACTAATGCTGGTTGAAACGCCCGCTGAACGGATCCTGAAACAGGAAACAACAACATGTTGTGTTCTGTAATGGAATGCTTTCTTGTTCTTTTCAATGTTGGATGCTTTATTTTCAAGCAGAAAAGACTGCATTTTTCATCTTACATTTTATTCGACTTGGAAAAATTAACAGGTGCAAATTGTGTACTCTACCAAAAGTTTAAGTAGTAGTGAGCAAAGGCAAACCGTTAAACATGAACAGAATAAGTTTTACTATCTACTCTTTACTGTCACATTTCATTGCAGTTATCACAGTGACTATCTTACATTGAGGTGCAGCACAGCATGTTGTAATCACCACAATTACTAGTAGGAATTTCTCCATCTCGTAAGAATAAAAAAACGGTTATTTTGTCTTAATCAATTAACTTTTTATAATGCATATTATAAACATCTGTATGTTACTGAGCAGAACAGTGATATACCATGTATCATAGCTGTGTGATAAACATTTGCCCTGTATGCTAATAAGCAGACAATTTAAGTTAGATTCATGGTGCTGTTTATTATTATTTTTAAATAAGCTTTTTTAAGTTGACTGAGAACAGGTTCTCATGCACAGCAACGACCTGGGGAATAGGTACAGGGGTGAAGTGGATGAATGAGCCAATTGGAAGCTGGGGATGATTAGGTGGCCATGATGGTATGAGGGACAGATTGGGTATTTAGCCAGAACACCGGGGTTAACACCCCTACTTTTACCATCAGTGCCATGGGTTCTTTAGTGACCACAGAGTCAGGACACCCGTTTGACGTCCCACCCAAAAGACGGCACATTACACAGGGCAATGGTTAACATGAATTTGTAAAATACATGATCTTACCTTATGGGTTGTCAGAGTGCCTTGTTGGTGTGTGTGAGAGAGCTGAATACTTATCTTCTACTTGTTTCCTCTTCTACTTGTTTCTATCATCAGCAGTTATGACACAAAAAGGAAACAGGTATATCATGCAAAGTTGACAGGCATTATTGACCTAAACAGGTATTATTATTCACCAGTTCCCTTACTTATAGAAATATTGACTCAGTCACACAAGAGGAAACATCAGCATAATAGACAACTTGAATAGATCTTCATTTTTTGGAGTTCGTGTCACGTTCTGACCTTTATTTCCTTTGTTTTGTATTTATTTAGTATGGTCAGGGCGTGAGTTGGGTGGGCAGTCTATGTTTGTTTTTCTATGTTTTGGTGCATTTCTATGTTTCAGCTTAGTATGGTTCTCAATCAGAGGCAGGTGTCATTAGTTGTCTCTGATTGAGAATCATACTTAGGTAGCCTGGGTTGCACTGTTTGTTTGTGGGTGATTGTCTATGTTAGTGGCTTGTGTCAGCACAGGTCTCATTTGTAGCTTCACGGTCGTATTTGGTTAATTGTTTTGTGTTACTCTTTTGTATAGTGTTCAGTGTTCTCTTTATTAAAAATTCACTATGAACACATACCACGCCACATATTGGTCCTCTGATCCTTCTCGCCTTTCCTCTTCAGATGAAGAGGAGGAAGACCGTGACAGTTCGTCAAGAAATGATTCCTAAACTGGGAATTTTACATCAGGGTTTTCATTAATACTGTAGATATGTATTGAAGAACATAACAATATAAATATTTATTTGATCCAGGTGAACAATAGCAGTCACAAGTCACAAAACACATTCATAAAAATAGCATTATACCAATGTCATGACGTTGGCCCGGGGGTAGGTTTATGACAGTCATAAATACCCCCCCCCCCCCCCCCTTTTCCTCTCTCTACCCTACTGATGTGACATTTGAAAATCCCTTGGTTAACATAGAGATTCTGGGAACATCAGAAAGTGGGGGAAATTAAACATATTTTGGTAATCCAATCCAACCAGTTGAACATATGGGTTGGTACTTAATGAATATGATGTCAGTTCGGTGGTCATCTGAGACATTCTCATCAATGATAGGATGACATAAACCCTACAGTGGAAAGTCTACACATTAGAGTTATCAGATTCACATGAAATTGTTGGGCAATTTAAATGTTTGAATATAAAAATATTGGTGAAAAGATTTTAGCTTCCAAATGAGAGATTTGGGTTTTCATAAGGATAGGGCTCTGCTCAATCAGTGGCCCGCCCCTGTGAAGAGACATGGGTTATAAAACTATGAAAACACACCCTTCTCCCTCCACTATATAAAGCCTTGACGAAAATGTAATCTTCTGTTCCGAGGACGTGAGGACGACGGTCCATACGTTAACTTCTTGAGTGAAGGTATTAGTTTTTGGCAAAAAAAAAGTACCCATTTGAAACTGCCTATTTCTCAGGCCCAGAAACTAGAATATGCATACAATTGTCAGAATAGGATCGAAAACACTGTAAAGTTTCCAAAACAGTCAAAATATTGTCTGTGAGTATAACAGAACTGATATTGCAGGCGAAAACCTGAGGAAAATCCAACAAGGAAGTGCTGTTTTCCTGAAAGATCTCTGTTCCATTGGATGCCTTGCCTCCATTTAAAGGGATATCAACAAGATTCCTTTTCCTATGGCTTCCTCAAGCTGTGAACAGTCTTTTAGAAATAGTTTCAGGCTTTAATTTTGAAAAATGAGCTAGAAAGAACCCATCGCATCAGTGGATGGCTGTGTGCCAGCAGAGTTTTTCATGCGCAACAGCCATTTTCTCTCTCTCTCCTATGGAAGAAGCTACATTCCGGTTGACATATTATCGATTATATATTGTAAAAACAACCTGAGGATTGATTATAAAAAACATTTGACATCTTTCTACGCACTTTACGGATACTATTTGGAATTGTCGTCTGCGATGTCATGACCGCTCGAGCCTGTGGATTTCTGAACATAAAGCGCCAAACAAATGGAGGTATTTTGGATATAAAAATATAATCTTTATGGAACAAAAGGAACATTTATTGTGTAACTGGGAGTCTCGTGAGTGCAAACATCCGAAGATCATCAAAGGTAAGCGATTGAATTTATTGCTTTCGTGACCAATCTACTTGGCTGCTAGCTGTTTGTAATATTTTGTCTACTGAGAGAGATGTGCTTACATAAACACTTGGATAGCTTTCGCCGAAAAGCTTTATTGAAATCTGATACGCCAGGTGGATTAACAACAAGCTAAACTGTGTTTTGCTATATTGCACTTGTGATTTCATGAAAATTAAATATTTTTTGTAATTTAATTTGAATTTGGCGCTCTGTAATTCAGTGGATGTTGATGAAAATGATCCCGCTAACGGGATGGGTGCGTCAAGAAGTTAAAAAGGACTAACATGTCAACTACAGAACTAAGCCAACCTCAGCGTGAGCTTTGGTTGTGAATGGTATAAACTTTGAACTCATATTCATTAAAGAAGTGATACCTCCTCACCGTTGAGTTAGCAACAGCAGCTGCAAATGTGGGCTAGGAAAGAACAGACAGAGTATTCCGTCTACCACCCAACAACGACACTACAACGTATCCAAATTACCACCAGAGACATTCTTCAAAGGACAAAGGACTCTGTTGGGCAACACGGCCTTCCATCTACCACCAACCTACCGAAGCGCATCTCAGAGTAAATATTTATGGCATTTTCCTTTTCCAAATGGGCGGTAATTTACAATGCATAAGATACTGTATTTACGATAGCATGGCTTCTCCCTTTGTTCCTCAAGTCATCCCTGTTACGCACTTCTAGGAGTAGTGGGTGCGGAGTCAGGCGCAGAGAGCAGAGGGTAAAGGACAATCAGGCGCATACAAATGACCCGGCCCAAAAACAGGACCCAAACAGTCCGGAGAAAACAAGAAAATAGCACCAAAATGAACAGAGGAACAAGCCCGCACAAAAGCAGGCGGGCATAACCGGCTTAAATAGCCCTAACCAAAACCTAAACAAGAAACAGGTGTAACCAATAAGACAAAACTAACAGAAAAGGATCGGTGGCAGCTAGTGACGACGACCGCTGAGCGCCGCCCGAACAGGAAGAGGAGCCACCTTCGGTGGGAGTCGTGACAATCCCGCTCTTTCACTCAAACCCAGCCCCCTTTTCTTTTGCGTAACCAGCTGTCATATCTGTTCCGTCCGCTAGGGACGTTTTCCTTTATGATGTAATTTGTAATCAAGGTATGATTCATTCTGTGTATATGTAATTCTGTGTGATTGGTTAGGTATTTAGTAAATAAATAATTAAACCCAATTAAGTATTGCTGATTCAACTTGTTAGCCAGGGTTCGTGAAGATAACCAAGAATTTAACATTGTTCGATGATCCGAAAATGGTCTGAACATAAACATATTGGTGCCCCCGTGCGAGGAATCTAAAATAGGATGACGCTTTCATTTTGATTCGAATACATTTCTGTATTTGGGCTGATAAAGCTAATTATAGAAATCTGAGAAATAGAGCGTTTGGCCAAACGCAGGGCTATTTCTGCCTCTCGTGTTTCAGACGCGTGTAGGCTTGGTCATTATTAATTTCTCGAGCGAGGACAAAGAGCCAGCCGATTGAAATTCAGGAGATATTAGCTTGACCAGCGATGATTATCTCTGTCTCTCTCGTGTTTCCACGCGAGTAGACCACGGTGTAGTTCGTGGTTCGTTCCAGACGGATATCAATGTCTTATTCAATTGAACTAATAAGTGAAATTGCCAGATTTACATTCTCAAATAGATCTTTTAAATAATATCCAAATTGATGAGTTTTCTAAATAAGACATTGTAAACTTTTTACAAACTAACCTAGATGAAGCAACTTCTCAGGTTAATTAAAGTATAATTCCCAAATCGCCTATACAGGTTTGATTTATCATTAAATTGATCAATCAGTAAAACTAGGTTTTTGAAAAACCCATTCAGTAATCCAGTACTGACAGAAGTCCCGCCCTAGCGGGAATCCCATGTGGCTTCGGCCTTAGGGTGGAGTGTACCATAGTTGTGAATGTTCCCAACATTTTTCCTCAACATTTTTCTAATAATGTGCAAGCTATCAAAGGAGGTGGTCACCACTCCTCCGCTAATTAGTGAACCTCCACCCATAAAAGGATTGATCTCTGACCTCAGCAGCGATACCAACCCTAATTATGCCATTAGCAAAAAAACAGCCGAAATTGTGAACGCTCTCCAAAATCAACCATCAAACACAGGCTTTGTGTTTCAACCATCAACAAACGCTTTGAAAAGTCGATCTGCTTCCACCTTGAACAGAATTGACACATCACGTCGTTGCGAACGACCACTCCACTTTGTGGGGAATATGTCCAACACGAACACGAATTGAAACGACCATACCTGGAAACAGTCCTGGAGGACTGCTTAAGGATCCTCTTTGTTTTCGTTAGGCACACACATGCATTCCTCTCTTCCCCCCTCCAGCCTACAGTGGGGAGAACAAGTATTTGATAACCTGCAAAATCGTCAGTGTTTCCTACTTACAAAGCATGTAGAGGTCTGTCATTTTTATCATAGGTACACTTCAACTGTGAGAGACGGAATCTAAAACAAAAATCCAACCAGTAAGAATTCCAGCTCTCACAGACCTGTTAGTTTTTCTTTAAGAAGCCCTCTTGTTCTCCACTCATTACCTGTATTAACTGCACCTGTTTGAACTCATTACCTGTATAAAAGACACCTGTCCACACACTCAAACAGACTACAACCTCTCCACAATGGCTAAGACCAGAGAGCTACATGCTTTGAAAGTAGGAAAATCTGCAAAATCGTCAGTGTATCAAATACTTGTTCTCCCCACTGTAGTTGGAGCTGTGTTTATTATTTTTTTACTCTTTGTTCATGCTACACAAACTCTAATCCCTAATGGTTAAGTTTCTGGGTAGAATTATTTAATCATATATCTTAAACCTTGATAAAATATCTTAACAAGTGTCCATTTGGAAGACCCATTTCCGACCAAGCTTTAACTTCCTGACTGATGTCTTGAGATGTTGCTTCAATATATCCACATAATATTACATTCCTCGTGATGAATCTATTTTGTGAAGTGCACCAAAGTACATTTATCTTTAGGAGACTGCACGCGTCTCCTTCCTGAGCGGTATGACGGCTGCGTGGTCCCAGGGTGTTTATACTTGTGTACTATTGTTTGTACAGATGAACGTGGTACCTTCAGGTGTTTGGAAATTGCTCCCAAGTATGAACCAGACTTGGGGAGGTCTACAATTGTTTTTCTGAGGTCTTGGCTGATTTCTTTTGATTTTCCCATGATGTCAAGCAAAGAGGCACTGAGTTTGAAGGTAGGCCTTGAAATACATCCACAGATACACCTCCAATTGACTCAAATTATGTAAATTATATTATCAGAAGCTTCCAAAGCCATGACATCATTTTCTGGAATTTTCCAAGCTGTTTAAAGGCACATTTAACTTAATGTATGTAAACGTCTGACCCACTGGAATTGTGATACAGTGAATTATAAGTGAAATAATCTGTCTGTAAACAATTGTTGAAAAATTACTTGTGCCATGCACAAATTAGATGTCCTAACCTGACTTGCCAAAACTATAGTTTATTATCAACAAATTTGTGGAATGGTTGAAAAACTAGTTTTAATGACTCCAACCTAAGTGTATACAAACTTCCGATTTCAACTGTATGTTCAATGGCCGATGAGCACCGATACATTTTATCTAGAAATTCTCTTCATACGACAAGGATTGAAAAGGATTAGCCAGTAGATTATCGACTGGAATCATGACGATGACTGCTTGTCTAACTTGCTAGCTAAGAGTTTTGTATGCAGCTTTATTAACTCCATTATATATATTTTGTACATTATTATTATTAAAATAACATGCAAAACAGTCAACAAAAACATTACATTTATTTAGATAAACAGGTGGAGCTGAATGATGGGTTGCCACTGATTGTGTGTCACTTTTGCCACTAACTGTTCTTTCATGAAGAAATCACAAATTTCTCCAAAAGTCTAATAGGCTCTAATGGAACTTCACTCAACATTTTGTGTGTGTAGTATTTTATTAAGTAAGTAAGTGAGGAAAAATATATACCCATTTATTTTATTGGTGCAATACAAATAATTAACCTTGTCACTTCAATCATGTCTAAAAGATCTCACTGGGCACACACTGGTTGAATCAACAGTGTTTTCACATTGTTCCTGTGTTTTTAGTGTTGGTTCAAGCTGTTTATGGGAGTGTGTCTTTGTGCTTTGCCTCTTCATCTATGTATTTAGATCTTTGGCATCTACACAAACAGCCAGTTATATTCACCACAAAGGAAGTGCTCCCTATAACAGAAGACACTGCGAGCCACTTTGTCTATCTAGTGATGAAAGGAAAGCCTGTTGCTGGGTTTCAGAGAGTCTGTTTTCTGGAGGAAATAAAAACACTCAGCCCCAGAGAGGATCACACTGATAAATGTGTTTTTATGTGTCTGACCTGCAACTGGAGATGTATCAAACAGACACAAAATATAAATTGAAACACTTTTATACGTCTCTGAAACCTGTGTTTCATCCGGGGATAACTGTACAATCAGTCAAAGAAGAGAGAGGATATACACAGAGAGCGAGAGAGAGCTTTCACCAGTGAAAGCTAGTGTCTGGTTTACGTATGGTTAAAAATATATGCATTAAAATGCAACAATGTTTACAGTGTAATACAAAAATAAATATGACTGCATATCAATTGAATGTTATTGCTGTTTTTTTTAAATCCCAGAAACATTGCAAACGATGATGGAATGGTAAACAACCTCAGAGGGTATAATAGCAAAGAAACAAGAGTTCATGCCTTGAAGACAAAGCTGTCATCACACTGAGGGTGTTATTGTGCGTGTGCGTGCGTGTGCGTGTGTGTGTGTGTGTCGTCTAAGGTATCAGTGGTTGGCTGTCTTTAGGGTTCCTCTGATCTGCCCCCCTCTCCCATCCCTGGCGTATGCGGGTGATGGTTCGGTCCACACAGGGGGTGATGAGCAGCAGCTTGAGCAGCAGCACCACAGAGGGAAGCACCAGACACAGCATGTAGCCCGGTGGGGTGTACCACTTGTAGGTGGAGGAACTCAGAAACTTGTTCCAGCCATACAGGTAGGTGTGAGCCGTACATAACAGCAGAGTCAGGTGACCCAGCTTGGACTGGTGGGGGAGAAAAGAACACATAAACACATGAACCACACACACATACACACACATGCCAGGCACGTGCACAGATAGAGGTCTAAGGGAGCTTGAGCACCTGCCCTTTTGCCATCCCATGAGAAATTTAACTTTTTTGTGTAAATTTGTGTCTATTTTCTTGAATGTTATCTAAGTGAATTGCCCATCTAACTAGTTAATTTATAATTGTTTTTATCTTATCCCACCCTAGCTGCCAAGAAGCCATTCTTGGCTATCAATCAAGTTAGAGTAGCTAGCTTGTATAACCATCTTAGCTGGCATGCCTGCTGGCAAGGTTGGTAGACTTGAAAAAAGCAAGCAGTTACTAAATAAGACTCACATTCCTTTCAAGCTTTTACCCAGATTTTCGCAGAGATGCAGAGAAGAATATTTAGTTTCTTTAAAAAAAGAACCACCAGTCAGGAGGATACATGGAATTAAGTATAATGATTATGGCTCTAGATTACAGGAAAAAGCTGCTTCAGGTGTTTGACAAACGCAAAATGCTACAACTTCCAGATGGGGGGCCTAGCCATCACCCAGCTATCCTCACGTACCTTGTGCCCCTCAGATTTTTTGGGGTGCATTCCGCCCCTGCGCGCATGCGCGCACACACACACACACACACACACACACACACACACGATCTCTAGGTGAATTCTTCTGGCCTGTTGTAATATATTCCTCCTAAATTACATCTGATGAATAATTTAACATTTAAATCACTGCATCAATTTGAGGGAAATGAATGAATTAGAGAATGAGCCGGAGTTTCTCCTGACCCAGTTGCATTTATGAATGAGTGTGTGTGTTCCCTGTAGTGATGGGAATACAGCTCCATATCCCCAGCGCATAACCTCTGGCTTGTCTGCTGAAAATCAGATTACTTTCCTGGAGTTTTATTGCATTCTGGCCTGGATGTTGGCTCTGCACCCCACATGAATATGTTAGTAAGGGAAACACTGAAGGAGATAAGTGTACAAATTAGGGTTGGGAATGAATTGCCAGGGACCTCAATGCGACATTATCACGATACTTAGGTGCGATACGGTATGTCTGCTGCAGAAAGACGAGAGAGGGTGAGAAAAATGTTTTTTTATCAGTCATGGAAATAAAAGTGCTGAAAACATGTTGGCTCACTATTTAAAAAGAAGATGGAGAACAAGCTATAGGATGAAAAATACTAGGGGCACAGCTGACTAGCGCTAGGCAAATCGATACTTGGAGTCAACGTATCAATATAATATTGTACAAAATATTATTGCGATATGTAAATGTGTTGATTTATTCACCCAATGCTAGTAAAAATGTCTGGTCTAAGTATTCAGTGTGCTCCATTCTGGTAATCCCACCTGTATGAAGCTGAACTCCCTCCAGCTGAGAACGTTACTGACGGAGGGAATAGATGTGATTCCCAATAGGACGTACAGGCTAAATCCCAGAATTCCCAGGGATAAGTAGGAGTCGCCACGCCAGGCCGTCGTTGTATCAAACTCAGTGGTCCTGTTCTCTCTGATCTGA
Source organism: Oncorhynchus mykiss (assembly GCF_013265735.2). Classification (NCBI taxonomy): domain Eukaryota; kingdom Metazoa; phylum Chordata; class Actinopteri; order Salmoniformes; family Salmonidae; genus Oncorhynchus; species Oncorhynchus mykiss. Next base: position 20,781,209 of record NC_048567.1, on the reverse strand, counting down.
GCGAGAGAGAGAGAAAGAGCGAGCAAGAGAGAGGTGTAAACCAGTGTTTATAATCAAAACCAGTGCCTGAATACTGCTATATACTGTAGGTGTGTGTCCAATATACAGATGTAGGATCTGAATATGACCAGTGTTGTCAAAGCAAAAAATAATCCTTCAGCAACAGCACTTGAACGTTTAGTCCGTTCACAATTTTCCACCAATGTAATGTTACTTGATTGGTGGTTAGGCTGGCCAAAATTAGGCTACATGAAAAGTGCTATACTGTTAAGACATGCTTGAGTACGTTGGCGACTAAGATAATACTGCACACTGCGCACTGCCCTAACCCATCTGGACAAGAGGAATACCTATGTGAGAATGCTGTTCATCGACTACAGCTCGGCATTTAACACCATAGTGCCCTCCAAGCTCGTCATCAAGCTCGAGACCCTGGGTCTCGACCCCGCCCTGTGCAACTGGGTACTGGAGTTCCTGACAGGCCGCCCCCAGGTGGTGAGGGTAGGCAACAACATCTCCACCCCGCTGATCCTCAACACTGGGGCCCCACAAGGGTGCGTTCTGAGCCCTCTCCTGTACTCCCTGTTCACCCACGACTGCGTGGCCACGCACGCCTCCAACTCAATCATCAAGTTTGCGGACGACACAAGTGGTAGGCTTGATTACCAACAACGACGAGACGGCCTACAGGGAGGAGGTGAGGGCCCTCGGAGTGTGGTGTCAGGAAAATAACCTCACACTCAACGTCAACAAAACTAAGGAGATGATTGTGGACTTCAGGAAACAGCAGAGGGAACACCCCCCTATCCACATTGATGGAACAGTAGTGGAGAGGGTAGTAAGTTTTAAGTTCCTCGGCGTACACATCACAGACAAACTGAATTGGTCCACCCACACAGACAGCATCGTGAAGAAGGCACAGCAGCGCCTCTTCAACCTCAGGAGGCTGAAGAAATTCGGCTTGTCACCAAAAGCACTCACAAACTTCTACAGATGCACAATCGAGAGCATCCTGTCGGGCTGTATCACCGCCTGGTACGGCAACTGCCCCGCCCACAACCGTAAGGCTCTCCAGAGGGTAGTGAGGTCTGCACAACGCATCACCGCATCAACGTCAGCACAATAACTGTTCGTCTGGAGCTTCATGAGGTGGGTTTCCATAGCAAGCAGCCACATAAAAGCCTAAGATCACCATGCGCAATGCCAAGTGTCGGCAGGAGTGGTGTAAAGCTCTCCACCATTGGACTCTGGAGCGGTGGAAACGCGTTCTCTGGCAGTCCGACGGACGAATCTGGGTTTGGTGGATGCCATGAGAACGCTACCTGCCCGACTGCATAGTGCCAACTGTAAAGTTTGATGGAGGAAGAATCATTTTCTGGGGCTGTTTTCATGGTTCGGGCTAGGCTCCTTAGTTCCAGTGAAGGGACATCTTAACGCTACAGCATACAATGACATTCTAGATGATTCTGTGCTTCCAATGTTGTGGCAACAGTTTGAGGAAGGCCCTTTCCTGTTTCAGGATGACAATGCCCCGTGCACAAAGCGAGGTCCATTCAGAAATGGTTTGTCGAGATTGGTGTGGAAGAACTAGACTGGCCTGCACTGAGCACTGATCTTAACCCCATGGAACACCCTTGGGATAAATTGGAACACCAACTGCTAGCCAGGCCTAATCGCTCAACATCAGTGCCCGAACTCACTACTGCTCTTGTGGCTGAATGGAAGCAAGTCCCTGCAGCAATGTTCCAACATCGAATGGATAGCCTTCCCAGAAGATTTGAGGCTGTTATAGTAGCATAGGGTGGACCAACTCCATATTAATGCCCATGATTTTGGAATGAGCTGTTTGTCAAGCTGGTTTCCACATACTTTTGGTCATGTAGTGTAGATGCACACATATACACACATTGTATTGTATACATGTATGCAAACACACTCACATACACACAGAGGTCTGACCTGTACTTGGTGCCTCTGTAGAGCTGCAGGAAGGAAGCCAGGACACCAGGCAGGTAACAGAGAGACAGCATGATCAGAGACACAATGGGACATACCTGGCGAGAACACACACACACACCTTGAACAGCTGATAACACACACAGAAACACAAACACAAACACATCGAGGGCCTGTGGCCAGTACCTTGTTAGCCAGTGAGACCATGATTCTGAAGGAGATGTCTTTGCCCTGGGTGACGTATGCATAGATGATGTCTCTGATCAGCAGGTAGAAGAAGAAGGCAGCACTGAGGCCAGTGGCGATGTACAGGGGGAGCCTCCACTGGGGGAACAGCTGCAGGGGGAAGTCCTCCAGCTCCCGGGCCACTGAGAGAAAGCCCCGGTCCAGGGCACTGAAACCCAGCTTGGTGGCTACCGCCATCACTGCCTGTTTGGCCTCCACACTTTCCCCGCAGATATACACCTGACATATATTTATGCACATACAGTGGAGTCCGAAATTATTGACACCCTTTCTAAATATGCACAAAAATACCTACATAAAATAAATCATTCAAATACTGAGCTATAATGTATGTTCCAAAAATTTGGGAAATTATATTATTTTATACTAATACTTGTGCTTAGTGAAAGATATTTTGTTTAACAAGTAATACTCTTTAAAAAAGGTATTGACACCCCTGTTTTCAATACCTCACTTTGCGAGATTAACGACATTGAGCCTTATTGTAACGGTTTTCTTTATGAGAAGGAGAGTCGGACCAAAATGCAGCGTGTAGATTGCGATCCATGTTTTAATGAACAAACGTAAAACACGAATCAGTACAAACACTACAAAATAAAGAACGTGATGAACGTAACGAAAAACCTAAACAGCCCTATCTGGTGAAAACACATAGACAGGAACAATCACCCACAAACACAGTGAAACCCAGGCTACCTAAATATGGTTCCCAATCAGAGACAATGACGAACACCTGCCTCTGATTGAGAACCATATCAGGCCGAACATAGAACTAGACAAACTAGACATGTAACATAGAATGCCCACTCAGATCACACCCTGACCAATCAAAACATAGAAAATACAAAGTAAACTATGGTCAGGGCGTGACAGTACCCCCCCCCCAAGGTGCGGACTCCGGCCGTAAAACCTGAACCTATAGGGGAGGGTCTGGGTGGGCATCTGTCCGCGGTGGCGGCTCTGGCGCTGGACGTGGACCCCACTCCATGACAGTTTTAATCCCCCTCCTAAACGTCCCTAAATAGGTTACCCACCACAATGATAACATGGGACAGAGGGACAGCTCGGGACAGAGGTAACTCGGGACAGATGGGTAGCTCAGCACTGAGAGGAAGCTCAGCACTGAGAAGAAGCTCAGCACTGAGAAGAAGCTCAGCACTGAGAGGAAGCCCAGGCAGGTAGTAGAAACTACCAGAACCTGGCTGGCTGGCGGTTTCAGCAGATCCTGGTCGACTAGCAGATCTGGAAGAATCTGGTCGACTGGCGGATCTGGGAGAATCTGGTCGACTGGCGGATCTGGGAGAATCTGGTCGACTGGCGGATCTGGGAGAATCTGGACGACTGGCGGATCTGGGAGAATCTGGTCGACTGGCAGATCTGGAAGAGTCTGGTCGACTGGCAGATCTGGAAGAGTCTGGTCGACTGGCAGATCTGGAAGAGTCTGGACGACTGGCAGATCTGGAAGAGTCTGGACGACTGGCAGATCTGGAAGAGTCTGGACGACTGGCAGATCTGGAAGAGTCTGGACGACTGGCAGATCTGGAAGAGTCTGGACGACTGGCAGATCTGGACGACTGGCAGATCTGGAAGAGTCTGGACGACTGGCAGATCTGGAAGAGTCTGGACGACTGGCAGATCTGGAAGAGTCTGGACGACTGGCAGATCTGGAAGAGTCTGGACGACTGGCAGATCTGGAAGAGTCTGGTCAACTGGCAGATCTGGAAGAGTCTGGTCGACTGGCAGATCTGGGAGAGTCTGGTCGACTGGCAGCTCTGGCTGCTCCATGCTGACTGGCTGCTCCATGATGACTGGCAGCTCCATGATGACTGGCAGCTCCATGATGACTGGCAGCTCTGGCTGCTCCATGCTGACTGGCTGCTCCATGCTGACTGGCAGCTCTGGCTGCTCCATGCTGACTGGCTGCTCCATGCTGACTGGCAGCTCTGGCTGCTCCATGCTGACTGGCTGCTCTGGCTGCTCCATGCTGACTGGCTGCTCCATGCTGACTGGCTGCTCCATGCTGACTGGCGGCCCTGGCTGCTCCATGCTGACTGGCGGCCCTGGCTGCTCCATGCTGACTGGCGGCCCTGGCTGCTCCATGCTGACTGGCTGCTCCATGCTGACTGGCAGCTCTGGCTGCTCCATGCTGACTGGCTGCTCCATGCTGACTGGCGGCCCTGGCTGCTCCATGCTGACTGGCGGCCCTGGCTGCTCCATGCTGACTGGCGGCCCTGGCTGCTCCATGCTGACTGGCGGCCCTGGCTGCTCCATACTGACTGGCGGCCCTGGCTGCTCCATACTGACTGGCGGCCCTGGCTGCTCCATACTGACTGGCGGCCCTGGCTGCTCCATGCTAACTGGCAGCTCTGGCGGCTCCTTGCAGACTGGCAGCTCTGGCGGCTCCTTGCAGACTGGCAGCTTTGGCGGCATCCTGCAGACAGGCAGCTCTGGCGGCTCCTTGCAGACTGGCAGCTCTATGCAGACTGGCAGCTCCTTGCAGACTGGCAGCTCCTTGCAGACTGGCAGCTCCTTGCAGACTGGCAGCTCCTTGCTAACTGGCAGCTCCTTGCTAACTGGCAGCTCCTTGCTAACTGGCAGCTCTATGCTAACTGGCAGCTCTATGCTAACTGGCAGCTCTTTGCTAACTGGCAGCTCTTTGCAAACTGGCAGTTCTGAACAGGCGGGAGACTCCGGCAGCGCTGTAGAGAAGGAAGGCTCTAACAGCGCTAAACAGGCGGGAGACTCCGACAGCGCTGGAGAGGAGGAGGGCTCCGACAGCGCTGGACAGGCGAGGCGCACTGTAGGCCTGATGCGTGGTGCTGGCACTGGTGGTACTGGGCCGAGGACACGCACAGGAAGCCTGGTGCGGGGAGCTGCTACCGGAGGGCTGGGGTGTGGAGGTGGTACTGGAAAAACCGGACCGTGCAGGCGCACTGGAGCTCTTGAGCACCGAGCCTGCCCAACCTTACCTGGTTGAATGCTCACGGTCGCCCTGCCAGTGCCGCGAGGTGGAATAGCCCGCACTGGGCTATGCAGGCGAACCGGAGACACCGAGCGCAAGGCTGGTGCCATGTAAGCCGGCCCAAGGAGACGCACTGGGGACCAGCTGCGTAGAGCCGGCTTCATGGCATTAGGCTCGACGCTCAATCTAGCCCGGCAGACACGCGGAGCTGGAATATACCGCACCGGGCTATGCACCCGCACTGGAGACACCGTGCGCACCACTGCATAACACGGTGTCTGTCCGGTCTCTCTAGCCCCCCGGTAAGCACAGGGAGTCTGCCCAGGTCTCCTACCTGGCATAGCCATACTCCCTGTTAGCCCCCCCCCCAAGACATTTTTGGGGCTGCCTCTCAAGCTTCCATCCGCGTCGCCGAGCTTTCCTTCTCATACCAGCGCCTCTCTGCTTTCACCGCCTCCATTCTACGGTAACCTTCCTCGCACTGCTCCAGCGAATCCCAGGCGGGCTCCGGCACTCTCCCTGGGTCGGCCGCCCACCCATCTCCTCCCAAGTAGTATACTCCATACTGTACTCCTCCTTGGGCTGTTCCTGTTGTTTCTTCTCCCGCTGCACCTTAGTGCGGCTACACTCCCCTGGTTTAGCCCAGGGTCCTCTCCCGTCGAGGATTTCCTCCCATGTCCAGAAATCCTTATTGCGCTTCTCCTCGCGCTGCTCCTGCCTGTTGACACGCTGCTTGGTCCGTTGGTGGTGGGTGATTCTGTAACGGTTTTCTTTATGAGAAGGAGAGTCGGACCAAAATGCAGCGTGTAGATTGCGATCCATGTTTTAATGAACAAACGTAAAACACGAATCAGTACAAACACTACAAAATAAAGAACGTGATGAACGTAACGAAAAACCTAAACAGCCCTATCTGGTGAAAACACATAGACAGGAACAATCACCCACAAACACACAGTGAAACCCAGGCTACCTAAATATGGTTCCCAATCAGAGACAATGACGAACACCTGCCTCTGATTGAGAACCATATCAGGCCGAACATAGAACTAGACAAACTAGACATGTAACATAGAATGCCCACTCAGATCACACCCTGACCAATCAAAACATAGAAAATACAAAGTAAACTATGGTCAGGGCGTGACACTTATTCTAAAATGTGCCGCGTTTCAGAAAACTAGGTGTATGTCGTGGGTACACAACTACACACAAGAGCCATTTGAACGTAATCTTTTTTTTAAGCAAAATGCGTTTATTGGCAGAAATGCCTTCTGGAACATGTGAACTTTCATGTGCCTTAATAACAAACTTGTATGCCATCTGTAAATACCAAATATATATTTTTTAATTACCAGCCTAGTTGGTTTAGCCACTGAAAAGGCAGCAACCTTCCCGCAAGCCATGATTGGCTGAGATAACGAGTGGGCTGGATATGCTGAGAGATGAGTTCGGATTGGACTAGTATGTGTAGGTAATCCTGTCTAACACGGCTTCTAAAACAGAACTGCATAAGAGTTTGAAGTATGAGTTTGAAATCTGTGGAAGTATGATAGCTAAGGAGATGGAGAAAACACTTGTCTCCGGATTACATCTTTAAGTATCCATGACAAGGAGAAGCATCCAACCATAATGTATAAACGGGTAAGCTAGTCTAGCCTTGACAAAATACTCCACTATGAAAGTATCCATTTCAATAGAATGTCACTGCGACAACGGCTGATCGAAGTAGCTGGTAAAGCTAGAAACAAGTCAAAACATTGTTTGGAAAGTTGATTTTAGTTGCCTGGTTTGCTAGATTGACGTATACTAAATACATTTTTAAATGGGTGGGTTTATTGGTGTTAAGGGCTAGGCTAGGATTTTCTCCTACCATATCTTTTGTGTTATTCTCCTACATTACTATAACATTTCTACGAACTTCAAAGTGTTTTCTTTCCAATGGTACCAATTATATGCATATCCTGGCTTCAAGGCCTGAGCAACAGGCAGTTTTCTTTGGGCATGTCATTCAGGCGGAAATTGAGAAAAAAGAGGCCTGGCCCTAAGAAGTTATTTAAATACATTAGTTATGCTATTTTGGACCACCAAGCTGCTAATGCAGCCTTTCATTTTTTGTGTTTATACTTTTTCCTAACGACAACGACAAGTTTGATGCCGGACGACAATAGAATGTTCCTGATGTCAATGCAACAACTGTCGATAGACTTAGTTTAAACTAACCTTTAGTCTTGAAATATTTGGTCTTGCGTGAATCCTAAAAGAGATGGGTGGGGGTAAGGCTTAAGAGGGTGTGAATGATGCTGAATGGGTGTTCTTTCTTAAAACTGAGGTTTCAAAGCAGAATTACTTTCCCATTGTTTCTCAACTGTAGTGTATGATACACTATTTTCTAGCTCTGAGCCTCTACTTTGTAAAATGTAAAAAAACACAATTTCAAATGTTGCTACATAAGACAGAATCGAGACGATATTTTGCTTACACTGGTCCTTGGGTCCTTGTTAAGGTCAATGGCATCATTAACTTTACCTAGTACCTGGATTTTTTACAAAAAACTTGATTGCCTCTACCAGGATGCCGGAACTCGGATGAAAGTGTATTTCCAGCAAGACAATAACCCCAAGCACTAATAAAATCCACAAAGAAGTGGTTAATTGTCCTCCACAATGCACAATACAGGTTTCTAGCTCCAGAATGAAGCTGTACTTATTCAGCACGGAGGAGAGAAAGTAAGACAACCATTTTCAGGCCTTGCCATATATTTTGAAACTATAATTTAGCCACTCAGGAACATTCCCTGTCTTCTAGGTAAGCAACTCCAGTGTAGATTTGGTCTTGAGTTTTAGGTTATTGTCCTGCTGAAAGGTGAATTCAGCTACCAGTGTCTGGTGGAAAGCAGACTGAACCAGGTTTTCCTGTAGGATTTTGCTCATGCTTTTATTTATTGTATTTTTATTTCACCTTTATTTAACCAGGTAGGCCAGTTGAGGACAAGTTCTCATTTACAACTGCGACCTGGCCAAGATAAAGCAAAGCAGTGTGACAAAAACAACAACACAGAGTTACACATAAACAAACGTACAGTCAATAACACAACAGAAAAATCTATGTTTATCTATTTTTTTTTAACCTTTATTTAACTAGGCAAGTCAGCTAAGAACAAATTCTTATTATCAATGACGGCTGAGGAACAGTGGGTTAACTGCCTTGTTCAGGGGTAGAACGACAGATTTTTACCTTGTCAGCTCGGGATTCAATCTAGCAACCTTTCAGTTACTAGCCCAACGCTCTAACAACCTTTCAGTTGCAAGATTTAGCATTAACACTGGAGTGATAGATGTGCAGATGATGATGTGCAAGTAGAGGTATTGGGGTGCAAAAGAGCAAGAAGATAAATAACAATATGGGGATGAAGTTGTTGTTGAAGTAGTTGGGTGTGCTATTTACAGATTGGCTGTGTACAGGTACAGTGATCGGTAAGCTGCACTGACAGCTGATGCTTAAAGTTAGAGAGGGAGATATAAGACTCCAGCTTCAGTGATTTTTGCAATTCATTCCAGTCATTGGCAGCAGAGAACTGGAAGGAAAGGCGGCCAAAAGGATGTGTTGGCTTTGGGGATGACTAGTGAAATATACCTGCTGGAGCGCATGCTACAGGTGGGTGTTGCTATGGTGATCAGTGGGCTGAGATAAGGCTGGGCTTTACCTAGCACAGACTTATAGATGACCTGGACCCAGTGGGCTTGGCGACGAATATGCGAATATGTAGCGAGGGCCAGCCATCGAGAGCATACAGATCGCAGTGATGGGTAGTATATGGGGCTTTGGTGACAAAACGGATGACACTGTGATAGACGACATCCAATTTGCTGAGTAAAGTGTTTGGCGGCTATTTTTAAATTACAAAAGTCAAGGATAGTCAGTTTTACGAGGGTATGTTTGAGTGAAGTAGGTTGTGATGCTTAGCTCTATTCCATTAAATGTTTATCCTGAAACATGTCCCAGTCCTTAACGATTACAAGCATACTCATAACACGATGAAGCCCCCACTATGCTTGAAAATAGATGGAGTGGTACTCAGCAATGTGTTGCATTGGATTTGCCCAACAAATATAACACTTGGTATTCAGGACAAAAAGTGAATCGCTTTTCCACATTTTTTGCAGGATTACTTTAGTGTCTTGTTGCAAACATGATGCATGTTTTGGAATATTTTTATTCTGTACAGGCTTTCTTCTTTTCACTCAACTACAATGTTGTTGATCCATCCTCAGTTTTCTCATAAACCCTGTACAGACAGACTGTATCTTTGTATTGACTGGGTATATTGACACACCATACAAAGTGTAATGAACAACTTGGCCATGATCAAAGGGATATTCAATGTCTGCTTTTTTTTACCCATCTGTCAATAGGTGCCCTTTGCGAGATATTGGAAATCAAATAACATTTTATTTGTCACGCCGTATACAAGCACTTAACCAACAATGCAGGTTTATGAAACATACCCCCCAAAAAGTGAGAAATAAAAGTAACAAATAATTAAAGAACAGCAGTAAAATAACAATAGTGAGGTTCTATACAGGGGGTACCGGAACAGAGTCAATGTAAAGGGGGCACCGGTTAGTGAAGGTAATTGAGGTAATATGTACTTGAAGGTAGAGTTAAAGTAACTATGCATAGATAATAACAGGGAGTAGCAGCAGCGCAATGCAAATAGTCTGGTTAGCCATTTGATTATATGTTCAGGTGTCTTATGGCTTGGGATTAGAAGCTGTTTAGAAGCCTCTTGGACCTAGACTTGGCGCTCAGTTACTGCTTGCCGTAAGGTAAAAGAACAGTCTATGACTAGGGTGGCTGGAGTCTTTGACAATTTCTAGGGCCTTCCTCTGACACTGCCTGGTATAGAGGTCCTGGATGACAGGAAGCTTGGCCCTGGTGATGTAATGGACCTTACGTACTACCCTCTGCAGTGCCTTGAGATTGGAGGCCAAGCAGTTTCCATACCAGGCAGTGGTGCAACATGTCAGGGTGCTCTCGATGGTGCAGCTGTAGAACCTTTTGAGGAAGGTTTTGATGCATACCCATTTAGGCGAGGTGCTGGCTAGCGGAGTGGAACACTTAACAAAATAAAGGAGAGCCGCACGCTCTAGGAGCTCAGATGCCATATATTTTTTTAACGTTTTCTTAGTTACAGTAAACCAGCGTGTGGGTAAAAATCACTGGGGAAGCTAAGCCAGTAAAAAAATAGCCAAATTACAACCTGTGTTGTGATAATTCCATTGTTTGCTATATAAACTGTTAGTTAATTTGCCTTGGGACCGTGATATACAAGTCCGAGACAATATGAAGACACAGTGGCAGAATAATATACAACCACACCTTTTTTTCATCACAACACCAGAGAGCATCCTCTGTCCAGTGAAGTCCACAAAACATATTAAATGTAACAAACAGTAACATGACCTACAGCATGGTGAAGTAATTTAATGTTTTCGGACTAATAAACAATCATTGATTTAGAACCACGGAGAGTGGTTCTACCACAAGTCCCAAAGAAAACAGGAGCTGCCTCCACTATTCCAGCACCATTTCAACATCATCAAATCACCTCTGATTAGTCTAAAAGAGTGAAAATGAAAAGACACCAAACATAATTTAGTCCAGTCAAGGTAAGCTAAATAAGATGTGGCTGTCAATGGTTCTGATTTGTGTGTGTGCGTGCGTGTTTGTGTGTAGCGCATGGGTGAACGCTGATCTACAAAATTAGATATCAGTGCATATCTTCAGGACAGTATTAAGTTGTAACGACACCAGCAACATTGTGAAACACACAGGCTTACATCCTGCCTTTGCATTAATGTTTAATTTCACGCCTTCGAGCAGCTCTGACATTCGTAACAAGGTTATATTTATCCTAGCATGATAGAACCTCTGACAGCTAAATCACGCAACATACTCAGTAAGCTCACCGTTTATTTCCATTGTCAGTTTATTATGGTATACTGTCAGCTGAACGACATCTAGTGTCATGGCCTTTTCAATTTACACAATTATGGAAAGTTACCAGATAGCATAAAAGATACTTGGTTGTAATTTGTTTGAGGGATAATGGTTACTCTGTCTGTTCTGCCTTTAGTCTGGAAGGCAAGGCCTGTTGAGCATGTCGCTGGTGGTCAATTTCATCTGGTTTCTGTACCTCTGGATCTCACATGGAGACAGCACGTAGTCCCAAATGTGGACATCTGTCAGCAGGCCAACAAATGACTAATGCTGGTTGAAACGCCCGCTGAACGGATCCTGAAACAGTAAACAACAACATGTTGTGTTCTGTAATGGAATGCTTTCTTGTTCTTTTCAATGTTGGATGCTTTATTTTCAAGCAGAAAAGACTATGTGCATTTTTCATCTTACATTTCATTCGACTTGAAAAAATAAACAGGCGCAAATTGTGTACTCTACCAAAAGTTTAAGTAGTAGTGAGCAAAGACAAACCGTTAAACATAAACAGAATAAGTTTTACTATCTACTATTTACTGTCACATTTCATTGCAGTTATCACAGTGACTATCTACATTGAGGTACAGCACAGCATGTTGTAATCACCACAATTACTAGTAGGAATTTCTCCATCTCGTAAGAATAAACAAACGGTTATTTTGTCTTAACTTTTTTAATGCATATTATAAACATCTGCCCTGTATGTTACTGAGCAGAACAGTAATATACCATTTATCATAGCTGTGATGAAAAACATTTGCCCTGTATGCTAAAAAGCAGACCATTTTATTTAGATTCAAGGTGCAATGTTTGTTGTTTTAAGGAGACCAAGGCGCAGCGATATTTGTGGTCACCATATTTATTTAAATGAGAACCAGCAACAAAATAACAAAGTGAAACCAAAACGACTGTACCGTTCCGTAGGCTACAAGAGCTGTACAAAAACAAGATCCCACAACATAGGTGGGGAAAAAGGCTACCTAAGTATGATTCCCAATCAGAGACAACGATAGACAGCTGCCTCTGATTGGGAACCACACTCCCCCTAACACCCCACATCACACTCCCCCTAACACCCCACATCACACCCTGATCTCACCAAATAGAGAAATAAAACGGCTCTCTAATGTCAGGGCGTGACACATTAGTGACACACATGTTATTAGCATTGCAACAGGTTTAACATCAATTTGTAAAATACATGAACTTACCTTGTGGGTTGTCAAAGTGCCTTGATGGTGTGTGTGAGGGAGAGAGCTGAATACTTTATCTACTTGTTTCATTTCTATCATCAGCAGTTATGACACAAAAAAGGAAACAGGTATATAATGCAAAGTTGACAGGCATTATTGACCTAAACAGGTATTATTATTCACCAGTTCCCTTACTTATAGAAATATTGACTCAGTCACACAAGAGGAAACATCAGCATAATAGACAACTTGAACTTTAATAGATTTTAGATCTTTTTTTGAGTTCATCAAGAAATGATTCCTAAACTGGGAATTTTACATCAGGGTTTTCATTAATACTGTAGATATGTATTGAAGAACATAACAATATAAATATTTATTTGATCCAGGTGAACAATAGCAGTCACAAGTTTTGATATAACATTGATAATGTAGTACTTTACAAACACGTTCATAAAAATAGGAAAGCATGCGGTTTAATAATCTACAGATGAAATTATGACAAACTTCAGAGTGGTGAAAGTGCACAGTTATGAGCTTGGTGCTCCTTTCCAAGAAGTATTAAGGGTATTTTTCTGGTAATATCATGATTGATGTGCTCGGCTGCTGTTTGAGAAATACAAATACTCTTCTGTCCATAATAATCTCATCATGTAGGCTATACCCACACTGTATCTGCGAGCTGTTCTATTGGCAGAGTTGAAAATGGAACACATTTAGCTTCTATTTTTTTATTTGGTACATGGGAATTTAACCACATAATATATTTTTATGTTGACTATATCACGCACAACATTTCACCCACATGTCAATTTGATGGAAACATCTCTGGTGGGAAAATGCACATTTTGTTTTTGTGCATTTTAGAATATTCTCATGAAACCTGGATTTACAACAAGCGTTATCTTTAAAATGGTGTAAAATACATGTATGTTTGAGGGACTTTAATTATGGGATTTCTGTTGTTTTGAATTTGGCGCCCTGCAGTTTCACTGGCTGTTGACGAGGTGAGACACTACCGTCCCACATACCCTAGAGAGGTAATTTCTGGACTATTAAGCGCACCTGAATATAAACCGCACCCACTAAATAAAAAAATAAAAAAATAATTTTGTACATAAGCCGCAGGCAGCCACGTCTATAACAAATTAACTTTACACAGCCTTTAAACAAAACACGGCTCGTAACAGTAGCCTACCAAGAAAGTCATTGGTCACTATCTTCCTCCTCCTGTGCACTGAAACCACTGAAGTCATCTCCTTTCCTTCGGCGTCGGAGTTGAATAGAATTGCTTCATCCGATGTTGGATCGCTGCCCTCTTCAACACGCAGCAGTCCAGCATTTCGAAACCCGTTGATGATAGTGGATTTTTTGACAATACTCCACGCTGTCAGCAGCTCTATTTCCTTTTCCAACAGCCAGATCGATCGCCTTCAACTTGAAAGCTACATCATATGCATTTCTCCGTGTCTTTGCCATGATGAGGGTGACAAAATGACTACTGTAATCAGAATGATGGGAAGTTTGAGCACGCTCGATTTATGTCACATTATGTGATGGTGGCATGAATCTTGTGAAAGCGGGAAAAATCCATAAATTAGCTGAGTCATTGTATAAACCGCAAGGTTCAAAGCGTGGGAAAAAAGTAGCGGCTTATAGTCCGGAAATTACGGTACCCATTTATTTTACTGAGGCAATAAACATAATTAGTCCAAAAGATCCCACTTGTCAGACTTTGGTTGAATCAACACTGTTTACACATTGTTCCTGTGTTTTTAGTGTTGGTACAAGCGCTTTCTGGGAGTATGTCTTTGTGCTTTGTCTCTACATTCTGCATGCACCTAAAAGTTAATCTATGTATTTAGATATTTGGCATCTACACAAACATCCAGCTATATCCACCACAAAAGGAAGTGCTCCCTATAAAAGAAGACACTGCGAGCCACTTTGTCTATCTAGTGATGAAAGGGAAGCCTGTTGCTGGGTTTCAGAGAGTCTGTTTTCTGGAGGAAATAACAACACTCTGCTCCAGAGAGGATCACACTGATAGATGTGTTTTCACAAAATATAAATTGAAAAACTTTTACACGTCTTTGAAACCTGTGTTTCATCTGGGGATAACTGTACAATCAGTCAAAGAAGAGAGAGGATATACAGTAAGAGAGGATATGAGAGAGAAAGAGCTTTCACCATTCTCTTTACATAAGAGAGAACTAGTGTCTGGTTGACATACGGTTGAAAATATATGCATTAAAATGCAACAATGTAATACAAAAATAAATACAACTGCATATCAATTAAATGTTATTAACAGCTAACGTTAGTATTCAGCTAACCACGGTTGGTGGTCATCAGCTATCCTTTAGCTCGAAAAGCTATCGCCAGTTTTGTACAACGCGACTCAGACCAGAGCATACCGGACCTATTTTCTCTCCATATCCCCGGATTTCTACCCCAAGCTCTGGACATTTACACCTGGATCTTGCAGCTAGCTAGCTGCTATCCGAGTGACTATTGGCTTACGTCGGTTCCGGAGCAAACATCAATTATTCCGGAGCTAGTCAGCTGAAGAGTTCCATCAGCCGCTCCTGGGCTGCAATCACCTATCCGGACCCTTCACGACTGGACTACTGACGTTATCTGCCCAAGGGAGTTATCCAACTGGCCCCTCCATCGTGACCTGGATGCCCAACTGCGGCCCGCTAATCGTTAGCTGTCTTATCGGCTGGTATCTGAATAGGTCTATCGGACAATTTTCTTGGGATGCTATAACTATATCTATTTTGCCAATTGGATTGGTCCCCTCTACCACACGGAACCCCACTAAATCTACTGACGGAAAACGCATGAGGTGGCTAAAAACAGACCTCCATCCTCTGCCAGCTTGCTACCCATGGCCCGGCTAGCTGTCTGAATCGCTGTGACCCCAACCAACCTCACTACTCACTGGACCCTTATGATCACTCGGCTAAACATGCCTCTCCTTAATGTCAATATGCCTTGTCCATTGCTGTTATGGTTAGTGTTTATTGGCTTATTTCACTGTAGAGCCTCTAGCCCTGCTCATTATACCTTATCCAACCTTTAAGTTCCACCATTCACACATGGAACGACATCACCTGGTTTCAATGATGTTTCTAGAGACAATATCGCTCTCATCACTCAATGCCTAGGTTTACCTCCACTGTATTCACATCCTACCATACCTTTGTCTGTACATTGTACCTTGAGGCTATTTTATCGCCCCCAGAAACCTCCATTTACTCTCTGTTCCGGACATCCTAGACAACCAATTCGCATAGCTTTTAGCAGTGCCCTTATCCTACTCCTCCTCTGTTGATGTAGAGGTGAATCCAGGCCCTGCAGTGCCTAGCTCCACTCCTATTCCCCGGGCGCTCTCTTTTGATGACTTCTGTAACCGTAATAGCCTTGGTTTCATGCATGTTAACATTAGAAGCCTCCTCCCTACGTTTGTTTTATTCACTGCTTTAGCACACTCTGCCAACACGGATGTCCTAGGCGTGTCTCAATCCTGGCTTAGGAAGACCCCCAAAAACTCTGAAATCTCCATCCCTAACTACAACATTTTCAGACAAGATAGAATGGCCAAAGGGGGCGGTGTTAGCCTGCAGAGTTATGCCCTACTATCCAGGTCTGTACCCAAACAATTTGAACTTCTACTTTTAAAAATCCACCTCTCTAAAAACAAGTCTCTCACTGTTGCCGCCTGCTATAGACCACCCTCTGCCCCCAGCTATGCTCTGGACGCCATATGTGAACTGATTGCCCCCATCTATCTTCAGAGCTCGTGCTGCTAGGTGACCTAAACTGGAACATGCTTAACACCCCAGCCATCCTACAATCTAAGCTTGATACCCTCAATCTCACACAAATTATCAATGTACCTACAAGGTACCACCCCAAAGCCGTAAACATGGGCACCCTCATAGATATCATCCTAACCAACTTCCTCTCTAAATACACCTCTGCTGTTTTCAACCAAGATCTCAGCGATCACTGTCTCATTGCCTGCATCCTTAATGGGTCAGCTCCCTGAAACACTTCAGCGAGCAGGCCTTTCTAATCGACCTGGCCCGGGTGTCCTAGAAGGTTATTGACCTCATCCCGTCAGTAGAGGATGCCTTTAAAAAAAATATGTAAATGCCTTCCTCACCATCTTAAATAAGCATGCCCCATTCAAGAAATTTAGAACCAAGAACAGATATAGCCCTTGGTTCTCTCCAGAACTGACTGCCCTTAACCAACACAAAAACATCCTATGGCGTTCTGCATTAGCATCGAATAGTCCCCGTGATATGCAACTTTTCAGGGAAGTTAGGAACCAATATACACAGGCAGTTAGAAAAGCCAAGGCTAGGTTTTTCAAGCAAAAATTTGCTTCCTGCAACAAACTCAAAAAAGTTCTGGGACACCGTAAAGTCCATGGAGAATAAGAACACCTACCAGCTGCCCACTGCACTGAGGATAGGAAACTCTGTCACCACCGATAAATCCACTATAATTGAGAATTTCAATAAGCATTTTTCTACGGCTGGCCATGCTTTCCACCTGGCTACCCTTACCCCGATCAACAGCGCTGTACCCCCCACAGGAACTCGCCCAAGCCTTCCAATTTTCTCCTTCTCCCAAATCCAGTCAGCTGATGTTCTGAAAGAGCTGCAAAATCTGGACCCCTACAAATCAGCCGGGCTAGACAATCTGGACCATTTCTTTCTAAAATGATCTGCTGAAATTGTTGAAACCCCTATTACTGGCCTGTTCAACCTCTCTTTCTGAGATTCCCAAAGATTGGAAAGCAGTTGCGGTCATCCCCCTCTTCAAAGGGGGGGGGGGGGGGGGGGGGAACTCTTGACTCAAACTGCTACAGACCTACATATATCCTACCCTGCCTTTCTAAGGTCTTCGAAAGCCAAGTCAAACAGATTACCGACCATTTCGAATCCCACCGCACCTTCTCCGCTATGCAATCTGGTTTCAGAGCTGGTCATGGGTGCACCTCAGCCACGCTCAAGGTCCTAAACGATATCTTAACCGCCATCGATAAGAAACAATACTGTGCAGCCGTATTCATTGACCTAGCCAAGGCTTTTGACTGTCAATCACCACATCCTTATCGGCAGACTCGATAGCCTTGGTTTCTCAAATGATTGCCTCGCCTGGTTCACCAACTACTTCTCTGATAGAGTTCCGTATGTCAAATCGGAGGGCCTGTTGTCCAGGCCTCTGGCAGTGGCTATGGGAGTGCCACAGGGTTCAATTCTTGGGCCGACTCTTCTCTGTATACATCAATGATGTCGCTCTTGCTGCTGGTGAGTGTCTGATCCATCTGGACACTGTGTTAACACTCCAGATGAGCTTCAATGCCATACAAATATTATTCTGTGGCCTCCAACTGCTCTTAAATACAAGTAAAACCAAATGCATACTCTTCAACCGATCGCTGCCTGCACCTGCCCGCCCGTCCAGAATCACTATTCTGGACGGTTCTGACTTAGAATATGTGGACAACTACAAATACCAAGGTGTCTGGTTATACTGTAAACTCTCCTTACAGACGCACATCACACATCTCCAATCCAAAGTTAAATCTAGAATTGGCTTCCTACTTCGCAACAAAGCATCCTTCACTCATGCTGCCAAACATATCCTCGTAAAACGGACCATCCTACCGATCCGCCATCCGTTTTGTCACCAAAGCCCCATATACTACCCACCACTGCGACCTGTACGCTCTCGTTGGCTGGCCCTCGCTTCATACTCGTCGCCAAACCCACTAGCTCTAGCTCCTGGTCACCATAGCAGCACCCACCTGTAGCATGCGCTCCAGCAGGTAAAGCTCTCTGGTCAACCACAAAACCAATTCTTCCTTTGGCCGCCTCTCCTTCCAGTTCTCTGCTGCCAATGACTGGAACAAACTACAAAAATCTCTGAAACACTTACCTCCCTCAAGAGTTAAGCACAAGCTGTCAGAGCAGCTCACAGATTACTGCACCAATACATCTCCCATCTATAATTTAGCCTAAAAACGACCTCTTCCCCTACTGTATTTATTTAGCTCTTTTGCACCCCATTATTTCTATTTCGCACATTCTTCCACTGCAACTCTACCATTCCAGTGTTTTACTTGCTATATTGTATTTACTTCGCCACCATGGCCTTTCTTTTGCCTTTACCTCCCTTATCTCACCTCATTTGCTCACATCGTATATAGACTTATTTTTCTACTGTATGTTTGTTTTACTCCATGTGTAACTGTGTTGTCGTATGTGTCGAACTGCTTTGCTTTATCATGGCCAGGTCGTAATTGTAAATGAGAACTTGTTCTCAACTTGCCTACCTGGTTAAATAAAGGTGAAAAAAAATAATAACAAATTGTTGGTTTTTGATCCTAGAAACAAACGATGATTGAATATTAGCCAACGTTTGAGGGTATAATAGCAAAGGAACAAGAGTTCATGCCTTGAAGACAAAGCTGTCATCACACTGAGGGTGCAGTCAGTCAGTCAGCCCTGTACAGTATCAGTGGTTGGCTGTCTTTAGGGTTCCTTTGATCTGCCCCCCCCCCCTCCCATCCCTGGCGTATGATGGTTCGGTCCATGAGCAGCAGCTTGAGCAGCAGCACCACAGAGGGAAGCACCAGACACAGCATGTAGCCTGTTAGGGTGCACCACTTGTAGGTGGAGGAACTCAGGAACTTGTTCCAGCCATACAGGTAGGTGTGAGCCGTACACAACAGCAGAGTTGAACTGGTGGGGGAGAAAAGAACACAAACACATGAACCACACACACATACGCCAGGCATGTGCACAGATAGGTGATAGAGGTCTAAGGGAGTTTGAGCACCTGCCCTTTGTCATCCGATGAGAAAATAAACTGTTTGAATTTGTATATTTTCTCTAATCCCATTTAAATGAATGAATTGCCCATACAACTAGCTAATTTCTGTCCAGAGCCGCCAGAGCCTCCCGGCTCTGTTTTTCTACAAAGGGACCAGGACGACTGATCTGTGTAAAGGAAAGAATGGGGCCATGTATCGTGAGATTGAGTGAAAACCTATCAGCAAGGGCATTGATGATGAAACGTGGCTGGGTCTTTCAGCATGACAATGATCCCAAACACACCGCCCGGGCCACGAAGGTGTGGCTTCGTAAGAAGCATTTCAAGGTCCTGGAGTGGCGTAGCCAGTCTCCAGATCTCAACCCCATAGAAAATCTTTGGAGGGAGTTGAAAGTCCATGTTTCCCAGCAACAGCCCCAAAACATCACTGCTCTAGAGGAGATCTGCATGGAGGAATGGGCCAAAATACCAACAACAGTGTGTGAAAACTTACAGAAAACATTTGACCTCTGTCATTGCCAAGAAAGGGTATTTAACAAAGTATTGGGAACTTTTTTTATTGACCAAATACTTATTTTTCCACCATAATTTGCAAATAAATTCATTAAATCCTTTAATGTGATTTTCTGGATTTTTTTTCTCATTTTGTCTGTCATAGTTGAAGTGTACCTATGATGAAAATTACAGGCCTTTCTCATCTTTTTAAGTGGGAGAACTTGCACAATTGGTGGCTGACTAAATACTTTTTTGCCCCACTGTATGATTAGATACGCTGGTGTCATGACATTGGCGTGGGGTATAGGTTTATGGCAGTCATAATTACCTCTTCCCCCCCTTTTTCCTTCTCTAACCTACTGAGGTTACATTTTAAAAACCCTTGGTTAACATAGAGATTCTGGGAACATCAGTATGTGGGGGGGAAAATGAACTATATTCTGGTAATCCGAACAATTGAACATGTGCAGTGGTACTTAATGAATATGATGTCAGTTCAGTTGTCATCTGAGACATTCTCAATGATAAGATGACAAACTCTACAGTGGAAAGTCTATACATCAGAGTTATCAGATTCACATGGAATTGTTGTTCAATTTAAATGTGAAATTATTTGTGATGGGATGGAATGTGATTTTAGCTTCTAAAAATGTGAGATGTGGGTTTTCATAAGTTAAGGCTGCTCACTCAGTGGCCCGCCCACATGAAGAGACAGAGGTTGTAAAACTTTTCAAACATACCCTCCTCTTCCTTCCTATATAAGCTCTTGACGACAACATAACTATCTGTTCCAATGAGGTAGGATGACGATCCTATGTCAGAATGGTTCAGATAAAACTACAGAATGAAGCCAACATCAGCATGAGCTTTGGTTGCGAATGGTATGAACTTTGAACTCTTATTCACGACAGAAGTGATACCTCCTAGCCGTTGAGTTAGCGACCGCAGCTGCAAATGCAGGTTAGGAAGGAACAGAGAGAGTATCCCATCTACCACACAACGACGTTACTACAACTTATCCAAGTGACCACCAGAGACATTCTTCAAAGTACAGAGGACTCGGTTTGGCAAAACGGTCTTCCATCTACCACCAACCTACTGAAGCACAGCTCAGAGTAAATATTTATTGCATTTTCCTTTTCCAAATGAGCGGTAATTTAGAATACATAAGATACTGTATTTACGATAGCACAGCTTCTTCCCTTTGTTCCTCAGTCTCCTGCTCATTCACTCAAACCCAGCCCCTTTTCCTTTGTGTAACAAGCTGTCATATCTGTTCCGCCCGCTAGGGACGTTTTCCTATGACGTAGAGAATTATCTAGGTATAATTCATTCTTTGTATATGTAATTCTGTGTGATTAGTTAGGTATCTAGTAAATAAATAATTAAACCTAATTTTGTATTGCTGATTCAAATTGTTAGCTAGGGTTCTTGAAGATAATCTGAAAGTTGTAAATTCTTGGTTATGAGACTGAAGTAAGACGACGATTAATGTTGACTGCTATTGATGTAAAATATTACTAAATCTTTAAGAGTTTATTCAGAAGATAACAGCTCTATAAATATTATTTTGTGGTACCCGACTCTAGTTAATTACATTTACATGATTAGCTCAATCAGGTGATATTACTTACGGAGAAATTATTTTATAGAATAGCATGTCATAGCAATTAATCCGGCATTGCCAAAGACACGACACTGGGAAATAAACATATATTTGACAAGGAATTAAGTATAATGATTATGGTTCTAGATTACAGGAAACATCTGTTTCAGATGTTTGAAAAATGCCAAATTCTCCAACTTCAGGCCACCAGTCCGGACCATCACCAAGCCATCCTCAGACACTAATTTTGCCCCCTCAAATTTTTGGGGCAGATGACACCCCTGCACATGCATCTCTAGGTGAATTATCCTGGCCTGTTCTAATACATTCTTCCTAAATTACATCTGATGAATAATGTAACATTTAAATCACTGCACCAATTTGTGGGGAATGAATGAATTAGAGAATGAGCCGGAGTTTCTCCTGACCCAGTTGCATTTATGAATGAGTGTGTGTGTTCCCTGTAGCGATGGAAACACAGCTTATTATCCCCAGCGCATAACCTCTGGCTTGTCTGCTGAAAATCAGATTACTTTCCTGGAGTACTATTGCATTCTGGCCTGGATGTTGGCTTTGCACCCCGCATGAATACATCAATAGGGGAAACACTGGAGAGGAGGAGGAGATAAGTGTACAAATTAGGGCAGGTAATTCAAATCAAATTTATTTATATAGCCCTTCGTACATCAGCTGATATCTCAAAGTGCTGTACAGAAACCCAGCCTAAAACCCCAAACAGCAAGCAATGCAGGTGTTGAAGCAGGTTGGCTAGGAAAAACTCCCTAGAAAGGCCAAAACCTAGGAAGAAACCTAGAGAGGAACCAGGCTATGAGGGATGGCTAGTCCACTTCTGGCTGTGCCGGGTGGAGATTATAACAGAACATGGCCAAGATGTTCAAATGTTCATAAATGACCAGCATGGTCAAATAATAGGTCTGGGACAGGTAGCACGTCCGGTGAACAGGTCAGGATTCCATAGCCGCAGGCAGAACAGTAATTGCCAGGGACCACATGATACGATATTATCACGATACTTAGGTGCAATGCGATACGTAATGCAATTCTCACAATTCTATGTGTATCATGATTCAATACTTAGATTTTATTGCAATTTGATGTTGTTCACTATGTGTCTGCTGCAGAGAGACAAGAGCATGAGAAAATGTTCTTATCAGTCATGGAAATAAAAGTGCTGAAAACATTGGCATACTGTTTAAAAAGAATATGAGAACAAGCTAATGGATGAAAAATACCAGGGGCACAGCCGACTAGACCTAGCTAACTATCTAGCAACAAATTGATACTTGGAGTCAAAGTATCAATATAACATCGTCCAAAATAATATTGTGTTACGTAACTATCGATTTTCCACTCCACCGCTAGGAAAAAAATGGGCAGAAAATGTGCCTAGCAGGTGAGTCTGGACTAAGCATTCAGTGTGACCGGTCCTGCTGATCCCACCTGTATGAAGCTGAACTCCCTCCAGCTGAGAACGTTACTGACGGAGGGAAGAGATGTGATTCCTAACAGGACGTACAGGCCAATTCCTAGAATTCCCAGGGACAAGTAGGAGTCGCCACGCTAGGCCATTGTGTTATCAAACACTGTGGTCCTGTTCTCTCTGATCTGAGAGAGAGACCAGAGACAGGCAGAGACGAATAATCAAAACCAGTGCTTGAATCCTGCTATATACTGTAGGTGTGTGTCCAATGTACAGATGTATGATCTTAATATGACCAGTATTGTGTCACAGCAAAATAATCCTGCAGCAACAGGATTTGAATGTTTTGTCTGTTCACCCTTTTCCACTAACGTAATGTTACTTGATTGGTGGTTAGGCAATTAACTGACCAAAATTAGGCTACATGAAAGTGCAATGCTGTTAAGACATACTCCAGAACTTTGGTGACTAAGAAATTATTTTTTAAACCTCCTGCTTTGGGCTGGATGTCTCAATGTGTAGTTCATACATTCATAATCAATGAGCGAAATGACTTTCTTACCTCAATTAGCCACAAAATACTTAGTATGAAAGCGACTGTTTTCTTGAAGCTGTCCCATAACATTTTCCCTACATTTCCCCCATATGGGCCAGCCTCCTAACAATTTGAGTTCTAGCCAGACCATGATTCTGAAGGAGATGTCTTTGCCCTGGGTGACGTATGCATAGATTATGTCTCTGATCAGCAGATAGAAGGCAGCGCTGAGGCCGATGGCGATGTACAGGGGGAGCCTCCACTGGGGGAACAGCTGCAGGGGGAAGTCCTCCAGTTCCCGGGCCACTGAGAGAAAGCCCGGGTCCAGGGCACTGAGACACAGCTTGGTGGCTACCGCCATCACCGCCTGCTTGGCCTTTGCACTTTCCCCGCAGACATACACCTGACATATTTATGCACATACAGTGGGGTCCGAAATCAATTACGCCCTTGATAAAGATCAGCAAAAATGCCTGTACAAAATAAATCATTCAAATACATTCAAAAATTTGGGAAATTATAATACTTTGTACTAATACAATTGCTGAGAGAAAGATATTTTGTTTAACAAGTAATAAAAAAAAAAAGTCAAAAAGGTAGGGGTCAATTATTGACAAACCAGTTTTCAATAGCTCACTTTGTGAGGATAACAACACTGAGCCTTTTCTAAAATGATAGAAAAATGCAAATGCCTGGAGTTTGCTAAACGGCATTGGCACTTGGATTGAGACGGGTGCTTTTGTCAGATGGCATGACAATAGAGCTCCTTGGACAAGCATGCCAGTTGTGGATTTAGCGTTGAAATACAGAAGTATATGCAGAAAAGTAGCTGCATTTACATTTGAGTAATTCAGCAAACACTTATCCACAGCGACTTACAGGAGCAATTGGGGTTAAGTGCCTTGCTCAAGGGCACATCACCTAGTCAGCTCAGGGACTCAAACCAGCAACCTCTCTGTTACTGGCCTAATGCACTAAACCACTAGACTACCTACCACCCCATATCTACTGTTAAATATGGTGGATCTTTGATGTTATGGGGCTATTTTGCTTCCATTCGTCCTGGGGCCCTTCATCCTAAGGTCAACTGCATAATTAACTTTACCCAGTGCCTTGACATTTTAACAAAAAAAACTGGTTGCCTCTGCCAGGATGTCGGAACTTGCCATCAAGTGGATCTTCCAGCAAGACAACAACCCCAAACACTAATAAAAATCCACAAAGAAATGGTTAATTGGACAAAAATAATTGCTTCAAATGTGTTCTCCAACTCATCAAACAAGTCAGAAAAAGGCCAGTGTCATTATCCTCACAAGGGGAAGGTTCTAGTGTGTCGAAAACAGGGGTGCCAATAAAATTGTTGTTTTATTATTACTTTCTCTGAGCAATTGTATTAGTATAAAATACAATTTCCCCAGAAAATTTGCATTGAAAATAGCTCAGTAATTGAAATACATATTTGACAGTCTTTAAATTGTTTTTTAAAAAATTGCTCAAGGGTCCCAATAAATATTGACCTGATGGTATTTTGACGAATTCAACTAACCTTTGTAGTTTATATTTGGTAGTCAACAAATAAATATGTTTTGTTTCTTTTCAAATAACTCAAATATTATTTGGTTTTCTGAGGTGTTCAAAATACCTTCAAACATTTTGGGGTTTTAAGGGAGGTGAAGTTGTATATCATAGAAAAGTATTGCCTTTTAAAACTATATTCAACTACCCAAAGTATTTGAAAAGTTGGCATTTTCAAATCAAATACAAAATAAATAAAAATTGCCCAGGTCTGGTAGGAGTGTGTCCCCATGTATGTGTGTGCGCGCGCATGCTTCTTTCTGTATGCTTCTCTTTACAGAGGATGCATAATACAGGTTTCTAGCTCCATGTTCTTAACACAGAGGAGAGAAAGTAAAAATCGACATGCTGACAGTCAAAATGTACAGTGCCTTGAAAAAGTATTCCACCCCTTGACTTTCTCCCCATTTTGATGTGTTACAACCTGCATTTGTTATGGATTAAATTGAGATTATATGTCACTGGCCTACACACAATACCGCAAAAGGTCAAAGTGGAATTATGTTTTTATTTTTTATAATGTATACAAAATGGAACGTCAGAACAAAGCTGTTCATCAGGAGCTTCATGAAATGGGTTTCCATGGCCAAACAGCCGCACACAAGCCTAATATCACCATAAGCAATGCCAAAGCGTCAGCTGGAGTGGTGTAAAGATCACAGCCATTCGACTCTAGAGCAGTGAAAACATTCTCTGGAGTGATGAATCACGCTTTACCATCTGGCAGTCCGAAGGACAAATGTGTCTTTGGCAGATACCATGAGAACGCTACCTGCCACCATGTATAGTGACCAACTGAAAAGTTTGGTGGAGGAGGAATAATGGTCTGGGGATGTTTTTCATGGTTTGGGCTCATGCTACATCATATAATGACATTCTAGACGATTCTGTGCTTCCAACATTATGGCAGCAGTTTGGGGAAGGCCCTTTCCTGTTTCAGCATGACAATGCCCCTGTACACAAATTGAGGTCCATACAGAAATGGTTTGTCAAGATCGGTGTGGAAGAACTTGACTGGCCTGCACAGAGCCCTAACCTCAACCCCATGGAAAAACTTTGCGATAATTTGGAATGCCGATTGCAAGCCAGGCCTAATGGCCCAACATCAGTGCTCGACCTCACTAATGCTCTTGTAGTGGAAAACCTGCCCAGAAGAGTGACCTGTTACAACAGCAAAGGGGGGACCAACTCCATATTAATGCCCATAATTTTAGAATGAGATGTTCGATGAGCAGGTGTCCACATACCTTTGGTCATGTAGTGTACAATATATAGATTTGAATCTAGCAGCCAAATGGTTTCATGGGCATGGCTTGAACCTCAGTGTGTGTACATGTCTGTTGGCATCTGAAGGTCGATGCTGCAGGCTCAACAGCAGACAGGGTGTTGAAGCCTTAAACAACCACAGCTCCAGGGACCAGAATGTTCAGGTATATATTACATTACATTATCAGCAATATAAAAACATTCATAATTTACACAAAACACATAATAACAACATATACTGTGTAGCTCTCACCTTTGCAGGTATTCTGCGTTGGCCTGCCACGTCCTAACCTTAGTTCCTTTATGTCTCTATTTTGGTTTGGGCGTGAGTTGGCATTCTGTTTTGTTCTGTTTTGTACTTCTATGTGTTTGGCCTGGTATGGTTCCCAATCAGAGGCAGCAGTCAATCGTTGTCTCTGATTGAGAACCATACTTAGGTAGCCTGTTCCCACCTGTGTTTGTGGGTAGTTTTCTGTCTGTCTGCACCAGACAGAACTGTTTCGAGTTGGTCTATTTTTTTGTTATTGTGTCTTAGTGTTCTGAGTTAAAATAAATATTAACATGGACACTTATCACGATGTGTTTTGGTCTGATCTTGACTACTCTTCACTCTTCATTCAATAATCAAACATGCACATGAAGCGCAAATGGGGAATTTATTAGGGAGATGTGTTCACTGTGGGAAAACAGGGGGGGGGGGGGGGATTAAGCAACCAGTTCGTCCTTGTTGTTCATACTGTTCTCCAGGGGTAATCACAAAACCCAGGTCCTCAACCAAACCAGTTCAGTACACAGTCCTCTCCCTGTTTGTGCAGCCCGCTTCCTCTTTTATTCCCAATCACTCCATGGCTTAATGATCCCCAGGCTTGCCTCATTGGGGCAGGAAGTCCATATGAGGCCCGGGGTGGAGCCAGCAGGCTGCAAGATATCTTCCTTCAATCACCACTCCCCTCATCTCTCCCTGCCATCTGCCACTATATATACACACACACTGATCAAAACTATGAAAGCAAAGTATGTAAAGTAAAGTGCTGGTCCCATGTTTCATGAGATGAAATAAAATATCCCTGAAATGTTCTATATGCACAAAAAGCATATTTCTCTCAAATTATGTGCACAAATTTGTTTACATCACTGTTAGTGAACATTTCCCCTTTGTCAATAGAATCCATCCACCTTGAGAGGTGTGGCATATCAAGAAGCTGATTTAGCAGAATGATCCTTACAGAGGTGCTGAGGGCAATAAAAGGCCACTTTAAAATGTCTCAGGTTTTGAGGGAG
The DNA here is from genome assembly GCF_013265735.2 of Oncorhynchus mykiss. Taxonomy (NCBI): domain Eukaryota; kingdom Metazoa; phylum Chordata; class Actinopteri; order Salmoniformes; family Salmonidae; genus Oncorhynchus; species Oncorhynchus mykiss. Next base: position 20,753,795 of record NC_048567.1, on the reverse strand, counting down.
CGTGTAATTGGCATGCTGATTGCAGGAATGGCCACAATAGCTGTTGCTAGAGAATGTAATTGAATGTTCATTTCTCCACCATAAGCACCTCCAACGTCATTTTAGAGAATTTGGCAGTACATCCAACCGGCCTTACAACCTCAGACAACGTGTAACAATGCCCGCCCAGGATCTCCACATCCAGCTTCTTCACCTGTGGGATCGTCTAAGACCAGCCACATGGGCAGCTGATTAAACTGAGGAGTATTTCTGTCTGTGTGGAAAAATGAATTATTATTGGCTGGGCCTGGCTCCCCAGTGGGTGGGCCTGGCTCCCAAGTTGGTGGACCTATGCCCTACCAGGTCCACCGGTAGCTGCACCCCTGCCCAGTCATGAAATCCATTGATTATGGACTCATTTATTGATTTAAATTGACTGATTTCCTTATATGAACTGTAACTCAGTAAAATCCTTGAAATGGTTGCTTGTTGCCTTTATATTGTTCAGTAATACATTCATTTATATTCCGTACTCTGACATTCATTCTGATATTTCTTCATGTACTTCTTTACTATTTGGGGATTTGTGTGTATTGTTTTGTATTGTTAGGTACTGTATTGTACGCAACCAAGAAAATTTGATTTGAGCTCTCTCTGTGTGTGCTTGTTTGTGATCCTTCTGTGTGTGGGAATGACATAAACAACCCTCCCATTCACATCATGAACCACACAAAGACAGACACACAAAGACACACTGCTACCCAACCACCCACAGTATACCACAGAGAGCAATCACAGGTCAGCAGAACTGTGATTCACCTTAACCCAAGCACAGCAATTATGGTGTTCTATGAACACAGGAAGAGGAGCTTTTTAGAAGTGGAATTGAGTAATGATGTTAAACCTTGTCCTATATAATAAGCCCTATATAATAATATTTTGTGTATTTGCATTTGGAGAAAGAAAAAGAGAGAGAGAAATAGCTAGAGGGAGAGAGAGACTAGGTCTTACATTAGCCTGTAATTTGTGGGTTTTCTTCTGGAACCCATGTCACACCCACTCACCAGCAGTCATTATCTCATAAGACGGGAGGGGAAAATACTGATACACACACAAACAAATAAACTGATAATGGGGCACAGCGCCGACATAGTTACTGGCCTTCTGATTGGTCTGTCTCCTTACCAGCAAAGTTTCTGCTACCTGGCAACTAACAATATGCAATATGCAGGCCATAATAACAAGGTTCTTCAGTAATGTCTTTGACCACTTTTGGAATTTGCAGGTTTTTGTTCTTGCCCAGCACTGAAACACCAGACTCAGTCTAATCAAGGTCCAAACTAAAGACTGTGATTAATGTAGTTAATCAGACTTCGGTTGATCAGGCTTATTATTGTTTGGTATTAGCTAAGTACCAGATAGAGGCCGTGTTGATGTTACTGGGTGGGGCACAAGACAAGAAAAAACAGTTTTCAGTTGTTTCTTCTGTATCTCGTCGTTTACAGCTGGCCTGTCAGCAGTGCGTGTGACCTGAACTGCTCTCTACCCCACACAGACCCTTATTACTAACCACCAGTTCAATGACCCTCCAGTCTCAGCCCCAGCCCCAGTCCATAACCATAAAAAGCACAAACAGGAGTCAACACACCCTGAGTTCCCAGGACCAGCATGGGAGACCACTGACTGAGGTCCCAAAACAGGAAATTCACAGATTAAGGGAAAATGCAACTACTTGAGTTGGGACCTGAATCAGAGTGAGATTTGAGGTTGGAGGATGGGGGAAAAGGGCTGCACCTTACATAGAAGAACTGGGGTGGGATGAAAATGAGTCGAATGGGGAGATGATGATGAAAGTGAGTCGAATTCGAGAGATGGTAATGAAAATGAGTCGAATGGAGAGATGGTAATGAAAATGAGTTGAATGGAGAGATGGTAATGAAAATGAGTTGAATGGAGAGATGGTAATGAAAATGAGTTGAATGGACAGATGGTAATGAAAATGAGTTGAATGGAGAGATGGTAATGAAATTGAGTTGAATGGACAGATGGTAATGAAAATGAGTTGAATGGAGAGATGGTAATGAAAATGAGTTGAATGGAGAGATGGTAATGAAAGTGAGTTGAATTGAGAGATGGTAATGAAAGTGAGTTGAATGGAGAGATGGTAATGAAAATGAGTTGAATGGAGAGATGGTAATGAAAATTAGTTGAATGGAGAGATGGTAATGAAAATGAGTTGAATGGACAGATGGTAATGAAAATTAGTTGAATGGAGAGATGGTAATGAAAATGAGTTGAATGGAGAGATGGTAATGAAAATGAGTTGAATGGACAGCTGGTAATGAAAATGAGTTGAATGGAGAGATGGTAATGAAAATGAGTTGAATGGACAGATGGTAATGAAAATGAGTTGAATGGAGAGATGGTAATGAAAATGAGTTGAATGGAGAGATGGTAATGAAAATTAGTTGAATGGAGAGATGATAATGAAAATGAGTTGAATGGAGAGATGGTAATGAAAATGAGTTGAATGAAGAGATGGTAATGAAAATGAGTTGAATGGACAGATGGTAATGAAAATGAGTTGAATGTAGAGATGGTAATGAAAATGAGTTGAATGGACAGATGGTAATAAAAATGAGTTGAATGGAGAGATGGTAATGAAATTGAGTTGAATGGACAGATGGTAATGAAAATGAGTTGAATGGAGAGATGGTAATGAAAATGAGTTGAATGGAGAGATGGTAATGAAAGTGAGTTGAATTGAGAGATGGTAATGAAAGTGAGTTGAATGGAGAGATGGTAATGAAAATGAGTTGAATGGAGAGATGGTAATGAAAATTAGTTGAATGGAGAGATGGTAATGAAAATTAGTTGAATGGACAGATGGTAATGAAAATGAGTTGAATGGAGAGATGGTAATGAAAATTAGTTGAATGGAGAGATGGTAATGAAAATGAGTTGAATGGAGAGATGGTAATGAAAATGAGTTGAATGGACAGATGGTAATGAAAATGAGTTGAATGGACAGATGGTAATGAAAATGAGTTGAATGGACAGATGGTAATGAAAATGAGTTGAATGGAGAGATGGTAATGAAAATGAGTTGAATGGAGAGATGGTAATGAAAGTGAGTTGAATGGAGAGATGGTAATGAAAATGAGTTTAATGGAGAGATGGTAATGAAAATGAGTTGAATGGAGAGATGGTAATGAAAATGAGTTGAATGGAGAGATGGTAATGAAAATGAGTTGAATGGAGAGATGGTAATGAAAATGAGTTGAATGGAGAGATGGTAATGAAAATGAGTTGAATGGAGAGATGGTAATAAAAATGAGTTGAATGGAGAGATGGTAATGAAAATGAGTTGAATGGAGAGATGGTAATGAAAATGAGTTGAATGGAGAGATGGTAATGAAAATGAGTTGAATGGAGAGATGGTAATGAAAATGAGTTGAATGGAGAGATGGTAATGAAAATGAGTTGAATGGAGAGATGGTGATGAAAATTAGTTGAATGGAGAGATGGTAATGAAAATGAGTTGAATGGAGAGATGGTAATGAAAATGAGTTGAATGAAGAGATGGTAATGAAAATGAGTTGAATGGACAGATGGTAATGAAAATGAGTTGAATGGAGAGATGGTAATGAAAATGAGTTGAATGGAGAGATGGTAATGAAAATTAGTTGAATGGAGAGATGATAATGAAAATGAGTTGAATGGAGAGATGGTAATGAAAATGAGTTGAATGAAGAGATGGTAATGAAAATGAGTTGAATGGACAGATGGTAATGAAAATGAGTTGAATGGACAGATGGTAATGAAAATGAGTTGAATGGAGAGATGGTAATGAAAATGAGTTGAATGGAGAGATGGTAATGAAAGTGAGTTGAATTGAGAGATGGTAATGAAAGTGAGTTGAATGGAGAGATGGTAATGAAAATGAGTTGAATGGAGAGATGGTAATGAAAATTAGTTGAATGGAGAGATGGTAATGAAAATGAGTTGAATGGACAGATGGTAATGAAAATGAGTTGAATGGAGAGATGGTAATGAAAATGAGTTGAATGGACAGATGGTAATGAAAATGAGTTGAATGGAGAGATGGTAATGAAAATGAGTTGAATGGACAGATGGTAATGAAAATGAGTTGAATGGAGAGATGGTAATGAAAGTGAGTTGAATGGAGAGATGGTAATGAAAGTGAGTTTAATGGAGAGATGGTAATGAAAATGAGTTGAATGGAGAGATGGTAATGAAAATGAGTTGAATGGAGAGATGATAATGAAAATGAGTTGAATGGAGAGATGGTAATGAAAATTAGTTGAATGGAGAGATGGTAATGAAAATGAGTTGAATGGAGAGATGGTAATGAAAATGAGTTGAATGGACAGATGGTAATGAAAATTAGTTGAATGGAGAGATGATGATGAAATGGTGCTCCTCCTCTACTTCTCCTATCCTCCTCCCTTGCAACAGAAGGGTAGTAAAGTCCAGTTTCCTGTATTGCAACATCTAAGCTTTGGAAAGAGACAGGGAGATGTTGCAAGCGGAGCTTTTCCCTGTGATATGGACAGGCTGGTGAAAGCAACGGTGTATGTGTGTGATAGTTTGGGTGATATACTGTACGGTGGAATCTCCCTTTTGACCCCTGCTCCAGTGGTGCTCCGTGTGAGGCCTGTAAAGTTAAAAGTGTCAGATCTAACATCTCCTTGTTACACACACACGCGCTCACATGATCCCAGAAGCTATATAGCATTTCAATCACGGCAGTCATAAAACATCAATGAGTTATTCTCCAATGAGAGATGAGCTTTCAGCACCCTGGATGACCAGTGACCATGGAGACTCTGTCCTTGTCTCCACCAGCTCATCTCCCAGTAGCTCATCTGCCTGGAAACTGACAATACACTCTTACCTTTATTCCCATCTCTCCATTCAACTCCACTCCCTCCTCACGATCCCCCCTTTCTACACATTTTCTTCGTTACTATCATTCCCTTTGACATCAAATCCCACTCTTGAACAAATTCCTGACTGTAGTCTATCTATAATTTATCCCTCTGACCACACTCTGTTGAATATTTAACTCTGACAGTCATGTATAATAACAGTTAACTGTGTGTCAGGCTGCCTCTCAAACCGTTGTAACGCTCCAGGCCTGCAGGCCTACACGCTCTGCTTCGTTTCTTCTCTCCCTGGCACTTAAAGGAAAAATCCACTTAAAAACAATGTTTTTGTACTTTTTCATTAGTCCACTGTTAATAATAGAGTCCCAAAATAAATATTTTGCATGTCAGCAGATATTGGACTTTCAAGAAGCAAAGTTTCACTTGCCACATCATCATGACGATGCAACGCATTTGACATCATCCTGATTGTGTGGCAAGTGACACTTAGCGTCTTGAAAGTCCTGTATCTTGAAAACTTGGACTTTTCCGTTCATTTTTGTATTTTCCTGTAAATATTTGTATTTATTGGGGATCCCCATTAGCTGTAGCTACTCTTCCTGGGGTCCAAACACATTAAGGCACTTACAATACACATAAAACAAAAGATAAAACAGGACATCATACAACACTGTTACACCGCTACATAATGTATCTACAACACAAAATGTATCATACCACCAAACAACAATATTACAATGTGTGTAGAGTGAGCATGCTAGCCCCTGCGTGTGTATACGTGTGTCTGCACCTGTATGTGTGTCTCTTCACAGTCCCCGCTGTTCCATAATGTCATACCTGCTCCGCTCCTCCTCTCTGGCGCTCGAGGGTGCCAGGCTGCCCTTCATTACGCACACCTGTCACCATCATTATGCGCATCTGCACTCATTGGACTCACCTGGATTCCTTCACGTTTGTTGATTGCCCCTCATATATTTGTCAGTTCCTCGGTTAGATCCCTGTGTCAGCATTATTGTCATTTTGTTTTCCCCTGTCCAGACGCTGGCCGTATTCTGTTCCTGTCCGTGTTTCATTAAATGTTCCTTCCCTGTACTTGCTTCTCGTAGAATACTGACATCAACATTTGAAGCATCAGGGAGGTTTATTGTTTTGTTGGTGACGTCGGGTCCAGGTCCCACTGCCGTAGGGACCGGGGGTGCCTCATTAAATGTTCACTCTCTGTACTTCCTTCTCAAATCAAATCAAATCATTTTTAGTCACATACACATGGTTAGCAGATGCTAATGCGAATGTAGTGAAATGCTTGTGTTTCTAGATCCGACTATGCAGTAATATCTAACAGTAATCGAACAAATTCACAACAACTACCTTGTACACACAAATACACACACATGTAAAAGGATGAATAGAATATGTACATGTATGGATGAGCGATGGCGTGCGGCATTGGCAAGATGCAGTAGATGTTATAGAATACAGTATATACGTTACAAAAAATCTAATCAAATCAAAATTATTTATTCAGCCCTTCTTACATCAGCTGATATCACAAAGTGCTGTACAGAAACCCAGCCTAAACCCCAAACAGCAAGCAATGCATTTGTAGAAGCACGGTGGCTAGGACAAACTCCCTAGAAAGGCCAAAACCTAGGAAGATAAACCTAGAGAGGAACCAGGTTATGAGGGGTGGCCAGTCCTCTTCTGGCAGTGCCGGGTGGAGATTATAACAGAACATGGCCAAGATGTTCAAATGTTCAAAAATGACCAGCATGCTCAAATAATAATAATCACAGTAGTTGTCGAGGGTGCAGCAAGTCAGCACCTCAGGATTAAATGTCAGTTGACTTTTCATAGCCGGTCATTAAGAGTATCTCTACCGCTCCTGCTGTCTCTAGTGAGTTGAAAACAGCAGGTCTGGGACAGGTAGCACGTCCGGTGAACAGGTCAGGGTTCCATAGCTGCAGGCATAACAGTTGAAACTGGAGCAGCAGCACGGCCAGGTGGACTGGGGACAGCAAGGAGTCATTTTGCCAGGTAGTCCTGAGGCATGGTCCTAGGCCTCAGGTCCTCCGAGAGAGAGAGAGAAAGAGAGAATTAGAGAGAGCATACTTAAATTCACACAGGACACCGTATAAGACAGGAGAAGTACTCCAGATATAACAGACTGACCCTAGCCCCCCGATACATAAACTACTGCAGCATAAATACTGGAGGCTGAGACAGGAGGGGTCAGGAGACACTGTGGCCCCATCCGATGATACCCCCGGACAGGGCCAAACAGGCAGGATATAACCCCACCCACTTTGCCAAAGCACAGCACCCACACCACTAGAGGGATATCTTCAACCACCAACTTACCATCCTGAGACAAGGCTGAGTATAGCATCATTCAGAGCTCGGGTATTTTCTGTATACCAGGGAGCTAGTTTCTTATGACAAATGTTTTTAGTTTTTAGGGGTGCAACTGCATCTAGAATATTGCATAAGGTTAAATTGAGCTCCTCAGTTAGGTGGTTAACTGATATTTGTACTCTGACGTCCTTGGGTAGGCAGAGGGAGTCTGGAAGGGCATCAAGGAATCTTTGGGTTGTCTGAGAATTTATAGCACAACTTTTGATGCTCCGTGATTGGGGTCTGAGCAGATTATTTGTTGTGATTGCAAACGTAATAAAATGGTGGTCTGATAGTCCAGGATTATGAGGAAAAACATTAAGATCCACAACATTTATTCCATGGGACAAAACTAGGTCCAGAGTATGACTGTGACAGTGAGTAGGTCCAGAGACATGTTGGACAAAACCCACTGAGTCGATGATGGCTCCGAAAGCCACGCTGTATATGGCCCAGGAGGCCTATAAACCGTAGCTATAAAAAGTGATTGAGTATGCTGCATAGATTTCATGACTAGAAGCTCAAAAGACAAAAACATATTTTTTTTTGTAAATTGAAATTTTCTATCGGAAATGTTAGCAACACCTCCGCCTTCGCGGGATGCATGAGTATATGGTCACACATATGAGATGAGAAATGTAGGATATGTAAACATTATTAAGGTGGTGTTATTTAAAGTGACTTGTGATACCTTTATTAAGTCCATTTATTTAAGTGGCCAGAGATTTGAGTCTGTATGTTGGCAGCAGCCTCTCAATGTTAGTGATGGCTGTAAACCAGTATGATGGCCTTGAGATAGAAGCAGTTTTTCAGTCTCTCGGTCCCAGCTTTGATGCACCTGTACTGACCTCACCTTCTGGATGATAGTGGGGTGAACAGGCAGTGGCTCAGCAGGTTGTTGTCCTTGATAATCTTTTTGGTTTTCCTGTGACATCAGGTGCTGTAGGTGTCCTGGAGGGTAGGTAGTTTGCCCCCGGTGATGAATTGTGCAGACCGCACTACCCTTTGGAGAGCCTTGCGGTTGAGGGTGGTGCAATTGCCTTACCAGGCAGTGATACAGCCCAACAGAATGCTCTCGATTGTGCATCTGTTTGTGAGTGTTTGTGAATGTTTAAGATGACAAGCCAAATTTCTTCAGCTTCCTGAGATTGAAGAGGAGCTGTTGCGCCTTCTTCACCATGCTGTCTGTGTGGATGGACCATTTCAGTTTGTCCGTGATGTGTACGCCGAGGAACTTAAAACGTTCCACCTTCTCCACTACTGTCCCGTCGATGTGGATGAGGGGGTGCTCCCTCTGCTGTTTCCTGTAGTCCACGATCATCTCCTTTGTTTTGTTGACATTGAGTGAGAGGTTATTTTCCTGACACCACTCTCCGAGGGACCTCACCTCCTCCCTGTAGGCCGTCTCGTCGTTGTTGGTAATCAGCCCTACCACTGTAGTGTCGTCTGCAAACGTGATGATTGAGTTAGAAGCGTGCATGGCCACGCAGTCATGGATGAACAGGGAGTATTGGAGAGGGCTGAGAACGCACCCTTGTGGGGCCCCAGTGTTGTGGACCGGCGGGGTGGAGATGGTGTTTCCTACCTTCACCACCTGGGGACGGCCCATCAGAAAGTCCAAGACCCAGTTGCACAGGGCGGGGTTGAGACCCAGTAAGGGGCCTAGACAGCTGCCCTGGGGAATTCCTGATTCTACCTGGATTATGTTGGAGAGGCTTCCATCAAATAACACCCTTTATGATCTGTTAGACAGGTAACTGTTTATCCACAATATAGCAGGGGGTGTAAAGCCATAACACATACGTTTTTCCAGCAGCAGACTATTATCGATAATGTCAAAAGTCTAACAAAACAGCTCCCACAAAATTTTTAGCATGAATTTCACTCAGCCAATTATCTGCCATTTGTGTAAGTGCTGTGCCCGTTTAATGTCCTTCCCTATAAGCGTGCTGAAAGTCTGTTTGTTTACTGTAAAATAGAATTGTATCTGGTCAAACACACATTTTTTCAAAAGTTTACTAAGGGTTGGTGACAGGCTGATTGGTTTGCTATTTGAGCCTGTCACGGCTGGCTGAAGGACTGGACCAAGGTGCAGCATGGTAATCGATGCAGACAAAACAAAGAACAAAACCAAACCGTGAAGTTTTGGGCAACGTGCCCTGAACAAAGTCAAAGTTAACTTCCCACAAAACAGGTGGGGGAAAGGGGTACCTAAGTATGGTTCTTAATCAGAGACAACGATAGACAGCTGCCTCTGATTGAGAACCACACCCGGCCAAACACATAGAAATAGAAAATCATAGAACATAGATCATAGACTTCCCACCAAATCACACCCTGATCAAACCAAAATAGAAACGCTCTCTACGGTCAGGGCGTGACAAAGCCAGTAAAGGGGGCTTTATTTGTTACGGTGCGTGAATGAGGACCCAAAAGCGAATTAACTTAAACAGAGCTTCTTTAATTACCAAACATAGGTAGGCTCAGACGGACCGGCAGATTCCGACAGGACAAGACAAGGTTACAGCAAACATGACGACAGTCTGGTTCAGGCATGAAACACAACAAACAAGAATCCGACAAGGACAGGAGCAGAAACAGAGAGAGATATAGGGACCTAATCAGAGGGAAAAAGGGAACAGGTGGGAAAAGGGGTGACGAGGTGGTTAGGAGGAGACAAGGCACAGCTGGGGGAAAGGGGGGGAGAAAAGGTAACCTAACAACGACCAGCAGAGGGAGACAGGGTGAAGGGAAAGGACAGAGACAAGACACAACATGACAGTACATGACAGTACCCCCCCACTCACCGAGCGCCTCCTGGCGCACTCGAGGAGGAAACCTGGCGGCAACGGAGGAAATCCTCGATCAGCGCACGGTCCAGCACGTCCCGAGAGGGAACCCAACTCCTCTCCTCAGGACCGTACCCCTCCCAATCTACGAGGTACTGGTGACCACGGCCCCGAGGACGCATGTCCAAAATTCTACGGACCCTGTAGATGGGTGCGCCCTCGACAAGGATGGGGGGGGGGGTGGGGAAGACGAGCGGGGGCGCGAAGGACGGGCTTGATGCAGGAGACATGGAAGACCGGGTGGACGCGACGAAGGTATCGCGGAAGAAGAAGTCGAACTGCGACAGGATTAATGACCCGAGAAATACGGAACGGACCAATGAACCGCGGGGTCAACTTGCGAGAAGCCGTCTTAAGGGGAAGGTTCTGAGTGGAGAGCCAAACTCTCTGACCGCGACAATATCTAGGACTCTTAGTTCTACGCTTATTAGCAGCCCTCACAGTCTGCGTCCTATAACGGCAAAGTGCAGACCTGACCCTCTTCCAGGTGCGCTCGCAACGTTGGACAAAAGCCTGAGCGGAGGGGACGCTGGACTCGGCAAACTGAGATGAGAACAGCGGAGGCTGGTACCCGAGGCTACTCTGAAAAGGAGATAGCCTGGTCGCAGACGAAGGAAGCGAGTTGTGGGCGTATTCTGCCCAGGGGAGCTGTTCTGACCAAGACGCAGGGTTGCGAAAAGAAAGACTGCGTAAGATGCGACCAATAGTCTGATTGGCCCGTTCTGCTTGACCGTTAGACTGGGGGTGAAAGCCGGAAGAGAGACTGACGGAAGCCCCAATCAAACGGCAAAACTCCCTCCAAAATTGAGACGTGAATTGCGGACCTCTGTCCGAAACGACGTCTGACGGAAGGCCATGAATTCTGAAAACATTCTCGATGATGATTTGTGCCGTCTCTTTAGCAGAAGGAAGCTTAGCAAGGGGAATGAAATGAGCCGCCTTAGAGAACCTATCGACAACCGTAAGAATAACAGTCTTCCCCGCTGACGAAGGCAGTCCGGTGACAAAATCTAAGGCGATGTGAGACCACGGTCGAGAGGGAATAGGAAGCGGCCTGAGACGGCCGGCAGGAGGAGAGTTACCGGACTTAGTCTGCGCGCAGACCGAACAAGCAGCCACGAAACGACGCGTGTCATGCTCCCGGGTGGGCCACCAAAAACGCTGGCGAATGGAAGCAAGCGTACCCCGAACGCCAGGGTGGCCGGCTAACTTGGCAGAGTGAGCCCACTGAAGAACGGCCAGACGAGTAGGAACGGGAACGAAAAGAAGGTTCCTAGGACAAGCGCGCGGCGACGGAGTGTGAGTGAGCGCTTGCTTTACCTGCCTCTCAATTCCCCAGACAGTCAACCCGACAACACGCCCCTCAGGGAGAATCCCCTCGGGGTCAGTGGAGGCTACTGAAGAACTGAAGAGACGAGACAAAGCATCAGGCTTGGTGTTCTTAGAGCCCGGACGATAAGAAATCACGAACTCGAAACGAGCGAAAAACAGCGCCCAACGCGCCTGACGCGCATTAAGTCGTTTGGCAGAACGGATGTACTCAAGGTTCCTATGGTCAGTCCAAACGACAAAAGGAACGGTCGCCCCCTCCAACCACTGTCGCCATTCGCCTAGGGCTAACCGGATGGCGAGCAGTTCGCGGTTACCCACATCATAGTTACGTTCCGACGGCGACAGGCGATGAGAAAAATACGCGCATGGGTGGACCTTGTCGTCAGAGAGGGAGCGCTGAGAAAGAATGGCTCCCACGCCCACCTCTGACGCGTCAACCTCGACAACGAACTGTCTAGAGACGTCAGGTGTAACAAGGATAGGAGCGGATGTAAAACGATTCTTGAGGAGATCAAAAGCTCCCTGGGCGGAAACGGACCACTTAAAGCACGTCTTGACAGAAGTAAGGGCTGTGAGAGGAGCTGCCACCTGACCGAAATTACGGATGAAACGACGATAGAAGTTCGCGAAGCCGAGAAAGCGCTGCAGCTCGACGCGTGACTTAGGGACGGGCCAATCAATGACAGCTTGGACCTTAGCGGGATCCATCTTAATGCCTTCAGCGGAAATAACAGAACCGAGAAATGTGACGGAGGAGGCATGAAAAGTGCACTTCTCAGCCTTCACAAAAAGACAATTCTCTAAAAGGCGCTGGAGGACACGTCGAACGTGCTGAACATGAATCTGGAGTGACGGTGAAAAAATCAGGATATCGTCAAGGTAAACGAAAACAAAGATGTTCAGCATGTCTCTCAGGACATCATTGACTAATGCCTGAAAGACAGCTGGAGCGTTAGCGAGGCCGAAAGGAAGAACCCGGTATTCAAAGTGCCCTAACGGAGTGTTAAACGCCGTCTTCCACTCGTCCCCCTCCCTGATGCGCACGAGATGGTAAGCGTTACGAAGGTCCAACTTAGTGAAAAACCTGGCTCCCTGCAGGATCTCGAAGGCTGAAGACATAAGAGGAAGCGGATAACGATTCTTCACTGTTATGTCATTCAGCCCTCGATAATCTATGCAGGGGCGCAGAGACCCGTCCTTCTTCTTGACAAAAAAAAACCCCGCTCCGGCGGGAGAGGAGGAGGGGACTATGGTACCCGCGTCAAGAGCTACAGACAAATAATCTTCGAGAGCCTTACGTTCGGGAGCCGACAGAGAGTATAGTCTACCCCGGGGGGGGGGTGGTTCCCGGAAGGAGATCAATACTACAATCATACAACCGGTGTGGAGGAAGAGAGGTGGCCCTGGACCGACTGAACACCGTGCGCAGATCGTGATATTCCTCCGGCACCCCTGTCAAATCACCAGGCTCCTCCTGTGAAGAAGAGACAGAGGAAACAGGAGGGATAGCAGACATTAAACATTTCACATGACAAGAGACGTTCCAGGAGAGGATAGAATTACTAGACCAATTAATGGAAGGATTATGACAAACTAGCCAGGGATGGCCCAAAACAACAGGTGTAAAAGGTGAACGAAAAATTAAAAAAGAAATGGTTTCACTATGATTACCAGAAACAGTGAGGGTTAAAGGTAGCGTCTCACGCTGAATCCTGGGGAGAGGACTACCATCCAGGGCGAACAAGGCCGTGGGCTCCTTTAACTGTCTGAGAGGAATGTCATGTTCCCGAGCCCAGGTCTCGTCCATAAAACAGCCCTCCGCCCCAGAGTCTATTAAGGCACTGCAGGAAGCTGACGAACCGGTCCAGCGTAGATGGACCGACAAGGTAGTGCAGGATCTTGAAGGAGAGACAGGAGTAGTAGCGCTCACCAGTAGCCCTCCGCTTACTGATGAGCTCTGGCCTTTTACTGGACATGAAATGACAAAATGACCAGCGGAACCGCAATAGAGACAGAGGCGGTTGGTGATTCTCCATTCCCTCTCCTTAGTCGAGATGCGGATACCTCCCAGCTGCATGGGCTCAGCACCCGAGCCGGCAGAGGAAGATGGTAGTGATGCGGAGAGGGGGGCAACGGAGAACGCGAGCTCCTTTCCACGAGCTCGGTGACGAAGATCAACCCGTCGCTCAATGCGAATAGCGAGTTCAATCAAGGAATCCACGCTGGAAGGAACCTCCCGGGAGAGAATCTCATCCTTTACCTCTGCGCGGAGACCCTCCAGAAAACGAGCGAGCAAAGCCGGCTCGTTCCAGCCACTGGAGGCAGCAAGAGTGCGAAACTCAATAGAGTAGTCTGTTATGGATCGATTACCTTGACATAGGGAAGACAGGGCCCTGGAAGCCTCCTCCCCAAAAACAGATCGATCAAAAACCCGTATCATCTCCTCCTTAAAGTCCTGATACTGGTTAGTACACTCAGCCCTTGCCTCCCAGATTGCCGTGCCCCACTCACGAGCCCGTCCAATAAGGAGAGATATGACGTAGGCGACACGAGCAGTGCTCCTGGAGAAAGTGTAGGGCTGGAGAGAAAACACAATATCACACTGGGTGAGGAACGAGCGGCATTCAGTGGGCTCCCCAGAGTAACACGGCGGGTTATTGATTCTGGGCTCCGGAGATTCGAAAGCCCTGGAAGTGGCCGGTGGATCGAGGCGGAGATGGTGAACCTGTTCTGTGAGGTTGGAGACTTGGGTGGCCAGGGTCTCAACGGCATGTCGAGCAGCAGACAATTCCTGCTCGTGTCTGCCTAGCATCGCTCCCTGGATCCCGACGGCTGAGTGGAGAGGATCCGAAGTCGCTGGGTCCATTCTTGGTCGGATTCTTCTGTTACGGTGCGTGAATGAGGACCCAAAAGCGAATTAACTTAAACAGAGCTTCTTTAATTACCAAACATAGGTAGGCTCAGACGGACCGGCAGATTCCGACAGGACAAGACAAGGTTACAGCAAACATGACGACAGTCTGGTTCAGGCATGAAACACAACAAACAAGAATCCGACAAGGACAGGAGCAGAAACAGAGAGAGATATAGGGACCTAATCAGAGGGAAAAAGGGAACAGGTGGGAAAAGGGGTGACGAGGTGGTTAGGAGGAGACAAGGCACAGCTGGGGGAAAGGGGGGGAGAAAAGGTAACCTAACAACGACCAGCAGAGGGAGACAGGGTGAAGGGAAAGGACAGAGACAAGACACAACATGACAGTACATGACATTATTATTCTTAGGTAGCGGAATTACTTTGCTTCCCTCCAGGCCTGAGTGCACACACTTTCTGGTAGGCTTAAATTGAGGACATGGCAGATAGGAATGGCAAATTCGTCCACTATTATCCTCAGTAGTTTTCCATCAAATTTGTCAGTCCCTGGAGGCTTATCATTGTTGATAGAATTTAAAATGACAATGCTTAGCTTTCATAATTTGATCAGTTATACTTGGATGTGTAGTGTCAGCATTTGTTGCTGGCATGTCATGCCTACATTTGCTAATCTTGCCAATGAAAAAAAATCATTAAAATAATTGGCAATATCAGTGGGTTTTGTGATGAGTTAGCCATCTGATGCAATGAATGATGGAGCTGAGTTTGCCCTTTTGTCCAAATTTTCATTTAATGTGCTCCAGAGCTTTTTACTATACATTCTTTATACCATTTATCTGTGTTTCATAGTATAGTTTCTTCTTCATTTTATTATTATTATTATATTTATATTTATATTTATTTTATTATATTTATCAGTAAAGTCACATGATTTCTCAATTTGCTGTATGTTTGCCAATCGGTTGTGCAGCCAAACTTATTTGCCATTCCTTTTGCCTATTCCCTCTCAACCATACAATTTATGTTATTTATGTCAGTGCAGGGTGAGCTGCACACAGTGGACTTCCTACTAGGGCACACCGCCTCAGTGCTAACAGTGTAACTCTGGTTCATAGGCACAGGATTAATGCATATAATAGCTGTAGGATCATTAGAGGCATTCAGAGAAGTTGGAGGGACATGGATTTGGTTACTTACATTGTGTCTACCAACGCCCCTGGTATAATGTACATTTGCTGAAGAATTATGACAACTCAGTGACACAATGGTAGGGATGAACTGAGCTGGGCTTGGGTCATTGATAAGTCATTGTCTCAAAGTGCAGTAGATACAGCTCCTACAGCGCTGGAACTGTTCATTTACTTCTCCAAAGAGGGCTCCATTGCAAAACTTATCTGGGACTAACTTTGTTACCTTGAAGGCTAGCAACTTAGCTAGCTAACTAAGATTAGCGGCTCTGTCAAGCAAGCTTCAACCTGTCTGTCAAGCAGGCTTCAACCTGTCTGTCAAGCAGGCTTCAACCTGTCTGTCAAGCAGGATTCCGGGACAAGAAATAGCAGTCCTAGCTGTTAAAAGCTAACCGTGTCGCAGAATCCATGCAAAACCAAGTTCAGCATTTATATTTAACAAATATTGCTTGTTTTAATCAAAAACAACAAACCGAGTGTGTCCAGTGATGTTTCTGATTTACCCTAGAAGTTCCACACACCTGGTTTCACAGTTGACTAAATCAGTCACTGATTAGAGAGGAAGGGTGAAAAACATCAGCAATTCACCCCTTCCAGGAGTGTAGAGGGAGAATGTGGTAAACCAGAGCTATGACTGTCATCTGAGCTGTGTTTAGAATGATGGAAACATAGCAAACTGTTACAACGGAAAACACTAAACATTTGAATGTCCAGTTGATGGCCACGTCATTCTGTATATACTGATGCTAAATGTTAAGTCAAATAAATGCACCCCTGGGGAGTACTGTCCTCTAAAGTACTTAAACCAGCCAGAGATACAGTTGCATACAGGAGCTGGTTCACCAACTACTTATCAGATAGAGTTCAGTGTGTCAAATTGGAGGGCCTGTTGTTTGGACCCCTGGCAGTCTCTATGAGGATGCCACAGGGTTCAATTCTCTGTCCGACTCTTTTGTCTGTATATATCAATGCTGTCACTCTTGCTGCTGTTGATTCTCTGATCCACCTCTACGCAGATGACACCCTTCTATATACATCTGGCCCTTTTTTGGACAGTGTGTTAACAAACCTCCAAACAAGCTTCAATACCATACAACTCTCCTTCCGTGGCCTCCAACTGCTCTTATTTGCTAGTAAAACTAAATGCATTCTCTTCAATCGATCGCTGCCTGCACCTGCCCGCCCGACTATTGTCATTACTCTGGACGATTCTGACTTATGTCAGAATTCTGAATATGTGGACAACTACAAATACCTAGGTGTCTGGTTAGACTACAAACTCTCCTTCCAGACTCACATCAACAAAAGACTCCTTCACTTAGGCTGCCAAACATACCCTTGTAAAACTGACTATCCTACCGATCCTTGACTTCGGCGATGTCATTTACAAAATAGCCTCCAACACTCTACTCAGAAAATTGGATGTAGTCTATCACAGCGCCACCTGTTTTGTCACTAAAGCCCCATATACTACCCAACACTGCGACCTGTATGCTCTCGTTAGCTGGCCCTCGCTACATATCCGTCGCCAAACCCACTGAATCTAGGTCATCTGTAAGTCTTTGCTTGGTAAAACCCCGCCTTATCTCTGCCCACTGGTCACCATAGCAACACCCACCCGTAGCACACTCCAGCAGGTATACTTCACTGGTCATCCCCAAAGCCACCTTTCCTTCCAGTTCTCTGCTGCCAATGACTGGAACGAATTGCAAAAGTCACTGAAACTGGAGACTTACAGTTGAAGTCGGAAGTTTACATACACTTAGGTTGGAGTCATTAAAACTCGTTTTTCAACCAGTCCACACATTTCTTGTTAACAAACTAAGGTTTTTGCAAGTCGGTTAGGACATCTACTTTGAGCATGACACAAGTAATTTTTCCAACAATTGTTAACAGACAGATTATTTCACCTATAATTCACTGTATCACAACTCCGGTTGGTCAGAAGTTTACATACACTAAGTTGACTGTGCCTTTAAACAGCTTGGAGAATTCCAGAAAATTATATCATGACTTTAGAAGCTTCTGATAGGCTAATTGACATATTCTGAGTCAATTAGAGGTGTACCTGTGTATGTATTTCAAGGCCTACCTTCAAACTCAGTGCCTCTTTGCTTGACATCATGGGAAAATCAAAAGAAATCAGCCAATACCTCAGAAAAAATGTGTAGACCTCCACAAGTCTGGTTCATCCATGAGAGCAATTTCCAAATGTCTGAAAGTACCACGTTCATCTGTACAAACAACAGTACACAAGTATAAACACCATGGGACCACGCAGCCGTCATACCGCTCAGGAAGGAGACGCATTCTGTCTCCTAGAGATTAACGTACTTTGGTGCGAAACGTGCACATCAATACCATAACAACAACAAAGGACATTGTGAAGATGCTTGAGGAAACAGGTACAAAAGTATCTGTATCCACAGTAAAACAAGTCCTATATCGACATAAACTGAATGGCCGCTCAGCAAGGAAGAAGCCACTGCTCCAAAACCGCCAAACCGCCGACTACGGTTTGCAACTGTGCATGTGGACAAAGATCGTACTTTTTGGAGAAATGTCCTCTGGTCTGATAAAACAAAAATAGAACTTTTTGGCCATAATGACCATTGTTATGTTTGGAAGAAAAGGGGGAAGCTTGCAAGCCGAAGAACACCATCCCAACCATGAAGCACGGTTGGCAGCATCATGAAGCATGATGGCAGCATCATGTTGTGGGCGTGCTTTGCTCAAGGAGGGACTGGTGCACTTCACAAAACAGATGGTATCATGAGGAATGGAAAGTTATATCTATATATTGAAGCAACATCTCAAGACATCAGTTGTGAAGTTAAAGCTTGGTCTCAAATGGGCCTTCCGAAAGGACAATGACCCCAAGCATACTTCCAATGTTGTGGCAAAATGGCTTAAGGACAACAAAGTCAAGGAATTGGAGTGGCCATCACAAAGACCTGACCTCAATCCCATAGAAAATTTGTGGGCAGAACTGAAAAAGCATGTGCGATCAAGGAGGTCTACAAACCTGATTCAGTTACACTAGCTCTGTCAGGAGGAATGGGCCAAAAGTCACCCAACTTATTATGGGAAGCTTGTGGAAGGCTACCCAAAACCTTTGACCCAAGTTAAATAATTTAAAGGAAATGCTACCGAATACTAATTGAGTGTATGTAAACTTCTGACCCACTGGAAATGTGATGAAAGAAATAAAAGCTGAAATGAATCGCTCTCTACTATTATTCTGACATTTCACATTCTTAAAATAAAGTGGTGATCCTAACTGACCTAAGACAGGGCATTTTCACTTGGATTAAACATCAGGAATTGTGAAAATCTGAGTTTAAATGTAGTTGGCTAAGGTGTATGTAAACTTCCGATAACTCTATATCTCCCTCACTAACTATAAGCATCAGCTGTCAGAGCAGCTTACCGATCACTGCAGCTGTACACAGCCCATCTGTAAATAGCCCACCCAACTACCTCATTCCCATATTGTTATAATTGTTTTGCTCTTTTGCACCCCAGTATCTCTACTTGCACATTATCATCTGCACACCTATCACTCCAGTGTTAATGCTAAATTTGAATTATTTCGCCACTATGGCCCATTCATTGCTTTACCTCCCTAATCTTACTACATTTGTTTATCGATTTTTCTATTGTGTTATTGACTGTACGTTTGTCTATCCCATGTTTAACTCTGTGTTGTTGTTTTTGTCGCACAGCTCTGGTTTATCTTGGCCAGGTCGCAGTTATAAATGAGAACTTGTTCTCAACTGGCCTACCTGGTTAAATAAAGGTGAAATAAATTAATACATTTTTTTTTTAAATGTCATTTTGCTATGTTTTTGGGGAAGAACATTGTTTGCATCCATGATGACCAGCACTGTAGGTGTGAGAGACAACTTTACCAGCATCTTAGCATATGTATCGAGGAATCGTTGTGACATATGAAATACGAGTGATAGTGTAATCAATGTGTAATAACTATGTAAAAAAATATATGAACGCTTTAAATTACTATGTGACGTGCAGTCATATTCAGGTCCTGATTGGTCAACAAGCTAATTTGACACGTCAAATAGTGTTATTTGACGCATATTTTTTGACATGCGAAGACCCAAACGGCGTTCCATAGAAATCCTGGTTGAGAATGAAATGACTGAACAAATTAACAAAGAAACAGCACAGCAAGTAAGTCAAAGAATTGTTTTGATTATGTTTTACTGGTAATGGGGACATACGTAACTGCCAACAAAAATAACTATTTGGTCAGTGTGGTGTGTGTGTGTAACCTTTATTTATCTAGGCAAGTCAGTTAGAACAAATTCTTATTTACAATAATGGCCTACCCCGGCCAAACCCGGACGATGCTGGGCCAATTGTGCTCCGCTCTATGGGACTCCCAATCACGGCCGGATGTGATACAGCCTGGACTCGAACCAGGGACTGTGGTGACACCTCTTGCACTGAGATGAAATGCCTTAGATCGCTGCGTCCATGTGTAACTGTACTAGAATGCTTAAAAGACAGCAAAAATTTCAAATACCGGTTATCGGTATCGGTATTGTTTTTTTTGACAAGGAAAATATCGAATATCGGTATTGGCCAAAAATGTCATATCGGTGCATCACTAGTTTGTAGGCTTGTTTTATGTATGAGTTTATCTAATAAGGATATAAACTAGGATTACCGATAAGTCACTAAGACATCACTGTTACAGGAATGACACACGTGACCTCTAATCAACCTATCATGAGCAGGTGACCAGGGAGACACCTAACAGAATTTTTTTTTAAAGGCTCTCTTATTCTCCATCCCTCTCTCCCTGTTGCATTCTCAACCATTATCTCTCCTCTGTCTCTTACACACATAGTGGGAGCAACAAACACACACACATCCTTATTTCATGATGCTGTCAGCAGATGGACAGAAGCAAGAGGAATCACACACACACACACACACACACACACACACACACACACATTTCAGACTGCGGTGTGAGGGAACACAGGATGGATTCTCCTCTCTCTCGTTTCATCACGCTGCCATGACACACCTATTTACCTCTCCCATCCATCTCCCAATATGTGTCTCTCAGTGTCCTGTGTGTGTGTGTGTGTGTGTGTGTGTGTGTGTGTGTGTGTGTGTGCGTGTGCGTGTGCGTGTGTCTTTGTGTGTGTGTGCAGGCCTTGTCCAAACCCTACAGTGTATAGGGCTGTGGCGGTCATGGAATTTTGTCAGCCTGTTAATGTCATGCAAAACTCTGCCAGCCTCACAGTAATTGACCACTAATAAACATGAACCCATTTAGCATCTCCATGCCTCCACGCATACAAGTGACTGATGTGAGCCTTTTTGGAAGACAAGGTCTAAATCAATTTAATATTCACCATCTCAATAAATCCATAATTTATTTTAAGCAGGTCTGAAGAAACATTATATTTAAAAAAATGTACTTTAGAAGAACAGAACATGAGTTGGCCTACTGTATGTTATCCTATCTGGCTATGCGCCATTCCACAGGCTGTAGTCTTGTTCATTTAGCAGACAAGATATACTTATAAGTCCCGTGCCATTATTTTAAATGATTTTATAGTAAGAATAATAGATTTGAACTTTGCTAAATGAAATAGAAACAATATTTTTCCCATGTTGAGAGGAGAAGTGATCATTTGAATCAGGTCCTATATGCTAGATTTAGTGTTAATTATTGCCTCGGGCTGCACACACTGTTCTCTCATCAAGTTATCATATTTTTACCCGTCAGACTATTCTCAATTTTATCATCTCAACTAACATGTGAAATGAGTTTAGATTTATAATGGCCCATTTTCAAATGGGCAGGAACAGGGGTGGGGGAAATAATATCTACTCGAATAGAGAATGGAGGCCACCTTAATTTTTCAATCATGATAGTGTTGTTACTTGACGGTCTTTACCTATCACATCTACAGTATAAACAGTCAACTTATTAATCATAACCTCGTATCATATCATCATTCTGAACAGTCGTAACCTCCTTGCATCTGCAAAAACCAGAGCCTTACTTATGATTCAGTACTACACAAACTGGTTTATTTATTTATTTACTAGCCAATTAAATAGGAACACAGGATAAACACACAATTTGCACCGGTTACTGACTGGAGAATTAATATGCAGAAAACAGGTCCATAGCGGAATGACAACAACATTGCTGCTTATTAAAGAAGAGATGGAGAGGGAGAGTGAGAGGGACAGAGACATTTAACATTGGTACATTCAGACACTACTCTCACTTGCGTTAACCTCATACTTTGCACACGAACTGCCGGCCGCTTTGAGTAAGTAATCATGAAAATATTTACGTGAAATTCTTGGGTCGCCGGGGATCTCTCGGTGGACAGGGCAGCCTTGTAAAAATGGGGTTGAGCCTTACTGCGGCATGCTTGTAAGGCTCTGATTGTCCAAAATGGTTCCACCAAGACTTCTACTGTGTCCTTCTTTGTAGTTTATTTTCCATCCATTCGCTCTTGAAGATGCTTCTTTGAAGATAGGCTAGCCAGCCGTATTGTTGGTTCCCCAGTGGGGTGATGAGGGTAGCGTAATGCTCCTTAAATTCGCTTTCAAAGATACTTTACTTAGAACAGCTAATCAGCTGTACCAGTGATTGTCCGGGAGGTGAGTTTATCGTCTCCACCTCGTGTTGAGATTCAAAGTTCAAACAACTTTAAACGTGCAGCTGCAGCTTCACGTTTTTCTGGTCTGATATGTTAATTTCTTAACACATAATTTATACAGTTGGCAGGACATGCTCTCTGACCTCACTCAGGGGCTGTTACTGTAAAGTTATAAAAAACAATGATCTCTTATAGCTTCTCAAAACACATCCCTCCTTTTTCATATTACATGCACAGCATATGGTATGGAAACTTCCAAGTTACAGTATTTCCTTTATACATTTTTTAATGACATCACAAAATAACCAACAAAATGACAGTAGTGTTCTATAGATCGCCTCTGACCATTCCCTGCGATCTATGTTTGAAATATTGTTCCAGTATTCACTTTTGAACGTGTTACATAATGACCAGACCGCACACGCGCATGTTGATTTTGTCCCCCCACACCAGACGCGATCAGGACGCACAGGTTGAAATACAAAAATGAACTCAACCAATTATATTAATTTGGGGACAGGTTAAAAATCATTCAACATTTATGACAATTTAGCTAGCTAGCTTGCTGTTGCTAGCCAATTTGTCCTTGTCCTGGGATATAAACATTGGGTTGTTATTTTACCTGAAATGCCACAACCCACTGGAGTGTGGACATCAGTTCATATTTCAATCACCCACGTGAGTATGTGCTCCTAAAAAACAATGAGGAGATGGCACGTAGGTATATCCCTCCTAAAAAACAATGAGGAGATGGAAGAGGCAGGACAACGCAACGTGTTGAGCGTCACAAATAGAACCAAGTTCTATTTTAGCACCTGGCCATGCAGACGATCCCTGACGCGTGCAAGTGTGGGTGCAATGATTGAATAACATGTATGTATAAATTTATTTTGCAACACTCGCGTACCTGACCCGTCCGGTCTGGTCAGCATGTTAGCATTTTGGCGGGGACCCTGTTCCTGCAACTACCCAATGCTTAATTTGGGAAACCAAGTGAAATCTGTTCTGGAACATCGATAGTATAATGTTTCCACAAATACAAATTCACTATAATCGTAGGCTAACTGTAAGCCACCCTGCACAATCAATGAAACAGTGTCACCTAAGCCTACATGTTCTCTCCAAGACTCATGTATAGAAAGTTTGGAGCATGGCATAATGTAACCAGTCCACCCAGTATGCATAATAATAAAGTCGACACCCAAAGGCAATTACTAGAAGTCTTTTAATTTTGGAATACAGGCTAGACCAAAGACATCTTAAATCCGTTTGTTTTTCTTTTTCTGCCATGCATAATATGCAATAGGCTATGTATTGTATGAAGGCACAATCATTATTTTAATTCAGGTTAGATTTTTTGGGGCTCATCCTGTGCATTTGGGAGATATTCAGACCTGTTGACTTATAACACATTTTGTTACATTATAGTTGTTGAGGTGTCCCGCTAGCAGCACGTCTAGTGGTAAAAGGTTATAGCCTTATTAAAAAATGGATTAAATAGTTTTTTCCCCTGAAAAAAAGGAAAAATCACATTTACATAAGTTTTCAGACCTTTACTCAGTACTTTGTTGAAGCCCCTTTGCAGCGATTACAGCTTTGAGTCTTCTTGGGTATGATGCTACAAGCTTGGCACACCTGTATTTGGGAGTTTCTCCCATTCCTCTCTACAGATCCTCTCAAGCTCTGTCAGGTTGGATGGGGAGCATCACTACACAGTTATTTTCAGGTCATTCCAGAGATGTTCGATCAGGTTCATGTCCGGGCTCTGGCTGGCCCACACAAGGACATTCAGAGACTTGTCATGAAGCCACTCCTGCGTTTTCTTGGTTGTCTGCTCAGGGTTGATGATAGTCCTGTTAGAAGTTGAAAATTCGCCCCCGTCTCAGGACTTGAGCGCTCTGTAGCAGGATTTTATCAAGGATCTCTCTGTACCTTGCTCCGTTCATCTTTGCCTCGATCCTGACTAGTCTGCCACTGAAAAATATCCCCAAAGCATGATGTTGCTACCACCATGCTTCCCCGTAGGGATGGTGCCCGGTGTCCTGCAGATGTGACACTTGGCATTCAGGCCAAAGAGTTCAATATTGGTTTCATTAGACCAGAGAATCTTGTTTCTCATGGTCTGAGAGGCCTTAAAGCACTTTTTTGGCAAACTCCAAGCGGGCTGTCATGTGCCTTTTACTGAGGAGTGGCTTCCATCTGGCCACTCTACCATAAAGGCCTGGTTGGTGGAGTGCTGCAGAAACGGTTGAACTTCTAGAAAGTTCTCCCATCTCCACAGAGGGACTCTACAGCTCTGTCAGAGTGACCATCGGGTTCTTGGTCACCTCCCTGACCAAGTCCCTTCTCCATCGATTGCTCAGTTTTGCTGGGCGGCCTGCTCTAGGAAGTGTCTTGGTGGTTCCAAACTTCTTCCATTTCAGAATGATGGAGAATACTGTGTTCCTTGGGACCTTAAATGCTGCAGATATTTTTTGGTACCCTTCCCCAGATCTGTGCCTCGACACAATCCTGTCTCGGAGCTCTACAGACAATTATTTTGACATCATGGCTTGGTTTTTGCTCTGGACCTTATATATACAGGTGTGTGCCTATCCAAATCATGTCCAATCAATTGAATTTACCACTGGTGGACTCCAATCAAGTTGTAGAAACATCTCAAGGATGATCAATAGAAACAGGATGCACCTGAGCTCAATTTTGAGACTCAAAGCAAAGGGTCTGAATAATTTCTGTTTTTTATTTGTAAGACATTTGCAAAACTTTCGAAAAACCCGTTTTTGGTTTGTCATTCTGGGCTATTGTGTGTAGATTGATGAGAACATTTTAGAATAAGGCTGTAACATAACAAAATGTGGAAAAACTCAAGGGTCTGAATACTTCCTGAATGCACTCTATATAGGCCTATGTATATGCATAAGCTCTTATATGCGTGTGGGCGTTTTGAATTAATCATCACCTCTGAAAGCGCTGTTCATTTTGTTGTTAGGCTTCGAAACAACTTTCACAATGACCATATTTTCCACTCAGTTTTATCCTGGTGTTGAACTTCTTTCTTAAGTTTGATCAATCACAGTGAGGTGAGTTTTAAAAGCATGATACTGTTTTTATGATGTGATTTTTGATAGGGTTTTTTAATTTAATATATATTTTTATAGCATTTTCATTGATGTCAAAGTGGTTAGAGGGACAATAGAGCCCTAAGTACCAGGCCATTAGCAACCTAATCGTTGTTAGCGATTTGGGTATGTCCAGAGTGCATGAGGAAATTACCATGTGGAATTTTAATGCGGTCATGACTCATGATTGCCGGTAATATGGTCACCGCACCAGCCCTGCATTGCTCTTCCTTTTTCAAAGGAGCACTGAAGCTCAATATTTAAAGTGGAGCTGACAGCGTTTTAGCAACATGAAATCTTATTCAAATCTGTTTATATACACCCCCAGGAAGAATATTACACTTTTTTTTCTGACAATCGAAAGGCTTTAGATCATTAGAAGGCATTCGCCAAAAGCCTCAAAATACCCCTGAAATTATTTATGCAAATGTGTGAATAGCACGGGAGTCCTCTTACATTTGGGAACTTTACAGTCCAATTGATCAAACAACCTTGAAAAGCTAGGCAATCTCTCCCTCAGTTGCCTATGCATATCAACAACAACAAGATTAACAACTAATGCTAGCCAGAGCGAGATGAGCTAAAATCTAACAAGGGAACATTAGATAATCCCTCTCAGCTAGTTGGCGTCAAAATTGAAGTAGTAGCATGCTCGTCCTTCTACAGCTTGCCTGCCATGCTTGTCCAAACCCACGTTTTGACAACTGAGTGGGAACTTGTCTGCATGGCCGCCCATTTGATCGACACCAAATACATTTGATTGACAACTAAGAGATATGCGAACTGTGGATAACAAAACAGTCGTTCAAGTTCAGAATATCTAGCTAGCAAGACAATTCATATTTGTTGCTATCTAACCAAATGACACCTTCATCTCTAGCTGTAGCCACCGAAAAACGATGTAAGGGAAAAAGGTCAGTCACTCACCCACTCCTCCAATGACAAGTCATCCCAGCAGCTAGCTAGTTAATGTTAGGCTCCGTGTTTTTAGCGTTCTAAATAAATATCTAGTGACATAAATAGATACTGTTGCTGAGTTACAGTTCATATAAGGAAATCAGTCAATTGAAATGAATGCATTAGGCCCCAATCTATGGATTTCACATGACTGGGCAAGAGCGCAGCCATGGGTGGGCCTGGGAGGGCATAGGCCCACCTACAGTGCCTTGCGAAAGTATTCGGCCCCCTTGAACTTTGCGACCTTTTGCCACATTTCAGGCTTCAAACATAAAGATATAAAACTGTATTTTTTTGTGAAGAATCAACAACAAGTGGGACACAATCATGAAGTGGAACGACATTTATTGGATATTTCAAACTTTTTTAACAAATCAAAAACTGAAAAATTGGGCGTGCAAAATTATTCAGCCCCCTTAAGTTAATACTTTGTAGCGCCACCTTTTGCTGCGATTGCAGCTGTAAGTCGCTTGGAGTATGTCTCTATCAGTTTTGCACATCGAGAGACTGACATTTTTTCCCATTCCTCCTTACAAAACAGCTCGAGCTCAGTGATGTTGGATGGAGAGCATTTGTGAACAGCAGTTTTCAGTTCTTTCCACAGATTCTCGATTGGATTCAGGTCTGGACTTTGACTTGGCCATTCTAACACCTGGATATGTTTATTTTTGAACCAATCCATTGTAGATTTTGCTTTATGTTTTGGATCATTGTCTTGTTGGAAGACAAATCTCCGTCCCAGTCTCAGGTCTTTTGCAGATTCCATCAGGTTTTCTTCCAGAATGGTCCTGTATTTGGCTCCATCCATCTTCCCATCAATTTTAACCATCTTCCCTGTCCCTGCTGAAGAAAAGTAGGCCCAAACCATGATGCTGCCACCACCATGTTTGACAGTGGGGATGGTGTGTTCAGCTGTGTTGCTTTTACGCCAAACATAACGTTTTGCATTGTTGGCAAAAAGTTCAATTTTGGTTTCATCTGACCAGAGCACCTTCTTCCACATGTTTGGTGTGTCTCCCAGGTGGCTTGTGGCAAACTTTAAACGACACTTTTTATGGATATCTTTTAGAAATGGCTTTCTTCTTGCCACTCTTCCATAAAGGCCAGATTTGTGCAATATACGACTGATTGTTGTCCTATGGACAGAGTCTCCCACCTCAGCTGTAGATCTCTGCAGTTCATCCAGAGTGATCATGGGCCTCTTGGCTGCATCTCTGATCAGTCTTCTCCTTGTATGAGCTGAAAGTTTAGAGGGACGGCCAGGTCTTGGTAGATTTGCAGTGGTCTGATACTCCTTCCATTTCTGTTACGGTGCGTGAATGAGGACCCAAAAGCGAATTAACTTAAACAGAGCTTCTTTAATTACCAAACATAGGTAGGCTCAGACGGACCGGCAGATTCCGACAGGACAAGACAAGGTTACAGCAAACATGACGACAGTCTGGTTCAGGCATGAAACACAACAAACAAGAATCCGACAAGGACAGGAACAAAAACAGAGAGAGATATAGGGACCTAATCAGAGGGAAAAAGGGAACAGGTGGGAAAAGGGGTGACGAGGTGGTTAGGAGGAGACAAGGCACAGCTGGGGGAAAGAGGGGGAGAAAAGGTAACCTAACAACGACCAGCAGAGGGAGACAGGGTGAAGGGAAAGGACAGAGACAAGACACAACATGACAGTACATGACAGTACCCCCCCACTCACCGAGCGCCTCCTGGCGCATTCGAGGAGGAAACCTGGCGGCAACGGAGGAAATCCTCGATCAGCGCACGGTCCAGCACGTCCCGAGAGGGAACCCAACTCCTCTCCTCAGGACCGTACCCCTCCCAATCTACGAGGTACTGGTGACCACGGCCCCGAGGGCGCATGTCCAAAATTCTACGGACCCTGTAGATGGGTGCGCCCTCGACAAGGATGGGGGGGGGGGGGGGAAGACGAGCGGGGGCGCGAAGGACGGGCTTGATGCAGGAGACATGGAAGACCGGGTGGACGCGACGAAGGTATCGCGGAAGAAGAAGTCGAACTGCGACAGGATTAATGACCCGAGAAATACGGAACGGACCAATGAACCGCGGGGTCAACTTGCGAGAAGCCGTCTTAAGAGGAAGGTTCTGAGTGGAGAGCCAAACTCTCTGACCGCGACAATATCTAGGACTCTTAGTTCTACGCTTATTAGCAGCCCTCACAGTCTGCGTCCTATAACGGCAAAGTGCAGACCTGACCCTCTTCCAGGTGCGCTCGCAACGTTGGACAAAAGCCTGAGCGGAGGGGACGCTGGACTCGGCGAACTGAGATGAGAACAGCGGAGGCTGGTACCCGAGGCTACTCTGAAAAGGAGATAGCCCGGTCGCAGACGAAGGAAGCGAGTTGTGGGCGTATTCTGCCCAGGGGAGCTGTTCTGACCAAGACGCAGGGTTGCGAAAAGAAAGACTGCGTAAGATGCGACCAATAGTCTGATTGGCCCGTTCTGCTTGACCGTTAGACTGGGGGTGAAAGCCGGAAGAGAGACTGACGGAAGCCCCAATCAAACGGCAAAACTCCCTCCAAAATTGAGACGTGAATTGCGGACCTCTGTCCGAAACGACGTCTGACGGAAGGCCATGAATTCTGAAAACATTCTCGATGATGATTTGTGCCGTCTCTTTAGCAGAAGGAAGCTTAGCAAGGGGAATGAAATGAGCCGCCTTAGAGAACCTATCGACAACCGTAAGAATAACAGTCTTCCCCGCTGACGAAGGCAGTCCGGTGACAAAATCTAAGGCGATGTGAGACCACGGTCGAGAGGGAATAGGAAGCGGCCTGAGACGGCCGGCAGGAGGAGAGTTACCGGACTTAGTCTGCGCGCAGACCGAACAAGCAGCCACGAAACGACGCGTGTCATGCTCCCGGGTGGGCCACCAAAAACGCTGGCGAATGGAAGCAAGCGTACCCCGAACGCCAGGGTGGCCGGCTAACTTGGCAGAGTGAGCCCACTGAAGAACGGCCAGACGAGTAGGAACGGGAACGAAAAGAAGGTTCCTAGGACAAGCGCGCGGCGACGGAGTGTGAGTGAGCGCTTGCTTTACCTGCCTCTCAATTCCCCAGACAGTCAACCCGACAACACGCCCCTCAGGGAGAATCCCCTCGGGGTCAGTGGAGGCTACTGAAGAACTGAAGAGACGAGATAAAGCATCAGGCTTGGTGTTCTTAGAGCCCGGACGATAAGAAATCACGAACTCGAAACGAGCGAAAAACAGCGCCCAATGCGCCTGACGCGCATTAAGTCGTTTGGCAGAACGGATGTACTCAAGGTTCCTATGGTCAGTCCAAACGACAAAAGGAACGGTCGCCCCCTCCAACCACTGTCGCCATTCGCCTAGGGCTAACCGGATGGCGAGCAGTTCGCGGTTACCCACATCATAGTTACGTTCCGACGGCGACAGGCGATGAGAAAAATACGCGCATGGGTGGACCTTGTCGTCAGAGAGGGAGCGCTGAGAAAGAATGGCTCCCACGCCCACCTCTGACGCGTCAACCTCGACAACGAACTGTCTAGAGACGTCAGGTGTAACAAGGATAGGAGCGGATGTAAAACGATTCTTGAGGAGATCAAAAGCTCCCTGGGCGGAAACGGACCACTTAAAGCACGTCTTGACAGAAGTAAGGGCTGTGAGAGGAGCTGCCACCTGACCGAAATTACGGATGAAACGACGATAGAAGTTCGCGAAGCCGAGAAAGCGCTGCAGCTCGACGCGTGACTTAGGGACAGGCCAATCAATGACAGCTTGGACCTTAGCGGGATCCATCTTAATGCCTTCAGCGGAAATAACAGAACCGAGAAATGTGACGGAGGAGGCATGAAAAGTGCACTTCTCAGCCTTCACAAAAAGACAATTCTCTAAAAGGCGCTGGAGGACACGTCGAACGTGCTGAACATGAATCTGGAGTGACGGTGAAAAAATCAGGATATCGTCAAGGTAAACGAAAACAAAGATGTTCAGCATGTCTCTCAGGACATCATTGACTAATGCCTGAAAGACAGCTGGAGCGTTAGCGAGGCCGAAAGGAAGAACCCGGTATTCAAAGTGCCCTAACGGAGTGTTAAACGCCGTCTTCCACTCGTCCCCCTCCCTGATGCGCACGAGATGGTAAGCGTTACGAAGGTCCAACTTAGTGAAAAACCTGGCTCCCTGCAGGATCTCGAAGGCTGAAGACATAAGAGGAAGCGGATAACGATTCTTCACTGTTATGTCATTCAGCCCTCGATAATCTATGCAGGGGCGCAGAGACCCGTCCTTCTTCTTGACAAAAAAAAACCCCGCTCCGGCGGGAGAGGAGGAGGGGACTATGGTACCGGCGTCAAGAGCTACAGACAAATAATCTTCGAGAGCCTTACGTTCGGGAGCCGACAGAGAGTATAGTCTACCCCGGGGGGGGGGTGGTTCCCGGAAGGAGATCAATACTACAATACTACGGTGTGGAGGAAGAGAGGTGGCCCTGGACCGACTGAACACCGTGCGCAGATCGTGATATTCCTCCGGCACCCCTGTCAAATCACCAGGCTCCTCCTGTGAAGAAGAGACAGAGGAAACAGGAGGGATAGCAGACATTAAACATTTCACATGACAAGAGACGTTCCAGGAGAGGATAGAATTACTAGACCAATTAATGGAAGGATTATGACAAACTAGCCAGGGATGGCCCAAAACAACAGGTGTAAAAGGTGAACGAAAAATTAAAAAAGAAATGGTTTCACTATGATTACCAGAAACAGTGAGGGTTAAAGGTAGCGTCTCACGCTGAATCCTGGGGAGAGGACTACCATCCAGGGCGAACAAGGCCGTGGGCTCCTTTAACTGTCTGAGAGGAATGTCATGTTCCCGAGCCCAGGTCTCGTCCATAAAACAGCCCTCCGCCCCAGAGTCTATTAAGGCACTGCAGGAAGCTGACGAACCGGTCCAGCGTAGATGGACCGACAAGGTAGTGCAGGATCTTGAAGGAGAGACAGGAGTAGTAGCGCTCACTAGTAGCCCTCCGCTTACTGACGAGCTCTGGCCTTTTACTGGACATGAAGTGACAAAATGACCAGCGGAACCGCAATAGAGACAGAGGCGGTTGGTGATTCTCCGTTCCCTCTCCTTAGTCGAGATGCGGATACCTCCCAGCTGCATGGGCTCAGCACCCGAGCCGGCAGAGGAAGATGGTAGTGATGCGGAGAGGGGGGCGACGGAGAGCGCGAGCTCCTTTCCACGAGCTCGGTGACGAAGATCAACCCGTCGCTCAATGCGAATAGCGAGTTCAATCAAGGAATCCACGCTGGAAGGAACCTCCCGGGAGAGAATCTCATCCTTTACCTCTGCGCGGAGACCCTCCAGAAGACGAGCGAGCAAGGCCGGCTCGTTCCAGCCACTGGAGACAGCAAGAGTGCGAAACTCAATAGAGTAGTCTGTTATGGATCGATTGCCTTGACATAGGGAAGACAGGGCCCTGGAAGCCTCCTCCCCAAAAACAGATCGATCAAAAACCCGTATCATCTCCTCCTTAAAGTCCTGATACTGGTTAGTACACTCAGCCCTTGCCTCCCAGATTGCCGTGCCCCACTCACGAGCCCGTCCAATAAGGAGAGATATGACGTAGGCGACACGAGCAGTGCTCCTGGAGTAAGTGTTGGGCTGGAGAGAAAACACAATATCACACTGGGTGAGGAACGAGCGGCATTCAGTGGGCTCCCCAGAGTAACACGGCGGGTTATTGATTCTGGGCTCCGGAGATTCGAAAGCCCTGGAAGTGGCCGGTGGATCGAGGCGGAGATGGTGAACCTGTTCTGTGAGGTTGGAGACTTGGGTGGCCAGGGTCTCAACGGCATGTCGAGCAGCAGACACTTCCTGCTCGTGTCTGCCTAGCATCGCTCCCTGGATCCCGACGGCTGAGTGGAGAGGATCCGAAGTCGCTGGGTCCATTCTTGGTCGGATTCTTCTGTTACGGTGCGTGAATGAGGACCCAAAAGCGAATTAACTTAAACAGAGCTTCTTTAATTACCAAACATAGGTAGGCTCAGACGGACCGGCAGATTCCGACAGGACAAGACAAGGTTACAGCAAACATGACGACAGTCTGGTTCAGGCATGAAACACAACAAACAAGAATCCGACAAGGACAGGAACAAAAACAGAGAGAGATATAGGGACCTAATCAGAGGGAAAAAGGGAACAGGTGGGAAAAGGGGTGACGAGGTGGTTAGGAGGAGACAAGGCACAGCTGGGGGAAAGAGGGGGAGAAAAGGTAACCTAACAACGACCAGCAGAGGGAGACAGGGTGAAGGGAAAGGACAGAGACAAGACACAACATGACAGTACATGACAATTTCAATATTATCGCTTGCACAGTGCTCCTTGGGATGTTTAAAGGTTGGGAAATCTTTTTGTATCCAAATCCGGCTTTAAACTTCTTCACAACAGTATCTCGGACCTGCCTGGTGTGTTCCTTGTTCTTCATGATGCTCTCTGCGCTTTTAACGGACCTCTGAGACTATCACAGTACAGGTGCATTTATACGGAGACTTGATTACACACAGGTGGATTGTATTTATCATCATTAGTCATTTAGGTCAACATTGGATCATTCAGAGATCCTCACTGAACTTCTGGAGACAGTTTGCTGCACTGAAAGTAAAGGGGCTGAATAATTTTGCACGCCCAATTTTTCAGTTTTTGATTTGTTAAAAAAGTTTGAAATATCCAATAAATGTCGTTCCACTTCATGATTGTGTCCCACTTGTTGTTGATTCTTCACAAAAAAATACAGTTTTATATCTTTATGTTTGAAGCCTGAAATGTGGCAAAAGGTCGCAAAGTTCAAGGGGGCCGAATACTTTCGCAAGGCACTGTACATTGGAGCCCACCCACTGGGAGCCAGGCCCAGCCAATCAATTTCCCCACAGATGGGCTTTATGACAGATAGAAATACTCCTCAGATAGAAACACTCCTTGCACTGCATGGATCACCGGTGCAGTTGAATGCAGCATTGCTGTATGGTGTACTCAAAATGTATTGTAGTTGAATAGCCACCATGGGCTACTGCTCAAATGTTGCTATAATAGGTCTACATGTTTCTCCTTTGCATGGTGTTTTGTTGCAGGTTTAGTTTTTTGGTTATTCATTGTCAAGCTTTAAAAACCAAAGCTAGACTGCAACATTTTAGTAGCCTAGCTAGGACTGTGGCATGTGTCTATACACTTCCCCTCGGCTGCACTTGAAATGGGACACATGAAAACAATTGAAGTTGAATTCACCTTAGTTACAGTCATCCATTTCTGTTCAAAATATTGAGTCATTGAAAATGAAACAGTGCATCCTGAATGGGTAGAAGAAGCAAACAGTGTACCAGGCCAGTTGTGATTTACAACTTGATAGCAAGATTTTATGGACTACCAAGAAATGTGTTGGTAAATTACATTAATGATGCCTCATTGAACTGCTTCCTTCTATTCTGCCAACGGTAACACTTTACACCCAGTAACATAATAAGTTATGACAAGGTCATAACCATATGGTAATAACACTTTTTTAAATCATATTTGAAATAACTAGCAGAAAATACACTTTATGACACTGTCATGAAGCATTATGACCATCCAGTGTCACTTTACGTGGACTAAGAAAATACACTGACACTTTCAAGAAGCATTATGACCAACATAATCATGTAAGCCAGATAGGCCTATCACATACATGCCATTATGTCAGTCTCCAGTCAAAAAGAGGGTTTCTTGTCCTGCTCCTGCATTCATACCAATCATCAGCAACAGAGCATTGGGGGTAGATGCATGTCTAACATCAATGTGTGCGCAATTACAATGATAATTTAACATGGTTCATTTCAGAAATTTTGATTTAACATAAACACACTGTTGGCAAGTAGGCTTAAAAAAGTAGTGGTATCATGCAGTGGTTCCCAAACTTTTTATGGTCCTGTACCCCTTCAAACATTCAACCAGGTGCGTACCCCCTCTAGCACCAGGGTCAGAGCACTCTCAAATGCTGTTTTTTGTCATCATTGTAAGCCTGCCACACAGACACGACACGATACATTTATTAAACAGAAGAATGAACGTGAGTTGTTGTCACAACCTGGCACATGGGAAGTGACAAAGAGCTCTTATAGGACCAGGACACAAATAATAATATAATAATAATCATCTTCAACAATTTTGCTCTTTATTTAGCCATCTTACATATAAAACCTTATTTGTTCATCAAAAATTGTGAATAACTCACCACAGGTTAACTTCCTATGGCTGCAGGGGCAGTATTGAGGAGCTTGGATGAAAGGTGCCCAGAGGTGCCCAGAGTAAACTGCCTGCCTCCAGAAATCTGTCAGTGGCTTCTGATTAAATTATATTTTCACAGAACCGCTTGATGCAATTTTGATGAGGCTCTCTTGTTCAGATATCGATAAGTGGACTGTAGGCAGGGCATGAAAGGGATAACGAATCCAGTTGTTTGTGTCATCCATATCGGGAAAGTACCCAGCTCACTCAGGTGCTTCGCTATATCACATTTGACATTGTCCGCAACCTTGAGTTAATTTAAACACAAAAATCATACAATGATGGAAAGACCTGGGGGGGAGTATAAATGGACTGTTTGAAAATGTGAAGATTTTGAATCACATTTTTATTTGGCGTACCCACGACGGCATTGCGCCCACGACGGCATTGCGCGTATCCCTGTTTGGAAATACCTGGTGTAATGGAATGTTTTTCCTTGTGTGGTAGATTTTGTAGGTTTAGACACATATGTAGATGTCCTAACCATCCATAAATTAATGCAACATATGTCACAACAGGTCTAAATATGTGTCATGACAGTGTTATGACCATATTATGACAAGTTATGTCAGCTGTTATGGCATATTATGACATGGTTATGACCGTTCAAGCAATGTGTAACCCTGCCACACTGTACACCATGGAATGTTTTGTCAAATAGAACACACTTTTTAAAACCTCTTATGAATTTGGTTTTGCATAAACCAGAATTTGGTTCCAGCATAAACTGGAAGTTTAATATTTTTGACGGATACTTTATTTATGTACATTACATGTAACAATGAGTAAAGTTTCGAACAGACTCATAGGGAACACTTGGCTTTTATACAATCTGTTTGTCTGCTTTTCTCCCTGATTCGTTTTCTGTTTGTGAGCCTTTGTCATTTCATCAGGGATACTGGCATCCCTCCCTCCTTCAGATGGATTTTCTTCACACCCCATCACTTTTCCCCCAAATATGAGAGCCACTTTCATTTGGGGAAAGAAAGTGCACTATTCATTTCACCAATCTCGTTTTCTCTCAGACCCTCTCTCCCCATCACACACACACACACACACACACACACACACACACACACACACACACACACACACACACACACACACACACACACACACACACACACACACACACACACACACACACACACACACACGCACACACGCACACACGCACACACACACACCTTCTCACTCCCCAAGGCTGTTGTCCTGCATTCTCCTTCTATATTAGACTATGTCTTGTCTCCCTGACCTCCCATGATCCATGACTGCAGAGAGGGAGAATGCAGAACAAAGTTATTCTTCATTAAGTCATTCACTGTGTGTGTGTGTGTGTGTGTGTGTGTGTGTGTGTGTGTGTGTGTGTGTGTGTGTGTGTGTGTGTGTGTGTGTGTGTGTGTGTGTGTGTGTGTCTAGTTACGTGTGTGCGAGTATGCGCAGTGAGCGTGTGTGTATGTTCGTTTGTGATGATTACGTTTCAGCATTGAGCTGCCCAGTGGACACAAGAAAACACATACTCCCATTTCTCCTCTTTTTCTATCTGCTCTCCAGACCTTTTTATTATTACGGTAAACTATAAACTTTTAAGCCATAATGTGTTTGAGAATGTTTAAGCCATAATGTGTTTGAGAATGTGGTACAGTGCGGTGAAAAAGTATGTGCCCCCATTCTGATTTTCTCTATTTTTGTTATCAGATCTTATCAGATCTTCAACCAAAACCTAATATTAGATAAACGGAACCTGAGTTTACAAATAAAATAAGTGTCATTTTTTGGGTTATT
This sequence comes from Oncorhynchus mykiss, assembly GCF_013265735.2. Lineage (NCBI taxonomy): Eukaryota > Metazoa > Chordata > Actinopteri > Salmoniformes > Salmonidae > Oncorhynchus > Oncorhynchus mykiss. The sequence continues at coordinate 20,717,442 of NC_048567.1, read as the reverse complement.
TATTTATTTAAATTTATTCAACACCCAATTCCCTTGTGTGAAAAAGTAATTGCCCCCTTACACTCAATAACGGTTTGTGCCTCCATTAGCTCCAATGACTGCAACCAAATGCTTCCTGTAGTTGTTGATCAGTCTCTCACATCGCTGTGGGGGAATTTTGGCCCACTCTTGCATTCAGAACTGCTTTAGCTCAGCAACATTTGTGGGTTTTCAAGGATGAACTGCTCCTTCTAAGTGCTCCCACAACATCTCCATTGGGATTAGGTCTGGACTTTGACTAGGCCCTTCCAAAACTTAAAATGTGTTGCTTTTTAACCATTTTCATGTAGACTTGTTTGTGTATTTGGGATCATTGTCTTGCTGCATTACGCAGCTGTGCTTCAGTTTCAGCTCACAGACGGATGGCCTGATACAGAGCAGAATTCAACGTCCCTTCTATTAAGGCAAGTCATCCAGTTCCTGAGGCAGCAAAGCATCCTCAAATCATAACACTACCACCACCACGCTTGACCGTTGGTCTGAGGTTCTTACTTTGGAATGGAGTGTTTGGTTTTCGGCAGACATAATGGGACCCATCTCATCCAATATTAGTTTTGCATTCCGTATGCAAAACTTGAGAAAATTAGAAGGGGGGGCAAATACTTTTTTAACAGCACTGTATATCATGGATAATACATTATTATAAGCAGAGGTGTAATGCGCCCCAAAAATCTAAGGGGGTACAAAGTATGTAAGGATGGCTGGTAGTTGTAGAACTTTGCATTTTTCAAACACCTAACATAGCTTTTTCCTGCAATCTAGAGTCATAATCATTGTTACGGATACAGGTATCCTGTGTGTATGTATCCTGTGTTCTTTTCTCGCCTTCTCCCCTCACAAGTGAAAATCATCACTCCCCAATCAGTCACCAATCAATCATCAATCAGAAGACACACCTCCTCCTGTTTCCTACCCAATCACAGTTCCTTTCCCAGTTGTTTGCTCTGGAGCTCAATCTCTCTGTAAATCGCTATGGTTCACGCTCTCCTACTATGTCTCTTTATGTATTGAGCTATCTTTTGTTTGAGCACCTCCATATCACTTTGTCCTCCTCACCTGTGAGTATTGCTTTTTTGTTATGGTGTTTGTTTGCTGGTGGGAACCAAGACAAGTCGCCCATGGACATACACTACCTGTAGGTAAACTTTGTTACAAACACTAGTTAGAACTGGGTGGACCACCCACTGTATTTTTTGTTAGTTAGCTGTTGTTAAAGTAGGCTAGTCTAGCTTAGGGGTGTTTTTGAATACTTATTGTTTCTTTCCTTGGGTCCAGCTCAGCCCCTTTTCCTGCTCCCCCCATTACCGTGTGTTTCTAATAAACCATGTGTTTGATGGTAATTTAGTTGTCTGTGGTTATTTCGTTCTCACTTTTACTTTTTCACTATAATTTGCATGAGTTATGTTACGGGTCTCGTTACCATCTCCCCTAGACTGTTGGGCCAAAAGGGATTCGTAACAATCATTATGCTTCATTTCATGTTAAATGTGTCACGACTTCCGCCGAAGTCGGTTCCTCGCCTTGTTTGGGTGGTGGTCGACGTCACCGGTCTTCTAGCCATCGCCGATCCACCTTTCATTTCCTTTTGTCTTGTTTTCCCACACACCTGATTTACATTTCCATCATTACTTGTGTATTTAACCCTCTGTTCCCCCCATGTCTGTGTGTGAAATTGTTTGTAAGTGCTTGTGCACATTTTGACTGGTGGCGACGGGTTTTGTACCCATATTTTGTTTTTCTGGATGCTGTAGGTTTTGATAATTAAACTGCTCCGGTTATTACCCAGCTCTGCTCTCCTGCGTCTGACTTCCCACCAGTTACGCACCCCTTACAATATGTATATTTTTCTGCATATCTAAGCAAACCTCTTGAGCTATCTTTATCCTCCTGACTGTGCTTATTTTTTAAAGAAACTAAATATTCTTCTCTGCAAAAATCTGGGTAAAAGATTAGTAATTGCTTTTATATCCAGTAGGCATGCCAGCTAAGATAGTTACTCTATACTCTAACTTGATCTCTGTAGCTAATTATGAGATTGGGAGATTGGGCACAGATCTGGACTAACTAATTCCAACTTCATAAAATTGCTAGGTGGCAAGTAGTATTACAGCGGAACAACATTGTTAAAAACTAATCACGTTGGCAGTAATTTCAGAACCTTGTGGTCATTTTTCAAAACTCTAGACACAAACTCAAAACGGTCATCACTTGTAACACAGGCTGTCCAATGTTCAAAACATTGCATTGTGCATTCATATCTTTAAAGAAACCTTGAACTGAAAACCAGTTCCTAAGAAATATCGCTTTCCAATGAGAACTCACTGAACAGAGACCTAAAAGAAATCTGAACGGTTAGTCCTCAGGGTTTTGCCTGCTACATAAGTTCTGTTATACTCAGACATGATTCAAACAGTTTTAGAAACGTCAGTGTTTTCTATCCAAATCTATGAATAATATGCACATCTTATGTTCTTGACATGAGTAGCAGGAAGTTGAAATTGGGCACGCTATTTATCCAAAAGTGAAAATTCTGCCCCCTAGCCCCAAGAGGTTAAGGAGAGTATGGGGGTAAGTACAGGTTGGGAAATTGTGGATGGGCCTGAAACCATGCTTGCACCATTTGAGCATGGTGGAACCTGACATTATCCCACACAATGACATAGGTTATGCCATCAGCTCTACACCTGATTTAGCTCATCAAGGAAGGTTACAGTCGAACAGCGAATCATGTGGCTGCCTGCTACTCAATATATAGAGTACAGAGCTTTCGATGTTCGACCAAACATTTAGAACGGGCAAGATGCGTAATCTAAGCAACTTTGACTGTGGTATGATTGATGCCACACATGGTGACTCCAGCATCTCAAACAGCTGCCTTCCTGGGATTTTTATGCACTACAGTCTAGAGTTTACAGAGAATGGTGCGATAAACAAAACACATTCAGTGAGCGGCAGTTCTGTGGGCAAAACACCTTGTTAATGAGAGGTCAGAGGAGAATGTCCAGACTTATTCAAGCTAACCGAAAGGCCACACATGCTCATAACAGCTGTTTAAAACGGTGTGCAGAAGGGCATCTCTTAATGTACAACACTGAATAATTCAGGCTGTTGTGGAGGCAAAAGGGGGTTCTACCCAGTACTAGATAAGTGTACCTAATAAAGTGGCCGGTGAGTGTACAGTAATGTCAAATCTGAAAACATGGTCTGGAAAAGTGGCACATGGGACCATACAAAGTGTCTGAAGAAATATTACATCCATAGATAATGTAGTCCAATTGGTTCATGTTCCACGGTAATTGGTGTCAATGGATCTCGTTATTCTGAAACTTTCATGATCTAAACATGGAATATTTGTCAGTTTACATAAAACTATGCATTAAGAGTAATGCAACAGTTACTTATTATTTTGAGCAGTTGTATCAATTGATAGATCATTGTAATGAAATGAATAGACAGTCATTTCAGATGTAATGTGTGAATTACTTTTTGAAATGGTAATAGTTGTCATTTTGAACAGGTGATTTTAGATCAATGAACAACTGATCTTAGCTTTGTGTATTGTATCCAAGAAATTGGAAAAATAAATTGAAGAAATTGAAAAATGTCCATTTTGATCATTGGTTGTGAGTTTTGAAAAATGACATCAAGGTTCTGAAATTAGTGCCAAAGTGATTGTAAAAAACGAACATCAATTTATAAAAAAAAAAATATTAAACAGGAAAAACCCTCTGATTATAAGGCAAGGTGTTAGGCTGTGACTACAGTCATGATACACTATGGTCTTTTATAAAACAGATCAGTAAACGTTTTTCACAAAGAAAGACAAGATGTATAGATGTCTGTCTATGGAAGATATTCCTACATAGAGGAGTGGGTGGTATGAACCAAAACCAACACACACACCTCTGTAAGGTGGATCAGACACTGACAGCTTAATACAGCAGGACAAAGAGAGAGGGATAGCTCGAATATGATGGACTCATGAGTAATGTGTGTGTGTGTGTGTGTGTGTGTGTGTGTTGAATGGGAGTTACCTGGCACTGTCTCTCAATTTGTCAGTGCTTGACAGCAGCATTGTTTGTGTGTGTGTATATATATGTGTGTGTTTGTGAATGACAGCTGCTGACGTGCTGCTAATCGCACTCCCCAGTCCAGCATTTTCCCAGACAGTCTGCTGTCTCACCACAACAGTGCTCCTCAGCATGGCACACACAAAAACACACACCCTTTGAATACGGTAGCCTGAATTGACCTTCGGGGAGATTCAAAGTGAGAGAGTCTAGACAGATTTCATCAGGAAAGGGAGACTGCACTGTGGATTCAAATATGTCCTTTATATTTCAGGTGTGGTTTTGTGTCAATATCCAATTACAATGTCTGCAAGATAAACAGTTTGACACCTCCAATACACTGTAGGACACAAAATAACACCTGTCCTTAAAATACTGTGTAAACATTCTGGGCTGTTTCCTTTTCCTGCAATTAATTGAATTGAGGCTAAAGAAAAAGAAGCAAAAGAAGAAACAAAGAAGGACAGAAAGTCCCACAGATGAGTGACATATTCCATTAAAAAGACAATCTCTACAAAGAAAACATAAACTCAGGATTCATGTTAGGAGGCATGCAGCAACCAGTGATACATTGTGCTCTGAACTGGCTATCAAAACATAATACATAACCAATAAGAAACAGCCAAAGTCAATAAATACAGTATTTATTTATCTATTTTATTTAACTGGGCAAGTCCGTTAAGAACACATTCTTATTTTTAATGACGGCCAAGGAACGGTGGGTTAACAGCCTTGTTCAGGGGCAGAACAACAGATTTTTACCCTGTCAGCCCAGGGATTTGATGTAGCAACCTTTTGGTTACTAGCCCAATTCTCTAACCTCTAGGATACCTGCCGCCCCAAACTATAAACCACTAGCACAGACGCCCACTGTAATCATCTGATTTATCTCCCTTATCATCCTCCTCACTAATCTCATCCTCTTTTTGAAGAGTGTGTGTGTTTTATAGATGTGTGTGTGAGGGTAATTTAATTAGAGCAGGTTACTGCCAGGGGTTAATATCCTACATGCACTCTGCTCCTCTCCAAAGGCTAAATTGCTTAAAGCACATTAGGAACTTTAAACAGACTTTTAAAACTGTGCACGTCTGTGTGTGTGTGTAACTGCACTGGCCTATTAAGACGTTACATTCTGCTGCTTAGCTCTCCCCAGACAAACCATCATCTCGCTCTCTCTCCCTCTTTCTTACTCTCTCACGCTGTCTCTCATGCTCTCTGCCTCACAATCTCACTCTTTCACACATCTCTCTCACTTTCTCTGACTGAATCTCTCCATCACTTCCCTCTCTCACATAGATACAGATGTAGGATCTTAATTTGAGACAGTTTGCTACAGCAGGAAAATAATCCTGCAGCAACAGGAAATATGAATTATTATGTGGATTACAATTAAATTCCAATTTTTGTTGGGATTGATACATTTTTCATAAGGGTAAATCGAGTCGGAAATTTCTACATGGAAATTAGCATTTTTAAACCTAAAATACACTCAGTAGTGTGCATTCATGGACACCAAGGGAAGCCAGGTGTAAAGGGGTGAGTGACTGGTTGCCGGGCTCAAGTCAGGCTCTGGAGAGCAGAGATGGGTGATAACAGGAGAACTTTAATATACACCCTGGCCCAAAGGCACACCCGAGGCAGCGCAAAGCACAACCAGGGTAACATGAACCGGAATAAACAAAACAAACAAACCTAGGTTTGAAACAAACCTAGCGCAAGCCAGCCTGTAGCATAACACCCTACACAAAGAACAATTCCACACACAGACATGGGGAATCAGAGGGTAATATACATTTAGTCTAATGAGGTAATGTGAACCAGGTGTGCGGGAAAACAAGACAAAACAAATGGAAAATGAAAGGTGGAGCGGGGATGGCTAGAAGACCGGTGACGTTAACCGCCGAACGCAGCCCTTCGGCGACTTCGGCGGAAGTCATGACACCAGGCTTCCCCAAAAAACATACCAATACATTTTCTAAAAAGATAATAATTTATCCTTCGTCTCTGTGTTTCAGAATTTTTTCTTCAATTCGCAATTGGCTGAATAGATCTCACAGGAGAAAGCATACAAGTGAGCGAAACAGCACCTCTCTGTCTCTCTACATGTAGGCCATCTATCTGATGCTGTCTGGTCCAAACGAGTATAACATTGTTGCCACCCATAGCATTGAAGGCAAGGGAAGCCAGCGAGCATCTGGCCTCCCTTGACAAAAAAAGTATAAAACATTTGCCAATCAGCGTTGAGCGAAATTGAGCAAGCTCAACTGTGAATCATCCTTGCGCACCAAAAAAGGTGTTAAGGGAAACCAGCTTGGATTTAACGTCACTCCTATCAAATCCCATTGAGAGCATACATCATTGACAGACAACTTGATTTGTTACATCTGTTTGTGTTGTTATCCTCCAGTGGCTAGCTAGCCAGCTTGCTAAAAATTGCCCTTTTCTGGAATTAGCCATGGATGGAGAAAGGGATTAGGACTTGTGGTTTTACATAATTCTCCATACTGGCCAATGATTATAACGGCGATTCTGATCTAACCATTAATTCATACATTGTTGTGCCCCTGGCCTGAGAGGATGGAAGTTCAATATGTAGCTTGATGTAGAAGACTAACGTTAACTAGCCAACGTTGCCCATAAATGGAAGTTAGGCTAGCGAGCAAGCATTTTAGCCAGGTAGCCTAGGACAACAACAAAAATAAAAGCATGTAGCGTACGACAGAGTGATAGACCATTTTGCCAGCATGAAAGAGAGGAGGATGGCATTGGTGTTTCTCTACAAGTCGGTGAGTCAACATGTTTTTCTACTTGCACAAACGCGCACACACAGAAATCAGAACCATGGACAGCCACATCATATTTAGCTTACGTTGATTGGACTAAATTGTTTTTTAAAATCTTTTAGTTGTCACTGTATTAGACTAAGCATATGTGATTTGATGATGTTGAAATGTTGAAGTTGAAATGGTGCTGGAATAGTGGAGGCAGCTCCTGTTTTCTTTGCGACTTGCGGTAACTCTCTGTGGTTCTAAATCAATAGTTGTTTAGTGGTCCAAAAATGTCAGAAACATTAACTTGCTTGACCATGCTGTAGGTCTGTTACTGTACATGCAATATGTTTTGTGGACTTCACTGGTGTCAAGGCGTAGGTGTAATAGGTGGCAGGGAAGTCAGGCGCAGGAGAGTCAAATGGAGTATAAAATGGAGTCTTTTAATAAAGTCCACGGAGTATGCTCCATAACACTAAATGTACATAAACACACAAACATGGGTACGAAGACCCGACGCGCACCTATACAACAATCACACTACACTGACAATAAAACAATCTCTGACAAAGACATGAGGGGAAACAGAGGGTTAAATACACAACAGGTAATGAATGGGATTGAAAACAGGTGTGTGGGAAGACAAGACAAAACCAATGGAAAATGAAAAAAGGATCAATGATGGCTAGAAGACCGGTGATGTCGAACGCCGAGCACCCCCCGAACAAGGAGAGGCAACGACTTCGGCAGAAGTCGTGACAACTGGACAGAGGTTGCTTTCTGGTTTTGTGATAAAACAAAGGTGTGGTTGAATTTATTCTGCCACTGTGTCTTCTTATTGTCTCAGCCTTTAGGCCTATATATATCAAGGTCACAAGGCATATGAATTAACAGGTTATAGAGAAAACAACGCAATTATCGCAACACATAGGTTTTAATGGCATTTTTTTGGGGGGGGTGCTTTATTTTATTTTTTACTCATCTATTTTTACACTTCTTTTTCTTAACTGCATTGTTGGTTAAGGGTTTGTAAGTAAGCATTTCACTGTAAGGTGAAAATTAATGTTTTCTGTTGTATATGTCCAAATATGGGCATGTACATCCAAATATACATCCTGTTCATGTTGTCACGTGTTGGAGGGTGTGTTATTTTATGGCTATATTGCATCTATTCCTTTGAAGTTGTCATGATGATTGATGTGTAGGGACCTGGTTGAACTGGGGGGGATGTGTTTGAACAGTGGCCAGCTGCGTACATTCCTAAAAAGTAACCGCTATGTCTCTGCGTTTAAAAGAAACCTGCCCCTCTTGCGAAGCCTAGTTGGGGCTACAGCTAAAGAAAGGAAGGCCATCTTGGGTCACTGTTCTTCAGATCTCATATTATCCCAATGTGAGATTGCTTTGAATCTTCTTAAATGTTTGTTAGTATAATTTAATTAAGCCAATGTGCTTTCATCAATTGAAAGCCCTTCATCTATTTTATGATTATTTGTAAGATTTCTTGTTTGCATAAAATAGACGCAGACCAGTCTTTAAATAATAGGTAATAGAATTTATTCTCGGAGCGCGCTCCCACTCAAACACATGCATCAGTTTAAATACAGATCATGACGTCATTTCACTGCCTTAACCGAACCCCCTCCTCTCGACAGGACAAAGTAAGGTGAAAAGTTCATTCTAACTTACTAACACACTCCCAGATAACTTTTGACCCCTCAACATTATCGATCACCACTGAACTGACAGTTTTAATTAACAGAAACCCTAGGAATGCACTCACTGCCTTATCTAAAAACCCCAGAGCTAAGTTTCAGGTTGGGTCAACCATAGGCTAACGACCTTATGTGTTTACACAGTCCACAACCCATTTGTTCCTGCCCAGTTGGAATGGTGTTCATTAACATTTTATTACTCCTTTCTCTTGTCACACAATTTCTTCTTATGAACTCATATTGCCTATTAAACATAATATAACAGAGTATAAGTTTACTTACAGTTCCATTTAAAATGATTTGTTCAGTCATATTAATCATAATTTCCTAACAATCCACCCTCAAAATGACTTAACAACTCATACCAACATTAAACACTACATGGAAATATCAATGATACTAAAAGAAGACAACCAATACATGTATGTACATAATCAACTTCCATGACTGTTCTATCCTACATCAGAATCTTAATTCTACTTATCAGGATTTTCTGTTAATCTTCATGAAAAAACAGTCTATACATTGAAATAAGAAAACATCTAAGTTTCCTAAACATCAAATATGGTCTCCTCGCGAGTGAAATGATCCGGATTCTTCTATTACGTCCAAGCCATGTATTTTGTATTCCACTGGTCAGAGTTTAGGATTGGTCCATATATCTCCATCTGAAGTGTCATCGATTTCGCCAGAGTCCTGGAAATGATAACTTTCATACATACACGCAATCAACCACGTCCGTACAAAACTAACACAGTCACACAGGTGAAGGTAGCCCATAACACAGTAATCATAACATTTTTCCATCTTTCAAACACACTGTCAACCCAATTAGCCAAAGAAGTATCCACCCCTGAGTTTATTTCCAACTCGTGAACTAGGGTGTGTAAACCAGACAAGGCCTTGGTCACTGATCCATCCTAACTGTATATCCTGGAGTCAAACTACCTATACACTCCCACCCTCTTCAGCCAGCAAACATCCAAGACTATTCTATTCTGCCAAGTCATTCATTACATCTCTAAAATAATTGGTGAAGCGCTGTGGATTTTTAATAGATATAATTGATCCAATCCACATTCTCATTGAGAGTGGACCACCAAAAAATACTTGACTCTAATCCTGCCAGGATCTAATTTATAGCTTTGATCTCATCTGCCACCCTTGGATCCACAATGTTATTAATACAAACCCTATCATCAAAAGACCCAGTCGGAGTACTTCTTTTCTCCCGTTTAGTCAACACCATGTCATGGTGTTGAATGAGCGTAAAAGGCATTCTCAAAATGTTTCAGTACACATACCTCTGTTCAATTAGCCAGTAATACTCCGCCATCATGTCATTCTCCCACACATTCAACAGATGTGAGCCCTGAGTCTCCTTATCTTACTGAAATCCCCAGATCTCAACCATCCTGTTTATCCAGATCAAGTAATCTCTTATGCTTGGTTAATACTAATTTCTCATTTAATTATGTCAATATTACCCTCTGGCCTTCTCGGGTTCATGTTGTAGGAATAAGATCTCCAACCATACAGCTTAGGATGGACAGCTCACCTATAAAGCCCCACCCTCTTCCAGAAAACACATCATTAGCAAGAGTCAGACACATTTTCACTTCTATGAACAAGAACAGTGAGGAAAGGACAGGTAAGGTATTTTTCATTCGAGAGATGGCCCCCAGAATTCTGTTAATTCCAGTTCTCCTCTCGAACTCTGTTATTGTTCGACAGTGACAAGGTGTCTTACCCTCCCGCAGTGTGATATGAATCCGGGTATTTCTTTCTGCTAGCTGTCCCCAGGAGTCATTGGTATGGTACCCCCAACAGGCCTCAGGGATTGGATTGAGTGACTTCACCTGTAATTCACCTGTAGTGCATAAAATCTTGGACATACAGGTTTGGTTAACAAACAGTTTCTCATTTGTTCTATTATTAGCTAATATTTTTTTTTTTTTTTTTTTTATCAGTTAATTATCCCGTAGGTCACATCCTATCCTAGAACACAATTTACCCATCCCCCCTTTGTTACCTGGCTCTGCCCAGGTAACAACCTTGCCTACTCTTAAACAATGACTTAGGTAAGATTAGTAAATCATGTAGGAGCGCCCCTTTCATTTTCCAAATGTCCAATTCTCCCTTGGGCGTCCATTCATGTCAATCCTGTACCAATACTCTGTCAAGTTTCTTATCTACTTTAAAGAAGTATCTGTGCTACTTATATATTTTCTTAAATATATATATTTACCGATTTAAACCATAACCCTTTTCTCTCATACCTCTCAAATACCACTAAGCTCCTAACTGTTTGACTTTATCTAAAATCATTGATTTTAGAAAAAACATATCTATGAGTGACAATCTCTAAAGTCCTTACATTTCCTTAATCAATCTATCTTAATCCTAACAATAATCCTAAATCATCACAGATGTCCTATATTCCTGTTAAATGTAATACTATTTAAAAAAAACTCCTAATAGTCAAACAAATTCAAAACAAATGCTAATCATATCAAAGTCCTTCCTACACTAACAAGCCCTTTCCTTCAGGGACCCTCAGTATTCTATCTGATAATAACATGAATTTAATATATGTTGCAAAGTGTGGAATACCTTATCTACAGTAATTCATCACCCCTAAAAACTGCAACTTATTTTTCTATGTAATTCCCTGCCCTATTGGCTTAATATATATCCTATCCAAACCTCAATGTATCTTATCTTCCCCTATTTATTCTCAATGATAAATAGGATTTTTTTTTCTCCGTTACAATACCAAATCATTAATAGCCCATTCAAAAACTTCACAGCTAATATTGTAAATCAGCATCCTGAAACACTTTCTCTTAAGTGATTCAAACAATAATTCCAAACCCCTAACCAAAACTCCATTATAATGAATTTACCTTAAAACTAGTAACTCAATAGGACCACATTCATTATACCAATGACTCTCCCCTGAGGCTGATCAGACCTCAGAAGACAGTCATGATAAGGTCAATAAGTCAACCCACCCTTTTACAGTCAAGTTCTATACTACATTAGACATATTAAAGAACCCTTTATCCTTAAAATCTAAATTCACTTGTATAATCTAAAACTAATAAAATAAAAACTCATAAAGTTCCATATTTGAGCATGCCTCTTTAAAATACCTTTGCACCAAAACAAATAGTCCTAACAAATGTCTTATGTGTATATATTTGCAAACCTTAATGATTAATCAAAACTTCCAGGCCTTTTTCAATTTGGTCGTTTATGGCCTCATTCTCCCCAAGATTATAATCCCAGATATTTAATAAAAATGTAGCGTATTTTCCCTTGGCTCCTTCAACTCACATATTTTATATAACTTCCATCCGTCCCGGTATAAATAATCCTTACTTAAACACACCAGAACAAATGCTTAATTAAAGTTAAATCAAACCAGGAATCAATAACCATCATAATCCATTATCATGATGTTTTACGATTCAGACATGGCCTAATTACAGTCCAAATAAACGCCACAAATCAATGATACCCACCTAGCGAATCAGCTGCTAGTTTTTTGCATCTTTCCTGACGATTTACATACTCCTTTTAAAAATGTATTTCGACATTTTTATCAACTTCTGAAAAGTGACTCAATAATAATGCACGCATTTTTCTTCTAAAAGACACGAAGCATTCTCTCCGTTACCCCCAGTCACGACATCATTTCCGTGGCGACGAAAGCCTCGCGAGTGATGTCATCAACAAGCGCTCAACCTCGACTCATTTCGCAACGATTTTCAATTAATTGTAAATAATGGTTGGCTGTCTGCAGCAACAGTATTTTGGGTCCGATAAACCAAACCTGATTTATCACATCTGTTGAATCCTGAATTAGAGTTTACAACATCAATCAATTCGCTAATTTTATAAAAACATTTCGATGGACACAAATCTATCGTAATTGTTTCCCCGTTATTATTCACAATTAATTTGATTTGAATTACTGTCTCGTCTTTGATTTAGCATTTTAATTACAACTCTATTCTCAATATATTATTCCCAACAGATAATTTAGTGAACAGACATCGTCTTGCATCAAAATTCGCTTCGTTCTTATTTTAAGTTGAATGAATTAGTCTTTCAGTTTGTCCCAAACAAACTATTTAACACGTTCAGTTTATCTGTTATACCAATACTAGTGACTATAACTTTCTCTGCTAAACAATTAGTTTAATTACAACCAAAAACTCAGATATATATATATTATTATTATTTTTTTACGCCTCAGCAACCGAACCCTGGACTGCAGGTTGTGAGACTGCTACGCTCACCACTATACCACCAATGCTATGGAACTGAGATTCTCCGCAAATAGACCCAATTTACAGTTATCTGTATTTGTTACTCCAGCATCTGAACAACAGAAAATATAACTAATTTAAACGCCCAACATTTTCCCTCAGTTATGATTCTCATTAATCTCGCTCCCTTTGGATCTAACCCTTCTTTTTCTTTACCCGATTGTCGTCTCTGACCTTTCCCTCAGTTAAACTACAATATTGGTGGTGACGTCTTTTGCAGGGAGTGTTACACTCCCGGGCGAAATGTCCAATTTCGTTACAATTAAAACATTTTCTCTTTTTCTTTTGACTCGCCTTATCCTCTTTTCTCCTCTTTTCTCGTCTTTATTCCTTTTTCTACCTCTATTACACCTCCCTCGGCTTCAGCAGGATTCACATATATGGGTGATAATCCCGCAAGTAGCTCCTGCAGCCGTATTCTCACCACCACTATTTGATCGACTAGATTACTTCTGTAATGTTTGCTCTGGATGGCTCTCCAGGTCCCGCGCTCCACTGTATAATGTCCCCATTATTCCCTGTTGGCACCCAGGCCCCGCGCACAGCAAACCAATCCTTTCCCACCATGGTTCTAACTGCTCTTTCCACCTCCCCTGTGTTTAGCCTGAAACTGGAAACTAGTCCATTCAGATCTCTCTCAAAACCTGCCATTCCTGTCTTCGGGTGGGGGATACCTTCTACTGCCTTTTCTACGTCTCTCTGCGTCCAAGGTCTATAGACCCGAACAATAGGTTCATGATCTCCCTCCCCCGCCTGGGGATTGGGTAACTCTATTAGGGGGTACAGATCCTCTCTTTAATGATAATCTGTATGTATTCTCCTTCCTGGAAACCTCATCTATAGTTGACTTTTGATTTGGACATTACATTTCACCCGTATACAATTATAAGCTCATTATAAACTATTGTTCCTTGGGACTTTCAACGTTAATTAATATCTCATATCTCACTACTTCTAGAATTAGTTTCCCTCTCCTCCCTGGATATTAATCTCTTTCAGTATTGAATGGGTTCAGTGATTAGGTTCGCCTAGAATTGCTCTGCCTCCTCACCAAGCCTAATTTATCCTCACCTGTTTTAACATATCTATCTGATACTTTTCATAGTCAGACTACTTCCCATATTACAGATAGACTATTAGGTAAAAACTTTATTTAGGTATGTTTATTGAATTAATGGCTATCCTATTTGTACAGAATGAACGTCCCATCTAACAATACTTACTATATCCCACCCTTAAAAAATCTTTCGGTTTGCAAGGCCAAGATTGATTAAGTCCTAGTTTACTTTCGGTAGTGCACCTTACCACGAGTCATTTCAGACTCGCTTCCTTCCTATCGATTTTGGTTACCCACAAAGTAGAAACCCATTGTATTTGTTCAAAATATTCAAGCAACTATCATTGATTAAATCCAAACTCCTTTAGCACCTTCAATCAAAAATATCTTAAATAATTCCTCCCAAATTCGAGAATAAAGACTATTTACCTTCGTCCTGTAGACTGGGAAAAGCAATGCCGGTTCGATTCCGTCACGTTCTCTGTCGACCTAAGATATATATACCGGCCTGTTATTAAACCTCTGCTGGAGGCCAGGACTTTTAAACTACGAGTCCAACCTCGTCCGTGCGCACGGTTTTCAGCTTTTCCCTTCGGACGACAGAGAAGTTTGTGGAATCCACTCGAAGGACCAATTGTTAGTATAATTTAATTAAGCCAATGTGCTTTCATCAATTGAAAGCCCTTCATCTATTTTATGATTATTTGTAAGATTTCTTGTTTGCATAAAATAGACGCAGACCAGTCTTTAAATAATAGGTAATAGAATTTATTCTCGGAGCGCGCTCCCACTCAAACACATGCATCAGTTTAAATACAGATCATGACGTCATTTCACTGCCTTAACCGAACCCCCTCCTCTCGACAGGACAAAGTAAGGTGAAAAGTTCATTCTAACTTACTAACACACTCCCAGATAACTTTTGACCCCTCAACATTATCGATCACCACTGAACTGACAGTTTTAATTAACAGAAACCCTAGGAATGCACTCACTGCCTTATCTAAAAACCCCAGAGCTAAGTTTCAGGTTGGGTCAACCATAGGCTAACGACCTTATGTGTTTACACAGTCCACAACCCATTTGTTCCTGCCCAGTTGGAATGGTGTTCATTAACATTTTATTACTCCTTTCTCTTGTCACACAATTTCTTCTTATGAACTCATATTGCCTATTAAACATAATATAACAGAGTATAAGTTTACTTACAGTTCCATTTAAAATGATTTGTTCAGTCATATTAATCATAATTTCCTAACAATGTTATTACCCAGTTTGTTTTGTGCATTACTTCATACACACGGTAGAACTATTGGAATATGAATTGCTGGGTACTCACCATCCACCCGACCTACGGCAGAAGGTAGGTGGTCTAGCCTCTTCAGTGAGGCACCGGGTAGCCTGGGAGTCCTACTGGAGAGAAGGAATTGAAGACGCAGATGGAGGAAGACTTGAGGTAGACATGGAGGGGTCTTAGTGAGATTGAGATGCCTGGCAACCCAAAGACGGTGGTGTCTAGGGCTGTGGTGATCATGCATTATCATGCATTATTATCATGCAAAAGACTGCTGGTCTCACAGTAATTGATCATTAATTAACATAAACAGGTTTTGTATCTACAGACCTCCAACATAAAAGCTGGATGAGCGCCTTTGGAACATCTACATTTTAAAAAGTCTAAGAAATCAATTTAATATACACCATCACAATAAAGCCATTATTTATTTTAGTCGGGTCTAAAGAAACATTATGGTCAATGTTCCTTCTAAACTGTGCCCGTGCGCGCAGTAGTCCCAAGACTAACGCTCAGCTCCCCCGGACTGCTGCAAGGAGAAATATCAGGCCACAGAGAGAACAAGATTGAACTTCACTCAACTTTCTAGAGCAGTGGTCACCAACCGGTCAATCTTGATCGACTGGTCGATCTCCAAGCCATTCCTAGTCGGTCGCCAAAAATGTCTGTAAAAAAAAACGATAAAGACTTGTATTCCTATTATTTATTTGGGCTTTAGATGCTCCCGATTCAGCTGCCCCACGTGCTGGTTAGGCAAACTGTTGCCATTTTGAACCATTTCTCAGACAAACTGCCTTCCCGGTGGGCCCAGAGAGCAAATGAAGTGTACAATAGGTTTACCACTGGCTCATTGGATGGCTTAGATTACCTTAGTAGCAGGCATAAAAGATAGCTATAGCAAAATTGATACTGTGAGATTTCAAAATGTTTAAAACCATGACTAGAGAGAGTTGAGCCGACTTTGCCGGAATTCCAGTAGATGCAAACGGCCAGATGTACTTGGGCTCATTCTGGGCAGTCATTCATTTTGATTCCGGGCCGAGTCCGACACCCGATTCCGGGCCGATTCAATCAATTCCTGCCCCTCGGAGAGGGCCGCTTCTGGGCCGATTCCTCATTTCTAGCTGGGATGTTGAGAGGCGGACCCTCATGCCCCGTGTACACTAGCACGTGGTATTGTGCTGTGAAACACCTCTTCCCATTAATTCTCAATGGAAGGAAAGCGGTGAGAAAGAGAGGGCAGGGGACCATTGGGCGGTGCAAAAGTGGCATGGGAGGTGGTGAAAAATTTCTGCTTTTCACAACTTAGTGGAAATCAGCATCTCACAACTTTATGGAAATCACCACGGCGACCACTGGGTGATGACCAATCATATTGACAGACAGATGGAGAGAGAGAGAGCATGATTAAGCCTTGTGTTTTTTTTATTATTCTAACACTGTCAGTCATTATAATCATCATGAGGGGAAATGCAAAACTGACCTTGGATCATTAACTCTGGGACTACTACATCTCTATCTGTATTTCAATGTAAAGCATCTCTTTAATAATACTTCCTGTTGACCCGACCAAGTGACCTCACCTCTGATCATGCTGTGCCCTCTATGTTTTAGCCAGTTCAGATGTGGGTGGGGTTCCCCGACATAGCTGATATAACCTAGAGGATTTAGGGAGAAGAGAGAAGAGGGATGAAATGAAGGAGAGAGATACTGTTATTGAGAAAATAAGGTAGTTAAAGAGACAGTACTCAACAGGAATCTGTATGTGTGGTCTCAACTGGTCTCCACACTAAGTGGCTGCAGAGTAATTTATACTGAAAAACATGCACAGACACACAAGGACAAACAATATAGCCTAGTTATATAAACAGAAATAATGAGGTGTCTTACTATTCTCAATGGTTGGTCCTCTTGCCTATTCTTTGAAGGTGGAAGGAGCCACAGTTATACACCTGCTTACTGCACAACACAATCCATCAATCAGATTGATACACGAGTGTGTAGGTGTGGGTTATAGGGTGTCTAATTGTTATACATTTTTTCAATATGGGTGACTTAAAACATGGAACCCAAACTGGCTGCTCGCGTACGCCATCGTGCATAAATTTATTTTGTCCCCCCACACCAAACGCGACCACGACACGCAGGTTAAAATATCAAAACATTTATTAATATCAAAACATTTATTTGGGGACAGGTCGAAAAGCATTAAACATTTATGGCAATTTAGCTAGGGTCTCCCAGTCGTGGCCGGTCAAACCTGGATCTGTTGTGATGCCTCAAGCACTGCGATGCAGTGCCTTAGACCGCACGCCATTCGGAAGGCCCCAGCCTGTATTCTACACAGACCCGTGCGGCATAAACAATCAGAGCTGCAGTAGGCCTATATGTAAATAGACCATTGCCATATTTGGATATGTGCCATTTACTTTGAACTGGACTGTGTTTACAACATAAGCGGTCATGAGTATATGTGCTTTTTTTGTGATCAAGCAAGAGCTGCATGTAGCCCCATGTGCACATTTTGTTAATTTCCTTTGCTAGTTAGTGAGTTATTAGCCCAGTTATAGATAATTTGTAGTCAGCAATAGGGGAGTGATTACTTCCTACAAGAGCACAACATTTGTACATTTCTAGACACCTTTGAAAAGAGAGTCAGATAAATAACTTTTTTGTTGTCTTAACTGGGATCTCTGGGATATGTGGGAAGCTAGCGTCCCACCTGGCCAAAAGCCAGGGAAAATGCAGAGCGCCAAATTCAAATAAATTACTCTAAAAATCCAACTTTCATGAAATCACACATGCAAGATAACAAATTAAAGCTACACTTGTTGTGAATCCAGCCAACATGTCAGATTTCAAAAAGGCTTTTCGGCGAAAGCAAACGAGGCTATTATCTGAGGATAGCACCATAGTAAATATGCTCTCTCTCAAAGAGAGAGAAGCATATTTCAACCATGCAGGCGCGACACAAAACCGGGAAATAAAAACATAATTCATGCCTTACCTTTGACGACCTTCTTCTGTTGGCACTCCAATATGTCCCATAAACTTCACAAATGGTCATTTTGTCTGATTAATTCCGTCGATATATATCCAAAATGTCCACTTATTTGGCGCGTTTTATCCAGAAAAACACTGGTTCCAACCTGCGCAACGTGACTACAAAAGTTACCTGTAATCTTTGCCAAAACATTTCAAACTACTTTTGTAATACAACTTTAGGTATTTGTTAACGTAAATAATCAATCAAATTGAAGACATGATGATCTGTGTTCAATACAGGAGGAAAACAAAGATGGCCGTACTTCTTCATTACACAAAGGAAAGATCTCACCCAATTTCTAAAGACTGTTGACATCCAGTGAAAGTGGTAGGAACTGCAAGACGGTCCCTTAGAAATCTGGATTCCCAATGAAATCTTATTTAAAAGAGAGTGACCTCAAAAAAAAATCTGAATGGTTTGTCCTCGGGGTTTCGCCTGCTAAATAAGTTTTGTTATACTCACAGACATGATTCAAATAGTTGTAGAAACTTCAGAGTGTTTTCTATCCAAATCTGCTAATAATATGCATATCTTATCTTCTGGGTATTAGTAACAGGCAGTTGAATTTTGGCATGCATTTCATCCGGACGTTCTTGTCACCAAGAAGTTAAAGGGGCAGTGTTGCATTTTGAGACAGGCTTGAATAAAGCTAAGTAGCCAATAGTAGTCTGAGAATAATAATGCATTTTATTTTGTAAAGCTGTTTTTTGCATCAAACAACACAAAAGCATTTTCAGTCACCTTCTTGTCTGGAGGTCTGGATAGACAGGTTAATGTCAAGCCCTGCATGTTGTTTCAAAAGTCTAATGGAATCTAGGCCTACATTGAACACCACACATTGGCTTATACTGTAGCCTGAATGATATAACAGCTATTTCCTTGTTAAAATGTTATGGGATGCATTTTCTACATTGTTTTTGATGATAGACCACTCTGGTAGGCCTACATTGTGACCAAATAGCCACAGAGCACTGTTAAAACTGAAACTTAAAGCAGGTACAGCCTCAGTGTTCACAGTAAACCGGCCCTGGAAGTTGCACAGAATGTTCACAACGTTTAAGTTTGCGCTCAGCAGACCTGAAATTTGCTCAGTTTGAGGGAACATTGATTATGATATGAAGAAAATGTATTTCAGAAGAACAGAATATTTTTTGGCCTACCCTTGGCACATGTTATCTGGCTATGCTCCATGCCATAGGCTGTAGGCTTGTTCATTTAGCTGACAATATATGCTTATAAGTTCAATTATTTTATTTTATCAGATTTTATAGAAAGTATATCATTCAATTTAGCTGAATAAAATAGAAAGGATATTTTCCCCATTAGCCTAATGGCCTAATAGTGCCCATATGAAGTGGCTATGTTGAGCGTCAAATTATACTTTTAAACAGGTCCTATATGATAGATTTAGAGTGACTTGGCAACTTTAGTCGTGAATGATACAAACCTTAGAATGTCTTAGAAATCAAAACATATATGGGTTGCATGGTGCAACTATAAGCTATTGATGATTTGAGAAACAAAAAAAACTTGCGCTCTGTTCCTTGCCTCAGGTTGCACAGCTGTTCCTTCCTGAAGTGATTTTATTGGGCGGTATGCAAATTGGAGTGGGTCTAGGGTTTCTGGGATAATGGTGTTGATGTGAGCCATGACCAGCCTTTCATGGCTATAGACGTGAGGGCTACGGGTCGGTAGTCATTTAGGCAGTTTACCTTAATGTTCTTGGGCACAGGGACTATGGTGGTCTGCTTGAAACATGTTGGTATTACAGACTCAGTCAGGGAGAGGTTGAAAATGTCAGTGAAGCCTCCCGGGTGGCGCAGTGGTTAAGGAAGCTGTACTGCAGCACCAGCTGTGCCACCAGAGACTCTTGGTTCGCGCCCAGGCTCTGTCATAACCGGCCGCGCCCGAGAGGTCTGTGGGGTGATGCACAATTGGCCTAGCGTTGTCCGGGTTAGGGAGGGTTTGGCCGGTAGGGAAATCCTTGTCTCGTCGCACCAGCAACTCCTGTGGCGGGCCGGGCGCAGTGTGCGCTAACCAAGGTTGCCAGGTGCACAGTGTTTCCTCCGACACATTGGTGCGGCTGGCTTCCGTGTTGGATGGCGCTGTGTTAAGAAGCAGTGCGGCTTGGTTGGGTTGTGTATCGGAGGACGCATGACTTTCAACAGTCTCTCCCGAGCCCGTACGGGAGTGGTAGCGATGAGACATATAGTAGCTACTAAACAATTGGATACCATGAAATTGGGGAGAAAAAGGGATACAATTCAAAAAATAAATAAATAAATAAAATGTCAGTGGTAATCCGTCTGGCCGTCTGCGGCCTTGTGAATGTTGACCTGTTTAAAGGTCTTACATCGTCTGCGGAGAGCGTGATCACACAGTCATCTGCTTCATATTTCAGTGAAGCAAGCATAAAAGTAATTTAGCTCGTCTGGTAGGTTCGTGTCACTGGGAAGCTCTCGGCTGTGATTCCCTTTGTAGTCTGTAATAGTTTGCGAGCCCTGCCACATCCGACGAGCTTCGAAGCCAGTGTAGTACGATTCGATCTAAGTCCTGTATTGATGCTTTGCCTGTTTGATGGTTCGTCGGAGGGCATAGTGGGATTTTTCTATAAGCTTCCAGGTTAGAGTCCTCTCCTAGAAAGCGGCAGCTCTACCCTTTAGCTCAGTGCGTATGTTGCCTGTAATCCATGGCTTCTGATTGGGGTATGTACGTACACTCACTATGGGGATGACGTCATCGATGCACTTATTGATGAAGCCAGTGATTGATGTGGTGTACTCCTCAATGCCATCGGAAGAATCCCGGAACATATTCCAGTCTGTGCTAGCAAAACAGTCCTGTAGCTTAGAATCTGCTTCATCTGACCGATTTTTTATTGACCAAGTCACTGGTGCTTCCTGCTTTAATTTGATCTTGTAAGCAGGAATCAGGAGGATAGAATTATGGTCAGATTTTCATAATGGAGGGCGAGGGAGAGCTTTGTACACGTCTCTGTGTGTGGAGTAAAGGCGGTGTAGAGTTTTTTCCCTCTGGTTGCACATTTGACATGCTCATAGAAATTAGGTAAAACGGATTTAAGTTTCCCTGCATTAAAGTCCCCGGCCACTAGGAGCGCCGCCTCTGGATGAGCGTTTCCTGTTTGCTTATCGCGGTAAACAGCTCATTGAGTGTTGTCTTAGTGCCAGCATCGGTCTGTGGTGGTAAATAGACAGCTACGAATAATACAGATGAAAACTCTCTAGGTAGATAGTGTGGTCTACAGCTTATCATTAAATACTCTACCTCAGGCAAGCAAAACCTTGAGACTTCCTTAGATATCATGCACCAGCTGTTGTTTACAAATATACATAGACCGCCACCCCTTGTCTTACCAGATGCTGCTGTTCTATCCTGCCGATACAGTGTAGGTCTTTGACATTATGGGGTATTGTGTGTAGGCCAGTGAGAGAAAACATAAATGTAATACATTTTAAATTTCAGGCTGTAACTCAACAAAATGTGGAAAAAGTAAAGGGGTGTGAATAATTTCTGAAGGCAGTGTATATATACTGTTTATACAAAAGTATGTGGACACCCCTTCAAATTAGTGCTATTTCAGCCACACCCATTGCTGACAGGCATGTAAAATCACCACACAGCCATGCAATCTCCTTACACAAACATTGACGGTAGAATAGCATTACTGAAGAGCTCAGTGACTTTCAAAGTGGGACCGTCATAGGATGCCATCTTTCCAAGAAGTCAGTTCATCAAATTTCTGCCCAGCTAGAGCTGCTCCAGTCACCTGTGAGTACTGTTATTGTGAAGTGGAAACGTCTAGGAGTAACAATGGCTCAGCCGCGACGTGGTAGGCCACACAAGCTTACAGAACGGGACGGCTGAATGCTGAAGTGCGTAGTGAGTAAAAATCATCTGTCCTCAGTTGCAACACTCACAACGGGAGTTTCAAACTGCCTCTGGAAGCACCAAACTACTTCTGCAAGCTTTATGAAATAGGTTTCCATGGCCGAGCAGCCGCATACCAGTCTTAGATCACCACTCTCCATGCCAAGCATCGGCTGGAGTCGCGTAAAGCTCGCCGCCGTTGGACTCTGGAGCAGTGGAAACGCATTCTCTGGAAGTGATGAATCCCACTTTACCATCTGGGACGAACAAATCTGGGTATGGCGGATGCTAGGAGAATGCTACCTGCCCCTATGCATAGTGGCAACTGTAAAGTTTGGTGGAGGAGGAATAATGGTCTGGGGCTGTTTTTCACGGTTCGGGATAGGCCCCTAAGTTCCAGTGAAGGGAAATCTTAACGCTGGAATCTTGACATTCCAACTTTGTGGCCCTTTCCTGTTTCAGCATGACAATGCCCCTTTGCACAAAGCAAGCTCCATAGAGAAATGGTTTGTCGATATGTGGAAGACCTTGACTGGCCTGCACAGAGCCCTGACCTCAACCCCATTGAACACCTTTGGGTGGAGTTGCAACACTGACAGCGAGCCAGGCCTAATCGGCCAACATCAGTGCCGGACCTCACTAGTGCTCTTGTGGCTGAATGGAAACAAGTCGCCGCAACAATGTTCCATCATAGTGGAAAGCCTGCCCAGAAGAGTGGGGGCTGTTATTGCAGGGGGTACTAACTCCATATTAATGGCCATAATTTTGGAATGAGATGTTAGACGACCAGGTGTCCACAAACTTTTGGTCATGTAGTGTATATAGACTTGAATCTAGCAGCCAATTGGTTTCATGGGCATGGCTTGAACCTGTCTTGGCATCTGAAGGTCCATTCTGCAGGCTCCAGGCAGACAAGGTATTTAAGCATTTTAACCACCTCAGCTCCAGGGACCAGACTGTTCATGTACATATAACCAAATTTACATTACATCAATATACAAATCAACATATAAAAACATAAAAACAACCATATAGCTCTCACATTTGCGGGTACTTTACGTTGGCCACTGGGTAATAATTCTTCCTCAGGTTGTTACTGAGGTCCACCAACACCTGCAAATCAACAGGGCATCAAATACACTGATTCATACAATATATTGTCCAAATACACTGGAATATACATTCTATTGGCTAAATACACAAGCATTTCTCTACACTCTCAATAACATCTGCTTACCTTGTGTGTGTGACCAATACATTTTTTATTTGAAATACACTGGAACATAGAATATATTGGCTAAATACGCTGGGATATACATTATATTCGGCAACTTTACAGTTACATGCTGGCAAAACAGACATTCATACATATTGCAAAAGTAATAAAACAGTAAAACATACAGTATATGCTACTTTTCCCTTTAGCTGATTTAGCTGAAGGAAGTCGTAGTGTTGTCTCTGGACAGAGATGAAGATCAGAAGCGTTGACTGGGCAGCTGCAGCTGCAGCATGGCCCAGGACCTGCATATACATCATCAACATATTGATACACACACAAACACACATACAGTATATTCATAAATACTCTTTCAAACATAAACAAATACATTGAAATACATTTACAACATAGTAAAAACACATAATCAGATCTATTTTATTATGTACCTGTGCTCCGTGGGGTAGGAGGCTGCTGTGGGGCCGAACACCACCCCATACCCCGCCTGTAACACGCCCAGAGAGCACCATAGGTCTCCCGTCCCAAACACACACACCCTCTCACACTCAGGTGGGGCAGGCACAGCCTCCCTCATCGGAGACAGGGACACACATTCACTCTTCTCCTCACTCCTCTCCTGACCCGTCATGCCTGAACAGAGACAGGCAAATACCTCCTCGAGTCGTAGATAGTCAACAGAAAGTGTCAGAAAGACCAGAGATTTTAAATACCTTCCTGAAGTTGCAATCACAGAAAAAGTACATTCACATCAATGGAGCTCGCAGGATGAACGTCCCTTTCACTTCGCTAAGTTCTTCAGCAGACACCTCCTCTAGACGGAGTTACAGTCCAGACAGAGCACTGTCAATAAATGCTAGGACAGCTTGCTGTAGTTCAAATCTTGCTATGAAATGGTTTCTGCATTACATGTCCCAAAACAATAGTCTTCAGAGTTGGAGCAGCTCCTCTGAGTTATCCAGAAGAAAGTTTGACTGAGACACTACTGACTGAGTCTCTATTTGTGTCTGGGCATGCTCCTGGTGTGAGGAGGGAAGGGAGTAGTCTCTCTGCCAAGCTGGAAACTCGGTTGGAAGAGGAGGGTTTTTGCGTGTGTGTGCAGCAATAAGCTTGTAACCACAAAAATCACAGAATGTGAAATACCTGAAGAACTGTGTCACATCACCATGAACAGTGTCTTGAATCACTGGTTTCATGAAAGCAAGAAAAATCTAAATGCTTGAGG
The DNA here is from genome assembly GCF_013265735.2 of Oncorhynchus mykiss. NCBI lineage: Eukaryota > Metazoa > Chordata > Actinopteri > Salmoniformes > Salmonidae > Oncorhynchus > Oncorhynchus mykiss. The sequence continues at coordinate 20,692,772 of NC_048567.1, read as the reverse complement.
TGGGGTCAGAGCACAGTAGAATTAATGAACCCAAGCTTTAGGCTGGGCTTAGTTTACAGTAAGCCAGTAGCGGTGCATGCGTAAAATCACTGGGGTAGCTAAAAAATGGCCATTTTACAACCTATGTGTTGTGATAATCGCGTTTTGCTCTACAACCGGTTAGTTCATATGCCTTGGGACTTTGATATATAGGCATAAGTCTGAGACAACATGAAGACACAGTGGCAGAATAAATTGAACCAGACCTTTTCTTCATTACAAAACCGAAGAGCAACCTCTGTCCGGTGAAGTCCACAAAACATATTGCCTGTAACAAACAGTTACATGACCTACAGCATGGTCAAGCAAGGTAATGTTTCGATGCACCTGCGATAACCTCTGCAAAATATGTGAACGCAACCAAGAAAATTTGATTTGAGCTCTCTCTGTGTGTGCGTGTTTGTGATCAGTGTGTGTGTGGGAACGACATAAACAACCCTCCCATTCACATCATGAACCACACAAAGACAGACACACAAAGACACACTGCTACCCAACCACCCACAGTATACCACAGAGAGCAATCACAGGTCAGCAGAACTGTGGTTCACCTTAACCCAAACACAGCAATTATGGTGTTCTATGAACACAGGAAGAGGAGCTTTCAGAGGTGGAATTGAGTAATGATGTTAAACCTTGACCTATAAGTCCTATATAATAATATTTTGTGTATTTGAAGAGAGAAAGAGAGAGAGAGAAATAGCTAGAGGGAGAGAGAGACTAGGTCTTACATTAACCTGTAATTTGTGGGTTTTCTTCTGGAACCCATGTCACACCCACTCACCAGCAGTCATTATCTCATAAGACGGGAGGGGAAAATACACACACACAACCAAACTGATAATGGGGCACAGCGCCGACATAGTTACTGGCCTTCTGATTGGTCTGTCTCCTTACCAGCAAAGTTTCTGCTACCTGGCAACTAACAATGTGCATCCACTTCCTCCCATAATAACAAGGTTCTTCAGTTTTGGCTTTGACCGCTATTGGAATTTGCAAGTTTTTGTTCTTGCCCAGCACTAAAACACCAGACTCAGTCTAATCAAGGTCCAAACTAAAGACTGGGATTAATGTAGTTAATCAGACTTAGGTTGATCAGGCTTATTATTGTTTGGTATTAGCTAAGGACCAGACAGAGGCCGTGTTGATGTTACTGGGTGGGTCACAAGACAAGATAAAACTGTTTTCTGTTGTTTTTTCTGTATCTCGTCGTTTACAGCTGGCCTGTCAGCAGTGCGTGTGACCTGAACTGCTCTCTACCCCACACAGACCCTTATTACTAACCACCAGTTCAATGACCCTCCAGTCTCAGCCCCAGCCCCAGTCCATAACCATAAAAAGCACAAACAGGAGTCAACACACCCTGAGTTCCCAGGACCAGCATGGCAGACCACTGACTGAGGTCCCAAAACAGGAAATTCAGATTAAGGGAAAGTGCACTGCAGTGAAAGTGTGCCCTTTGTTTCCCCATTGGGCTGTTGATTATTGTTCCCATGTCCGTTGGTCGTGTGAGTACCTATGCGTAGGCTCAGCCTGTGCTGCGTGTTTTGTGCTTTGTGTACTACGGGTCTCGTCCCGTGTCGTTCTACGAGGTTTACCCGCGCTCTTTTGTTTGTGCACATCCCAGTGTTTATATACGTGTTTATTTTAGCTGTATTAAAAACCCCAGATGATGTATTCCTGCGCCTTTTCTCCAAATCCTTTATTCCAGCATGACAGAATGATCGACCCAACATATGGAGACAACAGGGAAGGCCGAGCTTGCAACCATTGTAGGGACAATACATCACCATGAGGACTGTCTCTCCAGACTCTGTGTCGCCATGGACAGTGTGCTGGCAACCATCCTGCGCTTGGAGCGGAATGTGCAGTCCCTCTAATCTCCAGCACCGATTCCGGTACCAGCTCCAACACCACGACCTACCTCCGCTCCATCGGAGCCGGTCCTCTGAATACCCCTGGCCCTCCCGGAGTGCTTCAATGGCGCAACAGCAAGATGCAAGGGGTTCCTTCTACAATGCGACCTGTACCTCGCTCGCTATGCCAAGGCTGTTTCCAGAAGAGACAGGGTTTCCATCGTCATCTCGGCACTGACCAGACGGGCTCTGGACTGGGGTGCCATGGTCTGGGAGACGGGTGGGTCCAAGGTCGAGTCCTATGAGCGCTTCACCCTACTCTTCCGCTCTGTGTTTGATCATTGTGTGGAGGGCAGAGAGGGAGGGGGAGTGTCTACTCCAACTATGCCAGGGAGCTAGGACCGCCTTGGTGTTTGCCCTGGAGTTCCAGACTATCGCGGCTTTCACCAGATGGAACGAGTTGGCTCTGGTCACCATTTTCCGCAACGGACTGCGGGAGGAGGTACAGCTGGAGTTAGCCTGTCGTGATGACAACCTGTCACTCGACCAGCTCATCAGCATGGCGATCCGGCTGGACAATCTCCTGCAGTCCTGATGTAAACCTGCGCAGAATCCAGAGCCCATGGCTACACCTGCTCCGTGGCCATAGCCGATGGAGGTGGTCTTGGCACGTTTTCCCGAGGCAGAGCACAGGAGAAGGAGGAATCTGCTTCTATTGTGGGGAAAGGGGTAATTTCTCCCCGACCTGCTCTCAATCCCCTAGGAGCCGAGGAAGTGACAAGCCAGGGAATTCTCCTGCGCTAACCCAGGTAGGAGACAAGGTCTCATCTCCTTGTCTGTCGAATCAACCAGTGTGTTTTCCCGTTAAATTCCATGAGTACTCTCGCCCTTCACTCCAGTCAGCTCTGATTGATTCCAGAGCTGCTGGGATTTTTTTTTGCGCACTGGCCACTGAATTACACATCCCTTTGGTTCCCCTACAGTCACCCATTCTGGTTTGA